>NW_027645855.1:785000-952330 GCF_949319135.1 Squalius cephalus
CTAGGTATGTGACGGTGAGAATATTTTACCACCGGTTAATCGACGTGTGACACCGCTGGGGGCTTCTGAATCGCCAACTTAAAAACGAAAGTAAAATATGTTCGTCCGCACTGACATTGATAGTGGTTGAGCGAGCGTTTCAAATGAATTCCTATGGAAGTAGGAATTAACTGAAAAACGTTCACTCTGTTCTGCTCGTTCCTCGCCGTGGATGCACACCGTTATGAATGCCCGTGCAGCCATGAGCATTTTAGTTTAATTTTAAAATTAGAGCCTTCGGGGGGTGGATTGCTTGAAATTATTTTACAAAATCACAGTGTTGTGTTTTATTGTGACTGTACACAAATATAAGTTGACACTTTGCAGTTTGAATGTCGTCCTGTATAATGACGGAGTATGTTTTTATGTGTCCACTGTTCAATCGCGCCCACGCCACACACACACACCCACACACACACACACACACACACACACACACACACACACACACACACACACACACGGTTTACTATCTTTGTGGGGACTCTCCATAGATTTAATGATTTTTATACTGTACAAACTGTATATTCTATCTCCTTACACTAACCCTACCCCTAAACCTACCCATCACAGAAAACTTTCTGCATGTTTTTTTCATAAAAAACTCATTCTGTATGATTTATAAGCTTGTTTACCCATGGGGACCTCTATTTAGGTCCCCACTGTGACACGAGTCCCCATGAGTCTGTGTGCATTCAGGTTAAAGTCCCCACCGGGATAGAAAAACATGAACACACACACACACACACACACACACACACACACACATCACACACATCACACACACACACACACACACTCCAGCATTGCAATCTTGACATTGCAGCCTGTTCATTATAGCCTTAATAAAATATAATAATAAAATGATCAACCTAACATATAAAAATTACACTGCTCTAAATAGTCAGTAATACAATTCGTACATTCACAGTAAGCACCGCTCCACTGTGATGTTTCCAAGCACATTTTTGCGCATGTGAAGAGGATAATTTTTCCCTTCGATATTGGAACGTGAGTGAAGTACAAAGCATATAATAAACAATAGTTTAGCATCCAAAAAAAGGTAAATATATATATATATATATATATATATATATATATATATATATTAAAAATAGGGGGAAAAGAGAATAAATTTTTTTTTTTTTTTTTTTTTTTAAGTGACAAGACAAAGAATATTACTTGTCTGATATATATATATATATATATATATATATATATATATATATATGTGTGTGTGTGTGTGTGTGTCTATATATATATATATATATATATATATATATATATATAAATATAGCTGCGAGCAGCGATGGAGGGCCCAAGCCGGTGACACCGCCACCCTGGTGCCTTTAGTGTAACTAAAGGCACCAGGGTGGCGGTGCCACCGGCTTGGGCCCGCAATCGCTGCTCGCAGCTATATTTATTATTTTTTTCTACTTCTCGGGCACTTTTGGGGCCCTTAACATGCTCGAAAACTCTTGAAACTTTGCACACAGGTCAGAACCCGCGGCCATCAGGGCCGGGCTGAAGCTGGTACCCGGGTGTGGCAGGGGGGCTCATCAGCGCCCCCTGGAACGGGGTCCGAAAACTTGGTCCATAAATCAAACACGCTTGCATGTAATAATACGAAACTCGGTACACATATAGATCTCATTGGGCCGAACAACTTTCGTGCTCTAAGTTTTATGCCAGCCCAACAGGAAGTCAGCTATTAAGGGTTGTTTGGAAACGCATGGTCTGGTATTTGAAACACTTCTCCTAGGGAATTCACCCGATCGACACCAAACTCGGTGGGAATGAAGTCAAGGCATTGAGGATGAAAAATTGCCAGGGGATTTTTGATATCTCAAACGGTTTGGCCGTGGCGAGGAAACTAATTTATGGCGAATAATGGAAACAGGAAGTGTGTTTTAACTTCAGCATAAATTGACTGATCTTGATGAAACTTCAACAGTGTGTTCGTTGTCAGAGGCCGATCACATTGATGTGACTATTGTGAGTCAAAGTTATAGTGCCACCAACTGGCAACTGGAAGTGTGTCACTTTCAAAATGCTTTGAAATCACCCTCTTATTTTTACCCGAATTTGCTTCAAACTTTATGTGTTTAATGTAGACACACGGCAGATGTAGACCTGTGAAAGGATTATTGATATCTTAGATACTGTTGCCGTGGCAACGCATCAAACTTTAATATTCTTTTCGGATGCGTTTGAGACTCTTAGCATGCTTGAAATTGGATGAAACTCGACAGATACATCACATTTATTAGCCAGTAGACATGTGAAAAGCTTCAGACGGCGTGGCAGGGGGGCTCAACAGCGCCCCCTTGAACGGGGTCTGAAAACTTGGTCCATATATCAAACACGCTTGCATGAATTAATATGAAACTCGGTACACATATAGATCTCATCGGGCCCCAACAACTTTCCCTTTGTCAAGTTTCACGCCAGCCCAACAGGAAGTCGGCTATTATGGGTTGTTTGGAAAACGCTTGCTGTGGAATGTGAAATACTCCTCCTAGAAAATTCATCCCATCCCCACCAAACTCGGTGTGCATGAAGTCAAGACATTGAGGATGCTAAATTGCGGACGGATTTTTGATATCTCGAACGGTTTGGCCGTGGCGAGGAAACGAATTTATGGCGAGAAAAGAGAGACACGAAGTGTTATAACTTCTGCACACATTAACTGATCTTGATGAAACTTCAGCAGTGTGTTCGTGGTAAGAGGCCGGTCAGATGGATGCAACTATTGTGAGTCAAAGTTATAGCGCCACCAACTGGCAACAGGAAGTGTGTCACTTTCAACATGCTTTTGAAAAAAGTGGGGGGGTTACTTTTACCCACAGTTACAAAAATCAGTACATATATTGGTCTCATCGAGCCGGACAACTTTCTAATTTACAGTTATTAGCTCAGAGCAAAAGGAAGTCAGATATTTTGGTTTGAATGTGGATTTTTTGGATATTTCAGACTCTGAGTTTTTAGCTACTCTTCCTAACTGGTTTATTTTATTCACACCAAACTTTTTCAAAATGATGAAAATACATTAAAGATGCTAAATTGTGAACGGATATTAAACATCTCAAACGGTTTTGCTATAGTGAGGGACTAAAGTAATGTACAAAAAGGAAACACTAAAAGCCTCATCTTCTAAAAATGTAATAAAAAACCATTTATTTCTATATAAAAGTATACAAATATCACAACTAAACCCATTTTATTCATTTTTTTTTTTTTCAATTTAATAATTATTTATAAGTTTAAAAATAGTAATTGTACTATTTAGTCCCATAAAAGTCAAGTCATACATAGGGCTATACTGCCCTCTTGTGTTCAAAATCAGGTAGGCCTATTGTATCTACATAAAAATATACTAGGTTTGTGACGGTGAGAATATTTTACCACCGGTTAATCGACGTGTGACACCGCTGGGGGCTTTTGAATCGCCAACTTAAAAACGAAAGTAAAATATGTTCGTCCGCACTGACATTGATAGTGGTTGAGCGAGCGTTTCAAATGAATTCCTATGGAAGTAGGAATTAACTGAAAAACGTTCACTCTGTTCTGCTCGTTCCTCGCCGTGGATGCGCACCGTTATGAATGCCCGTGCAGCCATGAGCATTTTAGTTTCATTATATAATTAGCGCCTTTCGGGGGGTGGATTGCTTGAAATTATTTTACAAAAGCACAATGTTGTGATTTATTGCGACTGTACACAAATATAAGTTAACACTTTGCAGTTTGAATGTCGTCCTGTATAATGACGGAGTATGTTTTTATGTGTCCACTGTTCAATCGCGCCCACGCCACACACACACACACACACACGGTTTACTATCTTTGTGGGGACTCTCCATAGACTTAATGGTTTTTATACTGTACAAACTGTATATTCTATCTCCTCACACTAACCCTACCCCTAAACCTACCTATCCCAGAAAACTTTCTGCATTTTTACATTTCCAAAAAAACTCATTCTGTATGATTTATAAGCTTGTTTACCCATGGGGACCTCTATTTAGGTCCCCACTGTGACACGAGTCCCCATGAGTCTGTGTGAATTCAGGTTGAAGTCCCCACCGGGATAGAAAAACATGAACACACACACACACACACACACACACACACACACACACACACACACACACACATATTCCAGCATTGCAATCTTGACATCACAGCCTGTTCATTATAGCCTTAATAAAATATAATAATAAAATAGTCAACCTAACATCTAAAAATTACACTGCTCTAAATAGTCAGTAGTACAATTCGTACATTTACAGTAAGCACCGCTCCACTGTGATGTTTCCAAGCACATTTTTCCGCGTGTGAAGAGGATGATTTTTTTCGTTGATATTGGAACACGAGTGAAGAACAAAGCCTATAATAAAGAATAGTTTAGCATCCAAATACATCGCAAATGTTGAAACATTTTGATTCTGATGAGAGGGTTACGTGAGCCCAACACTGCTTACTTTCATTTTTATTTTTACATTAAATTTAAAGGATTTGTTGTGGAATATTTTGAGTGTATCATAAAATCAGAATAAGGTAAGTCAAGTAATATTTTCTGTCTTTTATATATTTATATATATAATATATATAAATATATATATAAATATAGCTGTGAGCAGCGATGAAGGACCCAAGCCGGCGGTACCGCCACCCCGGTGCCTTTAGGTAACTAGGGTTAGGGTTAGGGTTAGGGTTAGCCACCGGCTTGGGCCCGTAATCGCTGCTCGCAGCTATATTTATTATTATTATTATTATTTTGTTAACCTTTCGGGCACTTTTGGGGCCCTTAACATGCTCAAAAACTCTTGAAATTTTGCACACACGTCACAACCTGCGGCCATCAGGGCCGGACTGAAGCTGGTACCCGGGCGTGGCAGGGGGGCTCGACAGCGCCCCCTGGAATGGTGTCTGAAAACTTGGTCCATAAATCAAACACGCTTGCATGTAATAATATGAAACTCAGTACACATATAGATCTCATCGGGCCGAACAACTTTCGTGCTCTAAGTTTTACACCAGCCCAACAGGAAGTCGGTTATTATACGTTGTTTGGAAATCGCATACAATGGAATGTGAAATACTCCTCCTAGGTAATTCATCCGATCGCCACCAAACTCGGTGTGAATGAAGTCAAGACATTGAGGATGCTAAATTGCGAACGGATTTTTGATATCTTGAACGGTTTGGCCGTGGCGAGGAAATTAATTTATGGCGAATAATGGGACACAGGAAGTGTGTTATAACTTCTGCATACATTAACTGATCTTGATGAAACTTCAGCAGTGTGTTCGTGGTAAAAGGCCGATCAGATGGATGTAACTATTGTGAGTCAAAGTTATAGCGCCACCAACTGGCAGCAGGAAGTTTGTCACTTTCAAAATGCTTTGAAATCACCCTCTTAGTTTTACCCGATTTGCTTCAAACTTTATGTGTATAATGTAGACACACAGCAGATGTAGACCTGTGAAAGGATTATTGATATCTTAGATACTGTTGCCGTGGCAACGTATCAAACTTTAATATTTTTTTCGGATTCTTTTGAGACTCATAGCATGCTTGAAATTGGATGAAACTCGACAGACACATCACACTTATTAGCCAGTAGACATGTGAAAAGTTTCAGAAACGGGCGTGGCAGGGGGGCTCAACAGCGCCCCCTTGAACGGGGTCCTAAAACTTGGTCCATATATCAAACACGCTTGCATGAATTAATATGAAACTCGGTACACATATAAATCTCATCGGGCCGAACAACTTTCCCTCTGTCAAGTTTCACGCCAGCCCAACAGGAAGTCGGCTATTATGGGTTGTTTGGAAAACGCTTGCTGT
Organism: Squalius cephalus; assembly: GCF_949319135.1. Classification (NCBI taxonomy): domain Eukaryota; kingdom Metazoa; phylum Chordata; class Actinopteri; order Cypriniformes; family Leuciscidae; genus Squalius; species Squalius cephalus. Next base: position 790,890 of record NW_027645855.1, read on the forward strand.
GGAATGTGAAATACTCCTCCTAGAAAATTCATCCCATCCCCTCCAAACTCGGTGTGCATGAAGTCAAGACATTGAGGATGCTAAATTGCGGACGGATTTTTGATATCTCGAACGGTTTGGCCGTGGCGAGGAAACGAATTTATGGCGAGAAAAGAGAGACACGAAGTGTTATAAATTCTGCACACATTAACTGATCTTGATGAAACTTCAGCAGTGTGTTCGTGGTAAGAGGCCGGTCAGATGGATGCAACTATTGTGAGTCAAAGTTATAGCGCCACCAACTGGCAACAGGAACTGTGTCACTTTCAAAATGCTTTTGACAAAATGGGGGGGTTACTTTTACCCACAGTTACAAAAATCAGTACATATATTGGTCTCATCGAGCCGGACAAGTTTCTAATTTACAGTCATTAGCTCTGACCAACAGGAAGTCAGATATTTTGGTTTGAATGTGGATTTATTTGCAAAATCGGCCTCTGAATTTTATATATATATATATTTTAAAGTGACAAGACAGAGAATATTAGTTGTCCGAGATATATATATATATATATATATATATATATATATATATATATATATATTACATTTTTATATATATATATATATATATAAATATAGCTGCGAGCAGCGATGGAGGGCCCAAGCCGGTGACACCGCCACCCCGGTGCCTTTAGTGTAACTAAAGGCACCAGGGTGGCGGTGCCACCGGCTTGGGCCCGCAATCGCTGCTCGCAGCTATATTTAGGGCCCGAGCACCGATGGTGTGAGGACCCTCTTGGAATTGCTCTGTTTATTATTATTATTATTATTATTATTATTAGGGCCCGAGCACCGATGGTGTGAGGACCCTCTTGGAATTGCTCTGTTTATTAGGGCCCGAGCACCGATGGTGAGAGGACCCTATTGTTTTTATTAGGGCCCGAGCACCGATGGTGTGAGGACCCTCTTGGAATTGCTCTGTTTATTATTATTAGGGCCCGAGCACCGATGGTGTGAGGACCCTCTTGGAATTGCTCTGTTTATTATTATTATTATTATTATTATTATTCTTCTTCTCCGCATTTAATTGCATTTTTGAGGGCCTAAACATGCTCGAAAACTCACGAAACTTTGCACACGCGTCAGAACTGGCGAAAATTTACATCTGATATAGGTTTCAGAATTGGACGGGGCAAAATGGCTCGATAGCGCCACCTATAAAAGTTCAACGGAGTGCGCCTCCCGCAACGTTCCACGTACGTGCACGAAATTCGGTACATACATGTAATGACCTAATACCTACAAAAAAGTCTCTTGGAGCATAGCCCTAAACACAACAGGAAGTCAGCCATTTTGAACTTCCTCTCAGATTTTTGTGCAGTTTTTGCCATTTTCAGGCCTCGTACTTTAACGAACTCCTCCTACAGTTTTAATCTGATCATCTTCAAATTTGGTGAGTGTAATCTTAAGGCCTTTGCGACGTTAAATTGCGAAGATCTTGAGTTTTCGTCAAAGGGCGGGTCCTCGGCGGCCTGACAAATTTCGATGTTTCGCCATGAAACAGGAAGTTGCTGTAACTCAGGCATGGAATGTCCAATCTGCCCCAAACTTCACACTTTTGATAAGCGTTCTGTCCTGAACACATGACCATGCTCATATTCAGTTACAGTCATAGAGCTGCTGGCAACAGGAAGTGACATGTTTAACACTGATATGGACTCCTAATAACATATAAAAAAGTGCCAGCAAGTGCTAAACATGCTAACAACATAATAGAAGCATGCTAAAACATGCTAGCAAACTCTTAGCTAAGTGCTAAAGCATGCTATTATTGCAATTAAATAGGAATTTGCTGTAACTCAGGCATGGAATGTCCAATCTGCCCCAAACTTCACACTTTTGATAAGCGTTCTGTCCTGAACACATCTACATGAGAAAATTCAGTTATAGTAATAGCGCCACCTACTGGTAACAGGAAGTGACATGTTTAACACTCTTGTGGTCTCCTAATAACATATAAAAAAGAGCCAACAAGTGCTAAACAGGTTAGCAACATACTAGAAACATGCTAGCAAACACTTAGCTAAGTGCTAAAGCATGCTATTACTGCAATTAAATAGGAATTTGCTGTAACTCAGGCATGTAATGTCCAATCTGCCCCAAACTTCACACATTTGATAAGAATCATGGCCTGAACACATGTCTATGCTCAAATTCAGTTATAGTAATAGCACCACCTACTGGCAACAGGAAGTGACATGTTTAACACTTTGATGCCGTTCTAGCAACATGTTAAAAATGCCATTGAGTTCTATACATGCTAGAAACATGTTAAAACATGCTAGCAGTACTTAGCTAAGTGCTAAACCATGCTAATTCAATGAAACAGGACTTTGTTGTTACTCAAGAAGGCAATGTACAATCTACCCCAAACTTCACACGTTTGATAAGAGTTATCTCTTGAACACATGTCCATGCTCATATTTAGTTATAGTCATAGCGCCACCTGCTGGCAACAGGAAGTGACGTTTAACACTGTTCTTGACTCCTAATAACATATAAAAAAATGCAAGTAGGTGCTAAACATCCTACCAACATACTAGAGACTTGCTAAAACATACTAGCAAACACTTAGCTAAGTGCTAAAGAATGATATTACTGCAATTAAATATGAATTTGCTGTAACTCAGGCAAGGAATGTCCAATCTGCCCCAAACTTCACACTTTTGATAAGCGTTCTGTCCTGAACACATGATCATGCTTACAGTCATAGCGCCACCTGCTGGCAGCAGGAAGTGACATGTTTAACACTGTTATGGACTCCTAATAACATATAAAAAAGTGCCAGCAAGTGCTAAACATGCTAACAACATACTAGAAACATGCTAAAACATGCTAGCAAACTCTTAGCTAAGTGCTAAAGCATGCTATTATTGCAATTAAATAGGAATTTGCTGTAATTCAGGCATGGAATGTCCAATCTGCCCCAAACTTCACACATTTGATAAGAATCATGGCCTGAACACATGTCTATGCTCAAATTCAGTTATAGTAATAGCGCCACCTACTGGCAACAGGAAGTGACATGTTTAACACTTTTATGCCGTTCTAGCAACATGTTAAAAATGCCATTGAGTTCTAAACATGCTAGAAACATGTTAAAACATGCTAACAATGCTTAGCTAAGTGCTAAAGAATGTTAATTCAATGAAACATGACTTTGTTGTTACTCAAGAAGGCAATGTCCAATTTGCACCAAACTTCACACGTTTGATAAGAGTTCTGTCCTGAACACACATCCATGCTCATATTCAGTTATAGCCATAACGCCACCTACTGGCAACAGAAACTGACATGGTTAACACCGTAATGCAGTACTAACCACATAATTATTGTGTACTAAGCATGCTAGAAACAGACTAAACATGCTAGCAACACTTAGCTGAGTCATGAAGCATGCTATTATCACCATTATACAAAACATTTTGTAACTGACTTTGACATACTCTTACTATATATACCTCCTTAAATGTACATTTCCCAACCATGCTCTGTCTTCCTAAAGCCACCGAGTGTTGATGGCACGGGTGCGAGGGCCCTTTCATCGCTGCTTGCAGCTTTAATTATTATTATTATTCTCCGCATTTAATTGCATTTTTGAGGGCCTAAACATGCTCGAAAACTCACAAAACTTTGCACACGCGTCAGAACTGGCGAAAATTTACATCTGATATAGGTTTCAGAATTGGACGGGGCAAAATGGCTCGATAGCGCCACCTATAAAAGTTCAACGGAGTGCGCCTCCCGCAACGTTCCACGTATGTGCGCGAAATTCGGTACATACATGTAATGACCTAATACCTACAAAAAAGTCTCTTGGAGCATAGCCCTAAACACAACAGTAAGTCAGCCATTTTGAACTTCCTCTCAGATTTTTGTGCAGTTTTTGCCATTTTCAGGCCTCGTACTTTAACGAACTCCTCCTACAGTTTTAATCTGATCATCTTCAAATTTGGTGAGTGTAATCTTAAGGCCTTTGCGACGTTAAATTGCGAAGATCTTGAGTTTTCGTCGAAGGGCGGGTCCTCGGCGGCCTGACAAATTTCGATGTTTCGCCATGAAACAGGAAGTTGTTGTAACTCAGGCATGGAATGTCCAATCTGCCCCAAACTTCACACGTTTGATAAGAGTTCTGTCCTGAACACATGATCATGCTCATATTCAGTTATAGTCATAGCGCCACCTGCTGGCAACAGGAAGTGACATGTGTAACACTGTTATGGACTCCTAATAACATATAAAAAAGTGCCAGTAAGTGCTAAACATGCTAACAACATACTAGAAGCATGCTAAAGAATGCTAGCAAACTCTTAGCTAAGTGCTAAAGCATGTTATTATTGCAATTAAATAGGAATTTGCTGTAACTCAGGCATGGAATGTCCAATCTGCCCCAAACTTCACACTTTTGATAAGCGTTCTGTCCTGAACACATCTACATGAGAATATTCAGTTATAGTAATAGCGCCACCTACTGGTAACAGGAAGTGTCATGTTTAACACGTTGATGCCATTCTAGCAACATGTTAAAAATGCCATTGACTTCTAAACATGCTAGAAACATGTTAAAACATGCTAGCAATACTTAGCTAAGTGCTAAAGCATGCTAATTCAATGAAACAGGATGTTGTTGTTACTCAAGAAGGCAATGTCCAATCTGCGCCAAACTTCACACTTTTAATAAACGTTCTGTCCTGAACACATGACCATGCTCATATTCAGTTACAGTCATAGTGCCACCTGCTGGCAACAGGAAGTGACATGTTAAACACTGTTGTGGACATATAAAAACATAAAAAAAGTGCCAGCAAGTGCTAAACATGCTAACAACATACTAGAAACATGCTAAAACATGCTAGCAAACACTTAGCTAAGTGCTAAAGCATGCTATTGCTGCAATTAAATAGGAATTTGCTGTAACACAGGCATGGAATGTCCAATCTGCCCCAAACTTCACACGTTTGATAAGAGTCATGGCCTGAACACATCTACATGACAATATTCAGTTATAGTAATAGCGCCACCTGCTGTCAACAGGAAGTGACATGTTTAACACTGTTGTGGTCTCCTAATAACATATAAAAAAGAGCCAGCAAGTGCTAAACAGGTTAGCAACATACTAGAAACATGCTAGCAAACACTTAGCTAAGTGCTAAAGCATGCTATTACTGCAATTAAATAGGAATTTGCTGTAACTCAGGCATGGAATGTCCAATCTGCCCCAAACTTCACACGTTTGATAAGAATCATGGCCTGAACACATGTCTATGCTCAAATTCAGTTATAGTAATAGCGCCACCTACTGGCAACAGGAAGTGACATGTTTAACACGTTGATGCCGTTCTAGCAACATGTTAAAAATGCCATTGAGTTCTAAACATGCTAGAAACATATTAAAACATGCTAGCAATACTTAGCTAAGTGCTAAAGCATACTAATTCAATGAAACAGGACTTTGTTGTTACTCAAGAAGGCAATGTACAATCTACCCCAAACTTCACACGTTTGATAAGAGTTATCTCTTGAACACATGTCCATGCTCATATTTAGTTATAGTCATAGCGCCACCTGCTGGCAACAGGAAGTGACGTTTAACACTGTTCTTGACTCCTAATAACATATAAAAAAATGCCAGTAGGTGCTAAACATCCTACCAACATACTAGATACATGCTAAAACATACTAGCAAACACTTAGCTAAGTGCTAAAGAATGATATTGCTGCAATTAAATAGGAATTTGCTGTAACTCAGGCATGGAATGTCCAATCTGCCCCAAACTTCACACTTTTGATAAGCGTTCTGTCCTGAACACATATCCATGCTCATATTCAGTTATAGTCATAACGCCACCTACTGGCAACAGAAACTGACATGGTTAACACAGTAATGCAGTACTAACCACATAATTATTGTGTACTAAGCATACTAGAAACAGACTAAACATGCTAGCAACACTTAGCTGAGTCATGAAGCATGCTATTATCACCATTATACAAAACATTTTGTAACTGACTTTGACATACTCTTACTATATATACCTCCTTAAATGTACATTTCCCAACCATGCTCTGCCTTCCTAAAGCCACCGAGTGTTGATGGCACGGGTGCGAGGGCCCTTTCATCGCTGCTTGCAGCTTTAATTAGGGCCCGAGCACCGATGGTGTGAGGACCCTCTTGGAATTGCTCTGTTTATTATTATTATTATTATTATTCTCCGCATTTAATTGCATTTTTGAGGGCCTAAACATGCTCGAAAACTCACAAAACTTTGCACACGCATCAGAACTGGCGAAAATTTACATCTGATATAGGTTTCAGAATTGGACGGGGCAAAATGGCTCGATAGCGCCACCTATAAAATTTCAACGGAGTGCGCCTCCCGCAACGTTCCACGTACGTGCACGAAATTCGGTACATACATGTAATGACCTAATACCTACAAAAAAGTCTCTTGGAGCATAGCCCTAAACACAACAGGAAGTCAGCCATTTTGAACTTCCTCTCAGATTTTTGTGCAGTTTTTGCCATTTTCAGGCCTCGTACTTTAACGAACTCCTCCTACAGTTTTAATCTGATCATCTTCAAATTTGGTGAGTGTAATCTTAAGGCCTTTGCGACGTTAAATTGCGAAGATCTTGAGTTTTCGTCAAAGGGCGGGTCCTCGGCGGCCTGATAAATTTCGATGTTTCGCCATGAAACAGGAAGTTGTTGTAACTCAGGCATGGAATGTCCAATCTGCCCCAAACTTCACACGTTTGATAAGAGTTCTGTCCTGAACACATGACCATGCTCATATTCAGTTATAGTCATAGCGCCACCTGCTGGCAACAGGAAGTGACATGTTTAACACTGTTATGGACTCCTAATAACATATAAAAAAGTGCCAGCAAGTGCTAAACATGCTAACAACATACTAGAAGCATGCTAAAACATGCTAGCAAACTCTTAGCTAAGTGCTAAAGCATGCTATTATTGCAATTAAATAGGAATTTGCTGTAACTCAGGCATGGAATGTCCAATCTGCCCCAAACTTCACACTTTTGATAAGCGTTCTGTACTGAACACATCTACATGAGAATATTCAGTTATAGTAATAGCGCCACCTACTGGTAACAGGAAGTGTCATGTTTAACACGTTGATGCCATTCTAGCAACATGTTAAAAATGCCATTGACTTCTAAACATGCTAGAAACATGTTAAAACATGCTAGCAAACTCTTAGCTAAGTGCTAAAGCATGCTAATTCAATGAAACAGGATGTTGTTGTTACTCAAGAAGGCAATGTCCAATCTGCGCCAAACTTCACACTTTTAATAAACGTTCTATCCTGAACACATGACCATGCTCATATTCAGTTACAGTCATAGTGCCACCTGCTGGCAACAGGAAGTGACATGTTAAACACTGTTGTGGACATATAAAAACATATAAAAAAGTGCCAGCAAGTGCTAAACATGCTAACAACATACTAGAAACATGCTAAAACATGCTAGCAAACACTTAGCTAAGTGCTAAAGCATGCAAATGCTGCAATTAAATAGGAATTTGCTGTAACACAGGCATGGAATGTCCAATCTGCCCCAAATTTCACACGTTTGATAAGAGTCATGGCCTGAACACATCTACATGAGAATATTCAGTTATAGTAATAGCGCCACCTGCTGTCAACAGGAAGTGACATGTTTAACACTGTTGTGGTCTCCTAATAACATATAAAAAAGAGCCAGCAAGTGCTAAACAGGTTAGCAACATACTAGAAACATGCTAGCAAACACTTAGTTAAGTGCTAAAGCATGCTATTACTGCAATTAAATAGGAATTTGCTGTAACTCAGGCATGGAATGTCCAATCTGCCCTAAACTTCACACGTTTGATAAGAATCATGGCCTGAACACATGTCTATGCTCAAATTCAGTTATAGTAATAGCGCCACCTACTGGCAACAGGAAGTGACATGTTTAACACGTTGATGCCGTTCTAGCAACATGTTAAAAATGCCATTGAGTTCTAAACATGCTAGAAACATATTAAAACATGCTAGCAATACTTAGCTAAGTGCTAAAGCATGCTAATTCAATGAAACAGGACTTTGTTGTTACTCAAGAAGGCAATGTACAATCTACCCCAAACTTCACATGTTTGATAAGAGTTATCTCTTGAACACATGTCCATGCTCATATTTAGTTATAGTCATAGCGCCACCTGCTGGCAACAGGAAGTGACGTTTAACACTGTTCTTGACTCCTAATAACATATAAAAAAATGCCAGTAGATGCTAAACATCCTACCAACATACTAGAGACATAATAAAACATACTAGCAAACACTTAGCTAAGTGCTAAAGAATGATATTACTGCAATTAAATATGAATTTGCTGTAACTCAGGCATGGAATGTCCAATCTGCCCCAAACTTCACACTTTTGATAAGCGTTCTGTCCTGAACACATGACCATGCTTATATTCAGTTACAGTAATAGCGCCACCTGCTGGCAACAGGAAGTGACATGTTTAACACTGTTATGGACTCCTAATAACATATAAAAAAGTGCCAGCAAGTGTTAAACATGCTAACAACATACTAGAAACATGCTAAAACATGCTAGCAAACTCTTAGCTAAGTGCTAAAGCATGCTATTATTGCAATTAAATAGGAATTTGCTGTAACTCAGGCATGGAATGTCCAATCTGCCCCAAACTTCACACTTTTGATAAGAGTCATGGCCTGAACACATCTACATGAGAATGTTCAGTTATAGTAATAGCGCCACCTACTGGCAACAGGAAGTGACATGTTTAACACGTTGATGCCGTTCTAGCAACATGTTAAAAATGCCATTGAGTTCTAAACATGCTAGAAACATATTAAAACATGCTAGTAATGCTTAGCTAAGTGCTAAAGAATGCTAATTCAATGAAACATGACTTTGTTGTTACTCAAGAAGGCAATGTCCAATTTGCACCAAACTTCACAAGTTTGATAAGAGTTCTGTCCTGAACACACATCCATGCTCATATTCAGTTATAGTCATAACGCCACCTACTGGCAACAGAAACTGACATGGTTAACACAGTAATGCAGTACTAACCACATAATTATTGTGTACTAAGCATGCTAGAAACAGACTAAACATGCTAGCAACACTTAGCTGAGTCATGAAGCATGCTATTATCACCATTATACAAAACATTTTGTAACTGACTTTGACATACTCTTACTATATATACCTCCTTAAATGTACATTTCCCAACCATGCTCTGTCTTCCTAAAGCCACCGAGTGTTGATGGCACGGGTGCGAGGGCCCTTTCATCGCTGCTTGCAGCTTTAATTATTAGGGCCCAAGCCCTGAAAGGGCGAAGGCCCTATTGTTTCCGGTAGGATTATTATTATTATTATTATTATTATTTTGTCAACCTTTCGGGCACTTTTGGGGCCCTTAACATGCTCGAAAACTCTTGAAATTTTGCACACACGTCAGAACCCGCGGCCATCAGGGCCGGACTGAAGCTGGTACCCGGGCGTGGCAGGGGGGCTCGACAGCGCCCCCTGGAATGGGATCCAAACACGTGTCCGTAAATCAAACACGCTTGCATGTAATAATATGAAACTCGGTACACATATAGATCTCATCGGGCCGAACAACTTTCGTGCTCTAAGTTTTACGCCAGCCAAACAGGAAGTTGGCTATTTAGCGTTGTTTGGAAACGCATGCTGTGGAATTTAATGTACTCCTCCTAGGGAATTCATCGATTTGCCTCCAAACTCGGTGTGCAGGAAGTCAAGACATTGAGGATGCTAAATTGCGGACGGATTTTTGATATCTCGAACGGTTTGGCCGTGGCGAGGAAACAAATTTATGGCGAAAAAATGAAACAGGAAGTGTGTTATAACTTCTGCATACATTAACTGATCTTGATGAAACTTCAGCAGTGTGTTCGTTGTAAGAGGCCGATCACATGGATGTGACTATTGTGAGTCAAAGTTATAGCGCCACCAACAGGCAGCAGGAAGTACATCACTTTCAAAATGCTTTGAAATCAGTGTCTTATTTTTACCCGATTTGCTTCAAACTTTATGTGTATAATGTAGACACACGGCAGATGTAAACCTGTGAAAGGATTATTGATATCTTAGATACTGTTGCCGTGGCAACGCATCAAACTTTAATATTATTTTTTGATGCTTTTGAGACTCTTAACATACTTGAAATTGCATGAAACTCAACAGACACATCACATTTATTAGCCCGTAGACATGTGCAAAGTTTCAGAAACGGGCGTGGTGGAATGGCTCAGTAGCGCCACCTTTAGTCAAAAATGGGGGCTTAGTTTTTCCTAGAATCACAAAACTTGGTATGTGTATTGTTCTCATCAAGACGGACAACTTTCTAATTTACATGAACCATCTCCGACCAACAGGAAGAGAGATATTTTGGTTTGAATGTGGATTTTCTGAAGAATTTTCTCTCTCTCTCTCTGTGTCTGTGTGTGTGTGAGGGGAGGGGGGGATTTGACTATTGCTTTTATATTGTTAATCAAGGTTTCAGGGGCTTTTGGGGTCCTTAACGTGCTCAAAAACTCTTGAAACTTTGCACACAGGTCAGAACCCACGGCCATCAGGGCCGGGCTGAAGCTGGTACCCGGGCGTGGCTGGGGGGCTCAACAGCGCCCCCTTGAACGGGGTTCTAAAACTTGATCCATATATCAAACACGCTCGCATGAATTAATATGAAACTCGGTACACATATAGATCTCATCGGGCCGAACAACTTTACCCCGGTCAAGTTTTACGCCAGCCCAACAGGAAGTCGGCTATTATGGGTTGTTTGGAAAACGCTTGCTGTGGAATGTGAAATACTCCTCCTAGAAAATTCACCGTGTCCCCTTCAAACTCGGTGTGCATGTAGTCAAGACTTTGAGGATGCTAAATTGCGGACGGATTTTTGATATCTCGAACGGTTTGGCCGTGGCGAGGAATCGAATTTATGGCGAGAAAAGAGAAACACGGAAGTGGAATAACTTCTGCATACATTAACTGATCTTGATGAAACTTCAGCAGTGTGTTCGTGGTAAGAGGCCGATCAGATGGATGTAGCTATTGTGAGTCAAAGTTATAGCGCCACCAACTGGCAGCAGGAAGTGTGTCACTTTCAACATGCTTTTGACAAAAGTGGGGGGGTTAGTTTTAACTACAGTAAAGAAAAAACAGTTTGTATATTGTTCTCATCAAGCCGGACAACTTTCTAATTTACATTCAATAGCTCTGGCCATCAGGAAGTCAGATATTTTGGTCTGAATGTGAATTTTTTTGCAAAATCAGCCTCTGAATTTTTAGCCACTCCTCTTAAACTATTTATTTTATTCGTACCAAACTTTTTCAACATGATGAAACTACATTAAATATGCTAAATTGTGAATGGATAATAAATATCTCAAACGGTTTTGCTATGGCGAGGGATTAAAGTAATGTCCAAAAAGGAAACACTAAAAATCTTCTAAAAATGTAATTATATACCATTTATTTCTATATAAAAGAATACAAATATCACAACTAAACCCATTTTATTCTGTTTTTGCAATTCAAGAAGAATGAAAAAGTTAAAACAGGCTATTTAGTGCTATTTGGTTCAACAAAAAAGCAAACATAGGGCTATACTGCCCTCTTGTGTCCAAAAGGACATCAAAATAGTATATAAAACTTTTTACCAGGTAGGCCAATATTGTATTTAAATATACATTTATTAGGTATGTGTCTGAGGATATTTTCCCACCGGTTAATCGACGTGTGACACGAGTGGGTGCTTTTAAATCGCTAATATAATAGTGAAAGAAAAATAATGATAATGTTGCACACACAAATCACACACATGTGGGAAAGAATGATGCTTTTAAACAATACTAAACCGCCATTAGGTGTCGCCAGGCATCCATCTTAATAAGCGAGTCATTGATTCATTCGTTCAAACGATTCGTTCGAATGAGTCGATCATGATTAAGACAGATGTTTATGGATTGATCATTCAATCTTTGAGTCAACCGATTCGTTAAAAATGCTGAATCGTTCAGTTATGAGAAAACACGTGATGCGTGATGGTTCTGCCGTGATCTTTGTTTAACTATTTTCGCTGCTGAAACAGAACAAAAACAGTCAACATTGCATCTAAAATGTAAGTGACTTAATTGTAACTGTTTATTAACCTGTTGTATGAAATCTAGGGGTGGGAGAAACAAATTATTCTTAGATGCATCGCGATGCGGACGTGGACGATTCTGAATCGATTCACAAATGTCAAAAAATCGATTCTCTAAAAAAATATTTTTCTAATAACGTAATATTGACGGAAGGCAAAAGGCGGAACTCTAAGCGGACGTGCGTGCAGTCTGTGGCGCGCACATAACAGAGAAGTTTCTTCTGCTCACCAAGGCTGCATTTATTTGATTCAAAATACAAACAAAAACAGTAATATTGTAAAATATTATTACAATTTAAAACAGTTTAAAATATATTAAAATAGAAAGCAGCTGTTATTTATTCCTGTGATCAAAGCTGAGTTTTCAGCATCATTACTCCAGTCGTCACTGTCACATGATCCTTCAGAAATTATTCTAATATGATGATTGATACTCAAGAAACATTCATTATTATTTTAAATGTCGAAAACAGTTGTGTACAGTCTTTGATGAATAGAAAGTTCAAAAGAACAGCATTTATCTGAAATCTAAAGCTTTTGTAACGTTAAACACTACCGCTCAAAAGTTTTGGGTTAGTAATAATTAAAATTTTATTTTTGGGGGAAATAAATAAAATAAATCAGTACTTTTATTTATGAAGGATGAGTTAAACTGATCAACAGTTACAGTAAAGACATTTATAATGTTAAAAATATATATATTTGAAATATATGCTGTTCTTTTGAACTTTACATTCATCAAAGCATTTTGAAAAAAAAAATCTGTACACAACTGTTTTCAACATTGAAAATAATAATGAATATTTATTGAGCATCAATCATCATATTAGTATGATTTCTGAAGGATCATGTGACACTGAAGACTGGAGTAATGATGCTGAAAACTCAACTTTGATCACAGAAATGAATTACTATGTAAAATATTTAAAAATTGAAAACAGCTGTTTTAAATTGGAATAATATTTCACAATATTACTGTTTTTGTTTGTATTTTTAATCAATAAATGCAGCCTTGGTGAGCAGAAGAGACTTCTCCTAAAAACATTAAAAATCTTACTGACCCCAAACTTTTGAACAATAATATATATATATATATATATATATATATATATATATACATATATATGTATGTGTGTGTATGTATGTATGTATATATTAGGTAACTAAAGGCACCGGGGTTGCGGTACCACCGGCTTGGGCCCGTAATCGCTGCTCGCAGCTATATTTATTATTATTCTTCTCCGCATTTAATTGCATTTTTGAGGGCCTAAACATGCTCGAAAACTCACAAAACTTTGCACACGCGTCAGAACTGGCGAAAATTTACATCTGATATAGGTTTCAGAATTGGACGGGGCAAAATGGCTCGATAGCGCCACCTATAAAAGTTCAACGGAGTGCGCCTCCCGCAACGTTCCACGTACGTGCACGAAATTCGGTACATACATGTAATGACCTAATACCTACAAAAAAGTCTCTTGGAGCATAGCCCTAAACACAACAGGAAGTCAGCCATTTTGAACTTCCTCTCAGATTTTTGTGCAGTTTTTGCCATTTTCAGGCCTCGTACTTTAACGAACTCCTCCTACAGTTTTAATCTGATCATCTTCAAATTTGGTGAGTGTAATCTTAAGGCCTTTGCGACGTTAAATTGCGAAGATCTTGAGTTTTCGTCAAAGGGCGGGTCCTCGGCGGCCTGATAAATTTCGATGTTTCGCCATGAAACAGGAAGTTGTTGTAACTCAGGCATGGAATGTCCAATCTGCCCCAAACTTCACACGTTTGATAAGAGTTCTGTCCTGAACACATGACCATGCTCATATTCAGTTACAGTCATAGCGCCACCTGCTGGCAACAGGAAGTGACATGTTTAACACTGTTATGGACTCCTAATAACATATAAAAAAGTGCCAGCAAGTGCTAAACATGCTAACAACATACTAGAAGCATGATAAAACATGCTAGCAAACTCTTAGCTAAGTGCTAAAGCATGCTATTATTGCAATTAAATAGGAATTTGCTGTAACTCAGGCATGGAATGTCCAATCTGCCCCAAACTTCACACTTTTGATAAGCGTTCTGTACTGAACACATCTACATGAGAATATTCAGTTATAGTAATAGCGCCACCTACTGGTAACAGGAAGTGTCATGTTTAACATGTTGATGCCATTCTAGCAACATGTTAAAAATGCCATTGACTTCTAAACATGCTAGAAACATGTTAAAACATGCTAGCAATACTTAGCTAAGTGCTAAAGCATGCTAATTCAATGAAACAGGATGTTGTTGTTACTCAAGAAGGCAATGTCCAATCTGCGCCAAACTTCACACTTTTAATAAACGTTCTGTCCTGAACACATGACCATGCTCATATTCAGTTACAGTCATAGTGCCACCTGCTGGCAACAGGAAGTGACATGTTAAACACTGTTGTGGACATATAAAAACATATAAAAAAAGTGCCAGCAAGTGCTAAACATGCTAACAACATACTAGAAACATGCTAAAACATGCTAGCAAACACTTAGCTAAGTGCTAAAGCATGCAAATGCTGCAATTAAATAGGAATTTGCTGTAACTCAGGCATGGAATGTCCAATCTGCCCCAAATTTCACACGTTTGATAAGAGTCATGGCCTGAACACATCTATATGAGAATATTCAGTTATAGTAATAGCGCCACCTGCTGTCAACAGGAAGTGACATGTTTAACACTGTTGTGGTCTCCTAATAACATATAAAAAAGAGCCAGCAAGTGCTAAAAAGGTTAGCAACATACTAGAAACATGCTAGCAAACACTTAGTTAAGTGCTAAAGCATGCTATTACTGCAATTAAATAGGAATTTGCTGTAACTCAGGCATGGAATGTCCAATCTGCCCTAAACTTCACACGTTTGATAAGAATCATGGCCTGAACACATGTCTATGCTCAAATTCAGTTACAGTAATAGCGCCACCTACTGGCAACAGGAAGTGACATGTTTAACACGTTGATGCCGTTCTAGCAACATGTTAAAAATGCCATTGAGTTCTAAACATGCTAGAAACATATTAAAACATGCTAGCAATACTTAGCTAAGTGATAAAGCATGCTAATTCAATGAAACAGGACTTTGTTGTTACTCAAGAAGGCAATGTACAATCTACCCCAAACTTCACATGTTTGATAAGAGTTATCTCTTGAACACATGTCCGTGCTCATATTTAGTTATAGTCATAGCGCCACCTGCTGGCAACAGGAAGTGACGTTTAACACTGTTCTTGACTCCTAATAACATATAAAAAAATGCCAGTAGGTGCTAAACATCCTACCAACATACTAGAGACATAATAAAACATACTAGCAAACACTTAGCTAAGTGCTAAAGAATGATATTACTGCAATTAAATATGAATTTGCTGTAACTCAGGCATGGAATGTCCAATCTGCCCCAAACTTCACACTTTTGATAAGCGTTCTGTCCTGAACACATGACCATGCTTATATTCAGTTACAGTCATAGCGCCACCTGCTGGCAACAGGAAGTGACATGTTTAACACTGTTATGGACTCCTAATAACATATAAAAAAGTGCCAGCAAGTGTTAAACATGCTAACAACATACTAGAAACATGCTAAAACATGCTAGCAAACTCTTAGCTAAGTGCTAAAGCATGCTATTATTGCAATTAAATAGGAATTTGCTGTAACTCAGGCATGGAATGTCCAATCTGCCCCAAACTTCACACTTTTGATAAGAGTCATGGCCTGAACACATCTACATGAGAATGTTCAGTTATAGTAATAGCGCCACCTACTGGCAACAGGAAGTGACATGTTTAACACGTTGATGCCGTTCTAGCAACATGTTAAAAATGCCATTGAGTTCTAAACATGCTAGAAACATATTAAAACATGCTAGCAATGCTTAGCTAAGTGCTAAAGAATGCTAATTCAATGAAACATGACTTTGTTGTTACTCAAGAAGGCAATGTCCAATTTGCACCAAACTTCACAAGTTTGATAAGAGTTCTGTCCTGAACACACATCCATGCTCATATTCAGTTATAGTCATAACGCCACCTACTGGCAACAGAAACTGACATGGTTAACACAGTAATGCAGTACTAACCACATAATTATTGTGTACTAAGCATGCTAGAAACAGACTAAACATGCTAGCAACACTTAGCTGAGTCATGAAACATGCTATTATCACCATTATACAAAACATTTTGTAACTGACTTTGACATACTCTTACTATATATACCTCCTTAAATGTACATTTCCCAACCATGCTCTGTCTTCCTAAAGCCACCGAGTGTTGATTGCACGGGTGCGAGGGCCCTTTCATCGCTGCTTGCAGCTTTAATTATTAGGGCCCGAGCACCGATGGTGTGAGGACCCTCTTGGAATTGCTCTGTTTATTATTATTATTAGGGCCCGAGCACCGATGGTGTGAGGACCCTCTTGGAATTGCTCTGTTTATTATTATTATTATTATTATTATTATTATTATTCTTCTCCGCATTGAATTGCATTTTTGAGGGCCTAAACATGCGCGAAAACTCACGAAACTTTGCACACGCGTCAGAACTGGCGAAAATTTACATCTGATATAGGTTTCAGAATTGGACGGGGCAAAATGGCTCGATAGCGCCACCTATAAAAGTTCAACGGAGTGCGCCTCCCGCAACGTTCAACGTACGTGCACGAAATTCGGTACATACGTGTAATGACCTAATACCTACAAAAAAGTCTCTTGGAGCATAGCCCTAAACACAACAGGAAGTCAGCCATTTTGAACTTCCTCTCAGATTTTTGTGCAGTTTTTGCCATTTTCAGGCCTCGTACTTTAGCGAACTCCTCCTACAGTTTTAATCTGATCATCTTCAAATTTGGTGAGTGTAATCTTAAGGCCTTTGCGACGTTAAATTGCGAAGATCTTGAGTTTTCGTCGAAGGGCGGGTCCTCGGCGGCCTTACAAATTTCGATGTTTCGCCATGAAACAGGAAGTTGCTGTAACTCAGGCATGGAATGTCCAATCTGCCCCAAACTTCACACGTTTGATAAGAGTTCTGTCCTGAACACATGGCCATGCTCATATTCAGTTATAGTCATAGCGCCACCTGCTGGCAACAGGAAGTGACATGTTTAACACTGTTATGGACTCCTAATAACATATAAAAAAGTGCCAGCAAGTGCTAAACATGCTAACAACATACTAGAAGCATGCTAAAACATGCTAGCAAACTCTTAGCTAAGTGCTAAAGCATGCTATTATTGCAATTAAATAGGAATTTGCTGTAACTCAGGCATGGAATGTCCAATCTGCCCCAAACTTCACACTTTTGATAAGCGTTCTGTCCTGAACACATCTACATGATAATATTCAGTTATAGTAATAGCGCCACCTACTGGCAACAGGAAGTGTCATGTTTAACACGTTGATGCCATTCTAGCAACATGTTAAAAATGCCATTGAGGTCTAAACATGCTAGAAACATGTTAAAACATGCTAGCTAATGTTAAAACATGCTAGCAATACTTAGCTAAGTGGTAAAGCATGCTAATTCAATGAAACAGGATGTTGTTGTTACTCAAGAAGGCAATGTCCAATATGCGCCAAACTTCACACTTTTAATAAACGTTCTGTCCTGAACACATGACCATGCTCATATTCAGTTACAGTCATAGTGCCACCTGCTGGCAACAGGAAGTGACATGTTAAACACTGTTGTGGACATATAAAAACATATAAAAAAAGTGCCAGCAAGTGCTAAACATGCTAACAACATACTAGAAACATGCTAAAACATGCTAGCAAACACTTAGCTAAGTGCTAAAGCATGCTATTGCTGCAATTAAATAGGAATTTGCTGTAACACAGGCATGGAATGTCCAATCTGCCCCAAACTTCACACGTTTGATAAGAGTCATGGCCTGAACACATCTACATGAGAATATTCAGTTATAGTAATAGCGCCACCTGCTGTCAACAGGAAGTGACATGTTTAACACTGTTGTGGTCTCCTAATAACATATATAAAAGAGCCAGCAAGTGCTAAACAGGTTAGCAACATACTAGAAACATGCTAGCAAACACTTAGCTAAGTGATAAAGCATGCTATTACTGCAATTAAATAGGAATTTGCTGTAACTCAGGCATGGAACGTCCAATCTGCCCCAAACTTCACATGTTTGATAAGAATCATGGCCTGAACGCATGCCTATGCTCAAATTCAGTTATAGTAATAGCGCCACCTACTGGCAACAGGAAGTGACATGTTTAACACGTTGATGCCGTTCTAGCAACATGTTAAAAATGCCATTGAGTTCTAAACATGCTAGAAACATATTAAAACATGCTAGCAATACTTAGCTAAGTGCTAAAGCATGCTAATTCAATGAAAAAGGACTTTGTTGTTACTCAAGAAGGCAATGTACAATCTACCCCAAACGTCACACGTTTGATAAGAGTTATCTCTTGAACACATGTCCATGCTCATATTTAGTTATAGTCATAGCGCCACCTGCTGGCAACAGGAAGTGACGTTTAACACTGTTCTTGACTCCTAATAACATATAAAAAAATGCCAGTAGGTGCTAAACATCCTACCAACATACTAGAGACATGCTAAAACATAATAGCAAACACTTAGCTAAGTGCTAAAGAATGATATTACTGCAATTAAATATGAATTTGCTGTAACTCAGGCATGGAATGTCCAATCTGCCCCAAACTTCACACTTTTGATAAGCGTTCTGTCCTGAACACATGACCATGCTTATATTCAGTTACAGTCATAGCGCCACCTGCTGGCAACAGGAAGTGACATGTTTAACACTGTTGTGGACTCCTAATAACATATAAAAAAGTGCCAGCAAGTGTTAAACATGCTAACAACATACTAGAAACATGCTAAAACATGCTAGCAAACTCTTAGCCAAGTGCTAAAGCATGCTATTATTGCAATTAAATAGGAATTTGCTGTAACTCAGGCATGGAATGTCCAATCTGCCCCAAACTTCACACTTTTGATAAGAGTCATGGCCTGAACACATCTACATGAGAATGTTCAGTTATAGTAATAGCGCCACCAACTGGCAACAGGAAGTGACATGTTTAACACGTTGATGCCGTTCTAGCAACATGTTAAAACATGCTAACAATGCTTAGCTAAGTTCTAAAGAATGCTAATTCAATGAAACATGACTTTGTTGTTACTCAAGAAGGCAATGTCCAATTTGCACCAAACTTCACATGTTTGATAAGAGTTCTGTCCTGAACACACATCCATGCTCATATTCAGTTATAGTCATAACGCCACCTACTGGCAACAGAAACTGACATGGTTAACACCGTAATGCAGTACTAACAACATAATTATTGTGTACTAAGCATGCTAGAAACAGACTGAACATGCTAGCAACACTTAGCTGAGTCATGAAGCATGCTATTATCACCATTATACAAAACATTTTGTAACTGACTTTGACATACTCTTACTATATATACCTCCTTAAATGTACATTTCCCAACCATGCTCTGCCTTCCTAAAGCCACCGAGTGTTGATGGCACGGGTGCGAGGGCCCTTTCATCGCTGCTTGCAGCTTTAATTATTATTATTATTATTATTATTATTATTCTTCTCCGCATTTAATTGCATTTTTGAGGGCCTAAACATGCTCGAAAACTCACGAAACTTTGCACACGCGTCAGAACTGGCGAAAATTTACATCTGATATAGGTTTCAGAATTGGACGGGGCAAAATGGCTCGATAGCGCCACCTATAAAAGTTCAACGGAGTGCGCCTCCCGCAACGTTCCACGTACGTGCACGAAATTCGGTACATACATGTAATGACCTAATACCTACAAAAAAGTCTCTTGGAGCATAGCCCTAAACCCAACAGGAAGTCAGCCATTTTGAACTTCCTCCCAGATTTTTGTGCAGTTTTTGACATTTTCAGGCCTCGTACTTTAACGAACTCCTCCTACAGTTTTAATCTGATCATCTTCAAATTTGGTGAGTGTAATCTTAAGGCCTTTGCGACGTTAAATTGCGAAGATCTTGAGTTTTCGTCGAAGGGCGGGTCCTCGGCGGCCTGACAAATTTTGATGTTTCGCCATGAAACAGGAAGTTGCTGTAACTCAGGCATGGAATGTCCAATCTGCCCCAAACTTCACACATTTGATTAGAGTTCTTTCCTGAACACATGACCATGCTCATATTCAGTTATAGTCATAGCGCCACCTGCTGGCAACAGGAAGTGACATGTTTAACACTGTTATGGACTCCTAATAACATATAAAAAAGTGCCAGCAAGTGCTAAACATGCTAACAACATACTAGAAGCATGCTAAAACATGCTAGCAAACACTTAGCTAAGTGCTAAAGCATGCTATTATTGCAATTAAATAGGAATTTGCTGTAACTCAGGCATGGAATGTCCAATCTGCCCCAAACTTCACACTTTTGATAAGCGTTCTGTCCTGAACATATCTACATGAGAATATTCAGTTATAGTAATAGCGCCACCTACTGGTAACAGGAAATGTCATGTTTAACACGTTGATGCCATTCTAGCAACATGTTAAAAATGCCATTGACTTCTAAACATGCTAGAAACATGTTAAAACATACTAGCAATACTTAGCTAAGTGCTAAAGCATGCTAATTCAATGAAACAGGACTTTGTTGTTACTCAAGAAGGCAATGTACAATCTACCCCAAACGTCACACGTTTGATAAGAGTTATCTCTTGAACACATGTCCATGCTCATATTTAGTTATAGTCATAGCGCCACCTGCTGGCAACAGGAAGTGACGTTTAACACTGTTCTTGACTCCTAATAACATATAAAAAAATGCCAGTAGGTGCTAAACATCCTACCAACATACTATAGACATGCTAAAACATACTAGCAAACACTTAGCTAAGTGCTAAAGAATGATATTACTGCAATTAAATATGAATTTGCTGTAACTCAGGCATGGAATGTCCAATTTGCACCAAACTTCACACGTTTGATAAGAGTTCTGTCCTGAACACACATCAATGCTCATATTCAGTTATAGTCATAACGCCACCTACTGGCAACAGAAACTGACATGGTTAACACAGTAATGCAGTACTAACCACATAATTATTGTGTACTAAGCATGCTAGAAACACACTAAACATGCTAGCAACACTTAGCTGAGTCATGAAGCATGCTATTATCACCATTATACAAAACATTTTGTAACTGACTTTGACATACTCTTACTATATATACCTCCTTAAATGTACATTTCCCAACCATGCTCTGTCTTCCTAAAGCCACCGAGTGTTGATGGCACGGGTGCGAGGGCCCTTTCATCGCTGCTTGCAGCTTTAATTAGGGCCCGAGCACCGATGGTGTGAGGACCCTCTTGGAATTGCTCTGTTTATTATTATTATTATTAGGGCCCGAGCACCGATGGTGTGAGGACCCTCTTGGAATTGCTCTGTTTATTAGGGCCCGAGCACCGATGGTGTGAGGACCCTCTTGGAATTGCTCTGTTTATTATTATTATTATTATTCTTCTCCGCATTTAATTGCATTTTTGAGGGCCTAAACATGCTCGAAAACTCACAAAACTTTGCACACGCATCAGAACTGGCGAAAATTTACATCTGATATAGGTTTCAGAATTGGACGGGGCAAAATGGCTCGATAGCGCCACCTATAAAATTTCAACGGAGTGCGCCTCCCGCAACGTTCCACGTACGTGCACGAAATTCGGTACATACATGTAATGACCTAATACCTACAAAAAAGTCTCTTGGAGCATAGCCCTAAACACAACAGGAAGTCAGCCATTTTGAACTTCCTCTCAGATTTTTGTGCAGTTTTTGCCATTTTCAGGCCTCGTACTTTAACGAACTCCTCCTACAGTTTTAATCTGATCATCTTCAAATTTGGTGAGTGTAATCTTAAGGCCTTTGCGACGTTAAATTGCGAAGATCTTGAGTTTTCGTCAAAGGGCGGGTCCTCGGCGGCCTGATAAATTTCGATGTTTCGCCATGAAACAGGAAGTTGTTGTAACTCAGGCATGGAATGTCCAATCTGCCCCAAACTTCACACGTTTGATAAGAGTTCTGTCCTGAACACATGACCATGCTCATATTCAGTTATAGTCATAGCGCCACCTGCTGGCAACAGGAAGTGACATGTTTAACACTGTTATGGACTCCTAATAACATATAAAAAAGTGCCAGCAAGTGCTAAACATGCTAACAACATACTAGAAGCATGCTAAAACATGCTAGCAAACTCTTAGCTAAGTGCTAAAGCATGCTATTATTGCAATTAAATAGGAATTTGCTGTAACTCAGGCATGGAATGTCCAATCTGCCCCAAACTTCACACTTTTGATAAGCGTTCTGTACTGAACACATCTACATGAGAATATTCAGTTATAGTAATAGCGCCACCTACTGGTAACAGGAAGTGTCATGTTTAACACGTTGATGCCATTCTAGCAACATGTTAAAAATGCCATTGACTTCTAAACATGCTAGAAACATGTTAAAACATGCTAGCAATACTTAGCTAAGTGCTAAAGCATGCTAATTCAATGAAACAGGATGTTGTTGTTACTCAAGAAGGCAATGTCCAATCTGCGCCAAACTTCACACTTTTAATAAACGTTCTATCCTGAACACATGACCATGCTCATATTCAGTTACAGTCATAGTGCCACCTGCTGGCAACAGGAAGTGACATGTTAAACACTGTTGTGGACATATAAAAACATATAAAAAAGTGCCAGCAAGTGCTAAACATGCTAACAACATACTAGAAACATGCTAAAACATGCTAGCAAACACTTAGCTAAGTGCTAAAGCATGCAAATGCTGCAATTAAATAGGAATTTGCTGTAACACAGGCATGGAATGTCCAATCTGCCCCAAATTTCACACGTTTGATAAGAGTCATGGCCTGAACACATCTACATGAGAATATTCAGTTATAGTAATAGCGCCACCTGCTGTCAACAGGAAGTGACATGTTTAACACTGTTGTGGTCTCCTAATAACATATAAAAAAGAGCCAGCAAGTGCTAAACAGGTTAGCAACATACTAGAAACATGCTAGCAAACACTTAGTTAAGTGCTAAAGCATGCTATTACTGCAATTAAATAGGAATTTGCTGTAACTCAGGCATGGAATGTCCAATCTGCCCTAAACTTCACACGTTTGATAAGAATCATGGCCTGAACACATGTCTATGCTCAAATTCAGTTATAGTAATAGCGCCACCTACTGGCAACAGGAAGTGACATGTTTAACACGTTGATGCCGTTCTAGCAACATGTTAAAAATGCCATTGAGTTCTAAACATGCTAGAAACATATTAAAACATGCTAGCAATACTTAGCTAAGTGCTAAAGCATGCTAATTCAATGAAACAGGACTTTGTTGTTACTCAAGAAGGCAATGTACAATCTACCCCAAACTTCACATGTTTGATAAGAGTTATCTCTTGAACACATGTCCATGCTCATATTTAGTTATAGTCATAGCGCCACCTGCTGGCAACAGGAAGTGACGTTTAACACTGTTCTTGACTCCTAATAACATATAAAAAAATGCCAGTAGATGCTAAACATCCTACCAACATACTAGAGACATAATAAAACATACTAGCAAACACTTAGCTAAGTGCTAAAGAATGATATTACTGCAATTAAATATGAATTTGCTGTAACTCAGGCATGGAATGTCCAATCTGCCCCAAACTTCACACTTTTGATAAGCGTTCTGTCCTGAACACATGACCATGCTTATATTCAGTTACAGTAATAGCGCCACCTGCTGGCAACAGGAAGTGACATGTTTAACACTGTTATGGACTCCTAATAACATATAAAAAAGTGCCAGCAAGTGTTAAACATGCTAACAACATACTAGAAACATGCTAAAACATGCTAGCAAACTCTTAGCTAAGTGCTAAAGCATGCTATTATTGCAATTAAATAGGAATTTGCTGTAACTCAGGCATGGAATGTCCAATCTGCCCCAAACTTCACACTTTTGATAAGAGTCATGGCCTGAACACATCTACATGAGAATGTTCAGTTATAGTAATAGCGCCACCTACTGGCAACAGGAAGTGACATGTTTAACACGTTGATGCCGTTCTAGCAACATGTTAAAAATGCCATTGAGTTCTAAACATGCTAGAAACATATTAAAACATGCTAGTAATGCTTAGCTAAGTGCTAAAGAATGCTAATTCAATGAAACATGACTTTGTTGTTACTCAAGAAGGCAATGTCCAATTTGCACCAAACTTCACAAGTTTGATAAGAGTTCTGTCCTGAACACACATCCATGCTCATATTCAGTTATAGTCATAACGCCACCTACTGGCAACAGAAACTGACATGGTTAACACAGTAATGCAGTACTAACCACATAATTATTGTGTACTAAGCATGCTAGAAACAGACTAAACATGCTAGCAACACTTAGCTGAGTCATGAAGCATGCTATTATCACCATTATACAAAACATTTTGTAACTGACTTTGACATACTCTTACTATATATACCTCCTTAAATGTACATTTCCCAACCATGCTCTGTCTTCCTAAAGCCACCGAGTGTTGATGGCACGGGTGCGAGGGCCCTTTCATCGCTGCTTGCAGCTTTAATTATTATTATTATTATTCTTCTCCGCATTGAATTGCATTTTTGAGGGCCTAAACATGCTCGAAAACTCACGAAACTTTGCACACGCGTCAGAACTGGCGAAAATTTACATCTGATATAGGTTTCAGAATTGGACGGGGCAAAATGGCTCGATAGCGCCACCTATAAAAGTTCAACGGAGTGCGCCTCCCGCAACGTTCCACGTACGTGCACGAAATTCGGTACATACATGTAATCACCTAATACCTACAAAAAAGTCTCTTGGAGCATAGCCCTAAACACAACAGGAAGTCAGCCATTTTGAACTTCCTCTCAGATTTTTGTGCAGTTTTTGCCATTTTCAGGCCTCGCACTTTAACGAACTCCTCCTACAGTTTTAATCTGATCATCTTCAAATTTGGTGAGTGTAATCTTAAGGCCTTTGCGACGTTAAATTGCGAAGATCTTGAGTTTTCGTCGAAGGGCGGGTCCTCGGCGGCCTTACAAATTTCGATGTTTCGCCATGAAACAGGAAGTTGCTGTAACTCAGGCATGGAATGTCCAATCTGCCCCAAACTTCACACGTTTGATAAGAGTTCTGCCCTGAACACATGGCCATGCTCATATTCAGTTATAGTCATAGCGCCACCTGCTGGCAACAGGAAGTGACATGTTTAACACTGTTATGGACTCCTAATAACATATAAAAAAGTGCCAGCAAGTGCTAAACATGCTAACAACATACTAGAAGCATGCTAAAACATGCTAGCAAACTCTTAGCTAAGTGCTAAAGCATGCATATTATTGCAATTAAATAGGAATTTGCTGTAACTCAGGCATGGAATATCCAATCTGCCCCAAACTTCACACTTTTGATAAGCGTTCTGTCCTGAACACATCTACATGAGAATATTCAGTTATAGTCATAGCGCCACCTACTGGCAACAGGAAGTGTCATGTTTAACACGTTGATGCCATTCTAGCAACATGTTAAAAATGCCATTGAGGTCTAAACATGCTAGAAACATGTTAAAACATGCTAGCTAATGTTAAAACATGCTAGCAATACTTAGCTAAGTGGTAAAGCATGCTAATTCAATGAAACAGGATGTTGTTGTTACTCAAGAAGGCAATGTCCAATCTGCGCCAAACTTCACACTTTTAATAAACGTTCTGTCCTGAACACATGACCATGCTCATATTCAGTTACAGTCATAGTGCCACCTGCTGGCAACAGGAAGTGACATGTTAAACACTGTTGTGGACATATAAAAACATATAAAAAAGTGCCAGCAAGTGCTAAACATGCTAACAACATACTAGAAACATGTTAAAACATGCTAACAAACTCATAGCTAAGTGCTAAAGCAGGCTATTGCTGCAATTAAATAGGAATTTGCTGTAACACAGGCATGGAATGTCCAATCTGCCCCAAACTTCACACGTTTGATAAGAGTCATGGCCTGAACACATCTACATGAGAATATTCAGTTATAGTAATAGCGCCACCTGCTGTCAACAGGAAATGACATGTTTAACACTGTTGTGGTCTCCTAATAACATATAAAAAAGAGCCAGCAAGTGCTAAACAGGTTAGCAACATACTAGAAACATGCTAGCAAACACTTAGCTAAGTGCTAAAGCATGCTATTACTGCAATTAAATAGGAATTTGCTGTAACTCAGGCATGGAATGTCCAATCTGCCCCAAACTTCACACGTTTGATAAGAATCATGGCCTGAACACATGTCTATGCTCAAATTCAGTTATAGTTATAGCGCCACCTACTGGCAACAGGAAGTGACATGTTTAACACGTTGATGCCGTTCTAGCAACATGTTAAAAATGCCATTGAGTTCTAAACATGCTAGAAACATGTTAAAACATGCTAGCAATACTTAGCTAAGTGCTAAAGCATGCTAATTCAATGAAACAGGACTTTGTTGTTACTCAAGAAGGCAATGTACAATCTACCCCAAACTTCACACGTTTGATAAGAGTTATCTCTTGAACACATGTCCATGCTCATATTTAGTTATAGTCATAGCGCCACCTGCTGGCAACAGGAAGTGACGTTTAACATTGTTCTTGACTCCTAATAACATATAAAAAAATGCCAGTAGGTGCTAAACATCCTACCAACATACTAGAGACATGCTAAAACATACTAGCAAACACTTAGCTAAGTGCTAAAGAATGATATTACTGTAATTAAATATGAATTTGCTGTAACTCAGGCATGGAATGTCCAATCTGCCCCAAACTTCACACTTTTGATAAGAGTTCTGTCCTGAACACATGACCATGCTTATATTCAGTTACAGTCATAGCGCCACCTGCTGGCAACAGGAAGTGACATGTTTAACACTGTTATGGACTCCTAATAACATATAAAAAAGTGCCAGCAAGTGTTAAACATGCTAACAACATACTAGAAACATGCTAAAACATGCTAGCAAACTCTTAGCTAAGTGCTAAAGCATGCTATTATTGCAATTAAATAGGAATTTGCTGTAACTCAGGCATGGAATGTCCAATCTGCCCCAAACTTCACACTTTTGATAAGAGTCATGGCCTGAACACATCTACATGATAATATTCAGTTATAGTAATAGCGCCACCTACTGGCAACAGGAAGTGTCATGTTTAACACGTTGATGCCATTCTAGCAACATGTTAAAAATGCCATTGAGGTCTAAACATGCTAGAAACATGTTAAAACATGCTAGCAATACTTAGCTAAGTGCTAAAGCATGCTAATTCAATGAAACAGGATGTTGTTGTTACTCAAGAAGGCAATGTCCAATATGCGCCAAACTTCACACTTTTAATAAACGTTCTGTCCTGAACACATGACCATGCTCATATTCAGTTACAGTCATAGTGCCACCTGCTGGCAACAGGAAGTGACATGTTAAACACTGTTGTGGACATATAAAAACATATAAAAAAAGTGCCAGCAAGTGCTAAACATGCTAACAACATACTAGAAACATGCTAAAACATGCTAGCAAACACTTAGCTAAGTGCTAAAGCATGCTATTGCTGCAATTAAATAGGAATTTGCTGTAACACAGGCATGGAATGTCCAATCTGCCCCAAACTTCACACGTTTGATAAGAGTCATGGCCTGAACACATCTACATGAGAATATTCAGTTATAGTAATAGCGCCACCTGCTGTCAACAGGAAGTGACATGTTTAACACTGTTGTGGTCTCCTAATAACATATATAAAAGAGCCAGCAAGTGCTAAACAGGTTAGCAACATACTAGAAACATGCTAGCAAACACTTAGCTAAGTGATAAAGCATGCTATTACTGCAATTAAATAGGAATTTGCTGTAACTCAGGCATGGAACGTCCAATCTGCCCCAAACTTCACATGTTTGATAAGAATCATGGCCTGAACGCATGCCTATGCTCAAATTCAGTTATAGTAATAGCGCCACCTACTGGCAACAGGAAGTGACATGTTTAACACGTTGATGCCGTTCTAGCAACATGTTAAAAATGCCATTGAGTTCTAAACATGCTAGAAACATATTAAAACATGCTAGCAATACTTAGCTAAGTGCTAAAGCATGCTAATTCAATGAAACAGGACTTTGTTGTTACTCAAGAAGGCAATGTACAATCTACCCCAAACGTCACACGTTTGATAAGAGTTATCTCTTGAACACATGTCCATGCTCATATTTAGTTATAGTCATAGCGCCACCTGCTGGCAACAGGAAGTGACGTTTAACACTGTTCTTGACTCCTAATAACATATAAAAAAATGCCAGTAGGTGCTAAACATCCTACCAACATACTAGAGACATGCTAAAACATAATAGCAAACACTTAGCTAAGTGCTAAAGAATGATATTACTGCAATTAAATATGAATTTGCTGTAACTCAGGCATGGAATGTCCAATCTGCCCCAAACTTCACACTTTTGATAAGCGTTCTGTCCTGAACACATGACCATGCTTATATTCAGTTACAGTCATAGCGCCACCTGCTGGCAACAGGAAGTGACATGTTTAACACTGTTGTGGACTCCTAATAACATATAAAAAAGTGCCAGCAAGTGTTAAACATGCTAACAACATACTAGAAACATGCTAAAACATGCTAGCAAACTCTTAGCCAAGTGCTAAAGCATGCTATTATTGCAATTAAATAGGAATTTGCTGTAACTCAGGCATGGAATGTCCAATCTGCCCCAAACTTCACACTTTTGATAAGAGTCATGGCCTGAACACATCTACATGAGAATGTTCAGTTATAGTAATAGCGCCACCAACTGGCAACAGGAAGTGACATGTTTAACACGTTGATGCCGTTCTAGCAACATGTTAAAACATGCTAACAATGCTTAGCTAAGTTCTAAAGAATGCTAATTCAATGAAACATGACTTTGTTGTTACTCAAGAAGGCAATGTCCAATTTGCACCAAACTTCACATGTTTGATAAGAGTTCTGTCCTGAACACACATCCATGCTCATATTCAGTTATAGTCATAACGCCACCTACTGGCAACAGAAACTGACATGGTTAACACAGTAATGCAGTACTAACCACATAATTATTGTGTACTAAGCATGCTAGAAACAGACTGAACATGCTAGCAACACTTAGCTGAGTCATGAAGCATGCTATTATCACCATTATACAAAACATTTTGTAACTGACTTTGACATACTCTTACTATATATACCTCCTTAAATGTACATTTCCCAACCATGCTCTGCCTTCCTAAAGCCACCGAGTGTTGATGGCACGGGTGCGAGGGCCCTTTCATCGCTGCTTGCAGCTTTAATTATTATTATTATTATTCTTCTCCGCATTGAATTGCATTTTTGAGGGCCTAAACATGCGCGAAAACTCACGAAACTTTGCACACGCGTCAGAACTGGCGAAAATTTACATCTGATATAGGTTTCAGAATTGGACGGGGCAAAATGGCTCGATAGCGCCACCTATAAAAGTTCAACGGAGTGCGCCTCCCGCAACGTTCAACGTACGTGCACGAAATTCGGTACATACGTGTAATGACCTAATACCTACAAAAAAGTCTCTTGGAGCATAGCCCTAAACACAACAGGAAGTCAGCCATTTTGAACTTCCTCTCAGATTTTTGTGCAGTTTTTGCCATTTTCAGGCCTCGTACTTTAACGAACTCCTCCTACAGTTTTAATCTGATCATCTTCAAATTTGGTGAGTGTAATCTTAAGGCCTTTGCGACGTTAAATTGCGAAGATCTTGAGTTTTCGTCGAAGGGCGGGTCCTCGGCGGCCTGACAAATTTCGATGTTTCGCCATGAAACAGGAAGTTGCTGTAACTCAGGCATGGAATGTCCAATCTGCCCCAAACTTCACACGTTTGATAAGAGTTATGTCCTGAACACATGACCATGCTCATATTCAGTTATAGTCATAGCGCCACCTGCTGGCAACAGGAAGTGACATGTTTAACAATGTTATGGACTCCTAATAACATATAAAAAAGTGCCAGCAAGTGCTAAACATGCTAACAACATACTAGAAGCATGCTAAAACATGCTAGCAAACTCTTAGCTAAGTGCTAAAGCATGCTATTATTGCAATTAAATAGGAATTTGCTGTAACTCAGGCATGGAATGTCCAATCTGCCCAAAAATTCACACTTTTGATAAGCGTTCTGTCCTGAACACATCTACATGAGAATATTCAGTTATAGTAATAGCGCCACCTACTGGTAACAGGAAGTGTCATGTTTAACACGTTGATGCCATTCTAGCAACATGTTAAAAATGCCATTGACTTCTAAACATGCTAGAAACATGTTAAAACATGCTAGCAATACTTAGCTAAGTGCTAAAGCATGCTAATTCAATGAAACAGGATGTTGTTGTTACGCAAGAAGGCAATGTCCATTCTGCACCAAACTTCACACTTTTAATAAACGTTCTGTCCTGAACACATGACCATGCTCATATTCAGTTACAGTCATAGTGCCACCTGCTGGCAACAGGAAGTGACATGTTAAACACTGTTGTGGACATATAAAAACATATAAAAAAAGTGCCATCAAGTGTTAAACATGCTAACAACATACTAGAAACATGCTAAGACATGCTAGCAAACACTTAGCTAAGTGCTAAAGCATGCTATTGCTGCAATTAAATAGGAATTTGCTGTAACACAGGCATGGAATGTCCAATCTGCCCCAAACGTCACACGTTTGATAAGAGTCATGGCCTGAACACATCTACATGAGAATATTCAGTTATAGTAATAGCGCCACCTACTGGTAACAGGAAGTGTCATGTTTAACACGTTGATGCCGTTCTAGCAAGATGTTAAAAATGCCATTGACTTCTAAACATGCTAGAAACATGTTAAAACATGCTAGCAAAACTTAGCTGAGTGCTAAAGCATGCTAATTCAATGAAACAGGATGTTGTTGTTACTCAAGAAGGCAATGTCCAATCTGCCCCAAACTTCACACTTTTGATAAGCGTTCTGTCCTGAACACATGACCATGCTCATATTCAGTTACAGTCATAGCGCCACCTGCTGGCAACAGGAAGTGACATGTTAAACACTGTTGTGGACTCCTAATAACATATAAAAAAGTGCCAGCATGTGCTAAACATGCTAACAACATACTAGAAACATGCTAAAACATGCTATCAATCACTTAGATAAGTGCTAAATCATGATATTACTGCAATTAAATGGGAATTTGTTGTAACACAGGCATGGGATGTTCAATCTACCCCAAACTTAATATGTAACATGCAAGAAACATGCTAGCAACACTTAGCTAAGTTCTAAAGCATGCTATAAAAGCTCAAGGAAGTTGTTGTAACTTAAGCATAAAATGTCCAATCTACCCCAAACTTCACACATTTGATAAGAGTTATCTTTTGAACACATGTCCATGCTCATATTCAGTTATAGTCATAGCGCCGCCTGCTGGCAAAAGGAAGTGACGTTTAACACTGTTCTGGACTCCTAATAACATATAAAAAAATGCCAGTAGGTGCTAAATATCCTACCAACATACTAGAGACATGCTAAAACATACTAGCAAACACTTAGCTAAGTGCTAAAGCATGATATTACTGCAATTAAATATGAATTTGCTGTAACTCAGGAATGCAATGTCCAATCAACCCCAAAATTAATATGTAAAATGCTAGAAACATCATAAAACATGCTAGAAATGCTAAAGGAAGTTGTTGTAACTCAAGCATACAATGTCCAATCTGCCCCAAACTTCACATGTTTGATAAAAGTCCTGCACTGAACACATCTACATAGCAATATTCAGATATAGACATAGCCCCAACTACTGGCAACAGAAACTGACATGGTTAACACAGTTATGCAGTACTAACAACATAATTATTGTGTACTAAGCATGCTAGAAACACAATAAACATGCTAGCAACACTTAGCTGAGTCATGAAGCATGCTATTATCACCATTATACAAAACATTTTGTAACTGACTTTGACATACTCTTACTATATATACCTCCTTAAATGTACATTGCCCAACCATGCTCTGTCTTCCTAAAGCCACCGAGTGTTGATGGCACGGGTGCGAGGGCCCTTTCATCGCTGCTTGCAGCTTTAATTATTATTATTATTATTATTCTCCGCATTGAATTGCATTTTTGAGGGCCTAAACATGCGCGAAAACTCACGAAACTTTGCACACGCGTCAGAACTGGCGAAAATTTACATCTGATATAGGTTTCAGAATTGGACGGGGCAAAACGGCTCGATAGCGCCACCTATAAAAGTTCAACGGAGTGCGCCTCCCGCAACGTTCCACGTACGTGCACGAAATTCGGTACATACATGTAATGACCTAATACCTACAAAAAAGTCTCTTGGAGCATAGCCCTAAACACAACAGGAAGTCAGCCATTTTGAACTTCCTCTCAGATTTTTGTGCAGTTTTTGCTATTTTCAGGCCTCGTACTTTAACGAACTCCTCCTACAGTTTTAATCTGATCATCTTCAAATTTGGTGAGTGTAATCTTAAGGCCTTTGCGACGTTAAATTGCGAAGATCTTGAGTTTTCGTCAAAGGGCGGGTCCTCGGCGACCTGACAAATTTCGATGTTTCGCCATGAAACAGGAAGTTGCTGTAACTCAGGCATGGAATGTCCAATCTGCCCCAAACTTCACACTTTTGATAAGCGTTCTGTCCTGAACACATGACCATGCTCATATTCAGTTACAGTCATAGTGCCACCTGCTGGCAACAGGAAGTGACATGTTTAACACTGTTATGGACTCCTAATAACATATAAAAAAGTGCCAGCAAGTGCTAAACATGCTAACAACATACCAGAAGCATGCTAAAACATGCTAGCAAACTCTTAGCTAAGTGCTAAAGCATGCTATTATTGCAATTAAATAGGAATTTGCTGTAACTCAGGCATGGAATGTCCAATCTGCCCCAAACTTCACACTTTTGATAAGCGTTCTGTCCTGAACACATCTACATGAGAACATTCAGTTATAGTAATAGCGCCACCTACTGGTAACAGGAAGTGTCATGTTTAACACGTTGATGCCATTCTAGCAACATGTTAAAAATGCCATTGACTTCTAAACATGCTAGAAACATGTTAAAACATGCTAGCAATACTTAGCTAAGTGCTAAAGCATGCTAATTCAATGAAACAGGATGTTGTTGTTACTCAAGAAGGCAATGTCCAATCTGCGCCAAACTTCACACTTTTAATAAACATTCTGTCCTGAACACATGACCATGCTCATATTCAGTTACAGTCATAGTGCCACCTGCTGGCAACAGGAAGTGACATGTTAAACACTGTTGTGGACATATAAAAACGTATAAAAAAAGTGCCAGCAAGTGCTTAACATGCTAACAACATACTAGAAACATGCTAAAACATGCTAGCAAACACTTAGCTAAGTGTTAAAGCATGCTATTGCTGCAATTAAATAGGAATTTGCTGTAACACAGGCATGGAATGTCCAATCTGCCCCAAACTTCACACGTTTGATAAGAGTCATGGCCTGAACACGTGTTTATGCTCAAATTCAGTTATAGTAATAGCGCCACCTACTGGCAACAGGAAGTGACATGTTTAACACTCTTGTGGTCTCCTAATAACATATAAAAAAGAGCCAGCAAGTGCTAAACAGGTTAGCAACATACTAGAAACATGCTAGCAAACACTTAGCTAAGTACTAAAGCATGCTATTACTGCAATTAAATAGGAATTTGCTGTAACTCAGGCATGGAATGTCCAATCTGCCCCAAACTTCACACGTTTGATAAGAATCATGGCCTGAACACATGTCTATGCTAAAATTCAGTTATAGTAATAGCGCCACCTACTGGCAACAGGAAGTGACATGTTTAACACATTGATGCCGTTCTAGCAACATGTTAAAAATGCCATTGAGTTCTAAACATGCTAGAAACATATTAAAACATGCTAGCAATACTTAGCTAAGTGCTAAAGCATGCTGATTCAATGAAACAGGACTTTGTTGTTACTCAGGAAGGCAATGTAAGAGTTATCTCTTGAGTTATCTCTTATCTCTTGAACACATGTCCATGCTCATATTTAGTTAGTTATAGCGCCACCTGCTGGCAACATGAAGTGACGTTTAACACTGTTCTTGACTCCTAATAACATAAAAAAATGCCAGTAGGTGCTAAACATCCTACCAACATACTAGAGACATGTTAAAACATACTAGCAAACACTTAGCTAAGTGCTAAAGAATGATATTACTGCAATTAAATATGAATTTGCTGTAACTCAGGCATGGAATATCCAATTTGCCCCAAACTTCACACGTTTGATAAGAGTTCTGTACTGAACACATGACCATGCTCATATTCAGTTATAGTCATAATGCCACCTGCTGGCAACAGGAAGTGACGTTTAACACTATTGTGGTCTCCTAATAACATAAAAAAGTGCCAGCAGGTGTTAAACAGGCTAGCAACATACTAGAAAGATGCTAAAACATGCTATCAAACACTTAGCTAAGTGCTAAAGCATGCTATTATTGCAATTAAATAGGAATTTGCTGTAACTCAGGCATGGAATGTCCAATCTGCCCCAAACTTCACACTTTTGATAAGAGTCATGGCCTGAACACATCTACATGAGAATGTTCAGTTATAGTAATAGCGCCACCTACTGGCAACAGGAAGTGACATGTTTAACACGTTGATGCCGTTCTAGCAACATGTTAAAAATGCCATTGAGTTCTAAACATGCTAGAAACATGTTAAAACATGCTAACAATGCTTAGCTAAGTGCTAAAGAACGCTAATTCAATGAAACATGACTTTGTTGTTACTCAAGAAGGCAATGTCCAATTTGCACCAAACTTCACACGTTTGATAAGAGTTCTGTCCTGAACACACATCCATGCTCATATTCAGTTATAGTCATAACGCAACCTACTGGCAACAGAAACTGACATGGTTAACACAGTAATGCAGTACTAACCACATAATTATTGTGTACTAAGCATGCTAGAAACAGACTAAACATGCTAGCAACACTTAGCTGAGTCATGAAGCATGCTATTATCACCATTATACAAAACATTTTGTAACTGACTTTGACATACTCTTACTATATATACCTCCTTAAATGTACATTTCCCAACCATGCTCTGTCTTCCTAAAGCCACAGAGTGTTGATGGCACGGGTGCGAGGGCCCTTTCATCGCTGCTTGCAGCTTTAATTAGGGCCCGAGCACCGATGGTGTGAGGACCCTCTTGGAATTGCTCTGTTTATTAGGGCCCGAGCACCGATGGTGTGAGGACCCTCTTGGAATTGCTCTGTTTATTATTATTATTATTATTCTTCTCCGCATTTAATTGCATTTTTGAGGGCCTAAACATGCTCGAAAACTCACAAAACTTTGCACACGCATCAGAACTGGCGAAAATTTACATCTGATATAGGTTTCAGAATTGGACGGGGCAAAATGGCTCGATAGCGCCACCTATAAAATTTCAACGGAGTGCGCCTCCCGCAACGTTCCACGTACGTGCACGAAATTCGGTACATACATGTAATGACCTAATACCTACAAAAAAGTCTCTTGGAGCATAGCCCTAAACACAACAGGAAGTCAGCCATTTTGAACTTCCTCTCAGATTTTTGTGCAGTTTTTGCCATTTTCAGGCCTCGTACTTTAACGAACTCCTCCTACAGTTTTAATCTGATCATCTTCAAATTTGGTGAGTGTAATCTTAAGGCCTTTGCGACGTTAAATTGCGAAGATCTTGAGTTTTCGTCAAAGGGCGGGTCCTCGGCGGCCTGATAAATTTCGATGTTTCGCCATGAAACAGGAAGTTGTTGTAACTCAGGCATGGAATGTCCAATCTGCCCCAAACTTCACACGTTTGATAAGAGTTCTGTCCTGAACACATGACCATGCTCATATTCAGTTATAGTCATAGCGCCACCTGCTGGCAACAGGAAGTGACATGTTTAACACTGTTATGGACTCCTAATAACATATAAAAAAGTGCCAGCAAGTGCTAAACATGCTAACAACATACTAGAAGCATGCTAAAACATGCTAGCAAACTCTTAGCTAAGTGCTAAAGCATGCTATTATTGCAATTAAATAGGAATTTGCTGTAACTCAGGCATGGAATGTCCAATCTGCCCCAAACTTCACACTTTTGATAAGCGTTCTGTACTGAACACATCTACATGAGAATATTCAGTTATAGTAATAGCGCCACCTACTGGTAACAGGAAGTGTCATGTTTAACACGTTGATGCCATTCTAGCAACATGTTAAAAATGCCATTGACTTCTAAACATGCTAGAAACATGTTAAAACATGCTAGCAATACTTAGCTAAGTGCTAAAGCATGCTAATTCAATGAAACAGGATGTTGTTGTTACTCAAGAAGGCAATGTCCAATCTGCGCCAAACTTCACACTTTTAATAAACGTTCTATCCTGAACACATGACCATGCTCATATTCAGTTACAGTCACAGTCATGCTGGACATATAAAAACATATAAAAAAGTGCCAGCAAGTGCTAAACATGCTAACAACATACTAGAAACATGCTAAAACATGCTAGCAAACACTTAGCTAAGTGCTAAAGCATGCAAATGCTGCAATTAAATAGGAATTTGCTGTAACACAGGCATGGAATGTCCAATCTGCCCCAAATTTCACACGTTTGATAAGAGTCATGGCCTGAACACATCTACATGAGAATATTCAGTTATAGTAATAGCGCCACCTGCTGTCAACAGGAAGTGACATGTTTAACACTGTTGTGGTCTCCTAATAACATATAAAAAAGAGCCAGCAAGTGCTAAACAGGTTAGCAACATACTAGAAACATGCTAGCAAACACTTAGTTAAGTGCTAAAGCATGCTATTACTGCAATTAAATAGGAATTTGCTGTAACTCAGGCATGGAATGTCCAATCTGCCCTAAACTTCACACGTTTGATAAGAATCATGGCCTGAACACATGTCTATGCTCAAATTCAGTTATAGTAATAGCGCCACCTACTGGCAACAGGAAGTGACATGTTTAACACGTTGATGCCGTTCTAGCAACATGTTAAAAATGCCATTGAGTTCTAAACATGCTAGAAACATATTAAAACATGCTAGCAATACTTAGCTAAGTGCTAAAGCATGCTAATTCAATGAAACAGGACTTTGTTGTTACTCAAGAAGGCAATGTACAATCTACCCCAAACTTCACATGTTTGATAAGAGTTATCTCTTGAACACATGTCCATGCTCATATTTAGTTATAGTCATAGCGCCACCTGCTGGCAACAGGAAGTGACGTTTAACACTGTTCTTGACTCCTAATAACATATAAAAAAATGCCAGTAGATGCTAAACATCCTACCAACATACTAGAGACATAATAAAACATACTAGCAAACACTTAGCTAAGTGCTAAAGAATGATATTACTGCAATTAAATATGAATTTGCTGTAACTCAGGCATGGAATGTCCAATCTGCCCCAAACTTCACACTTTTGATAAGCGTTCTGTCCTGAACACATGACCATGCTTATATTCAGTTACAGTAATAGCGCCACCTGCTGGCAACAGGAAGTGACATGTTTAACACTGTTATGGACTCCTAATAACATATAAAAAAGTGCCAGCAAGTGTTAAACATGCTAACAACATACTAGAAACATGCTAAAACATGCTAGCAAACTCTTAGCTAAGTGCTAAAGCATGCTATT
The DNA here is from genome assembly GCF_949319135.1 of Squalius cephalus. Classification (NCBI taxonomy): domain Eukaryota; kingdom Metazoa; phylum Chordata; class Actinopteri; order Cypriniformes; family Leuciscidae; genus Squalius; species Squalius cephalus. The sequence goes on from NW_027645855.1 coordinate 829,016, forward strand.
ATTGCAATTAAATAGGAATTTGCTGTAACTCAGGCATGGAATGTCCAATCTGCCCCAAACTTCACACTTTTGATAAGAGTCATGGCCTGAACACATCTACATGAGAATGTTCAGTTATAGTAATAGCGCCACCTACTGGCAACAGGAAGTGACATGTTTAACACGTTGATGCCGTTCTAGCAACATGTTAAAAATGCCATTGAGTTCTAAACATGCTAGAAACATATTAAAACATGCTAGTAATGCTTAGCTAAGTGCTAAAGAATGCTAATTCAATGAAACATGACTTTGTTGTTACTCAAGAAGGCAATGTCCAATTTGCACCAAACTTCACAAGTTTGATAAGAGTTCTGTCCTGAACACACATCCATGCTCATATTCAGTTATAGTCATAACGCCACCTACTGGCAACAGAAACTGACATGGTTAACACAGTAATGCAGTACTAACCACATAATTATTGTGTACTAAGCATGCTAGAAACAGACTAAACATGCTAGCAACACTTAGCTGAGTCATGAAGCATGCTATTATCACCATTATACAAAACATTTTGTAACTGACTTTGACATACTCTTACTATATATACCTCCTTAAATGTACATTTCCCAACCATGCTCTGTCTTCCTAAAGCCACCGAGTGTTGATGGCACGGGTGCGAGGGCCCTTTCATCGCTGCTTGCAGCTTTAATTAGGGCCCGAGCACCGATGGTGAGAGGACCCTATTGTTTTTGCTCCGTTTATTATTATTCTTCTTCTCCAAAGTGAATCGCTTTTTAGAGGGCCTAAACATGCTCGAAAACTCATGAAACTTTGCACACGCTTCAGAAGTGGTGAAAATTTACGTGTGATATGGTTTTCAGAATTGTGGGGGGCAAATTCGGTAAATTATTGCCCCCACATTTTGCCCCGGCTCCTGGTTTCACGTACAGGTATGAAATTTGGTACATACATGTAATGACCCAATACCTACAGAAAAGTCTCTTGGAGCATAGCCCTAAACACAACAGGAAGTGAGCTATTTTGAACTTCCTCCTGGATTTTGGGCATTTTTCGTAATTTCCTGATGTTGTACTTTAACGAACTCCTCCTACAGATTTGATCTGATACTCTTCAAATTTGGTGAGTGTAATCTTAAGGCCTTTGTGACGTTAAATTGCGAAGATCTAGAGTTTTCGTCGAAGGGTGTGCCCTCGGCGGCCTGACAAACATCTATCTATAAATTACAGGAACGTCTGTCTGTCTGTCTGTCTGTGTGTGTGTGTGTCTGTTCCTCGCATATCTCTCGAACCGTTAGTCCGATTGATTTCAAACTCGACAGGTGTCTCGCCACGGGCACGAGTAAGTGCAGTGCCAAGTTTGACATTGTTTGGATGAGAAATGCAAAAGATATCGTTAAATATATCATTTTTAGAAGGTTGTGGTTTAAAAATAAACATTCTGACATTAGAGAGTTGTATCGGTCAAAGAAGCCCCAAGAAGGCTGTGGTTTAAAAATAAACATTCTGACATAAACACTCAGTCAGCTACACTGTTTACTTCTGAATATTATAGTTTGGTTCCCGAACGTGATAAATCCATCTATCTATAAATTACAGAAACGTCCGTCTGTCTGTCTGTGTGTTATTCGCATATCTCTCGAATGTGAGATAACCACTAAATGTGTGAAAACCACTATTTTCTGTTTCAAACTTTCACATAGAATCTTTAGGTTATAACAACATTGAAAATCAAAATCTGGATTTGAATTTTTTAAGATTTATTATAAAAACGGATTATTTTTTCCCAAAAATGCAATAAATTCATGACTTTTTTTTTTTTTTTCAAAATGCTATTAATCCATTGAATCAATATAAAGTTATTTTTGATCATATTGCCATCGCAAGAAATATCTCCTGAACTTTTTTGACGGCGATCAGCTCACAAAAACTGATTTTGCACGGGCACTTTGCACTGCTCCCTGAATCGAGGTGCTTATTCATTTGTGGATGTAAACTGAATCTGTATGTCAGCTATGCTGTTAGTGTTTACTTCTGAATATTATATTTCATTCTGGTGCGCTTAACGTTGTCGCTACTGTGTAATAATAGCCTATGCTATTCACCAACTAAACATATCCTATTCAATGCGTTCACAGTCTCTTTCACGGGCATCATTTGTAGTTGCCTATTCACAAACTGTTTGCTCAAGCATAGCGTTTTCTCGGAGTTCACTGTGTGCTTTTTACCATGCACAAATAAAAATGTCACTGAACTTTTGCTGTGTAATTGTAACAATGAGCACACACCAAACCAACAATTACTAAAAACACACACAAAAACTGATTTTGCACGGGCATTTTTTGCACTAGTTCACCCAATTTCGGCCTTTTGGTGATATATGCATGATCAGATAAGTTCAATATTAATGTTGCTTGCAGTTCTGATGTTGCTAGGCAACCACAGACAGCCTGCAGTAACTCAGGCATACAATTTTCAATCTGCCACAAACTTCACATGTTTGATAAGACTCCTGTCCTGAACACATGCCAATGCTCATTATGATTATAGCAATAGCACCACCTGCTGGTAGCAGGAAGTGTGGCAAATACAAAACGTGCTCGAAAAATCATGAAACTTTGCACACGCTTCAGAAGTGGTGACAATTTACGTGTGATGTGGTTTTAAAAATTGGGTGGGGCAAAATGGCTTACTTATTGCCCCTACATTTTGCCCCGGCTCGACGTTTCACGTACAGGTATGAAATTTGGTACACACATGTAAAGACCCAATACCTACAAAAAAGTCTCTTGGAGCATAGCCCTAAACACAACAGGAAGTCAGTTATTTTGAACTTCCTGTCAGATTTTGGGCAGTTTTTGCCATTTCCTGATGTTGTACTTTAACAAACTCCTCCTACAGTTTTGATCTGATCCTCTTCAAATTTGGTGAGTGTAATCTTAAGGCCTTTCCTAAAGGTGCCGGGTGGCGGTGGCAGGGGTGCGAGGGCCCTTTTCATCGCTGCTTGCAGCTTTAATTATTATTATTATTATTCTTCTCCGCATTGAATTGCATTTTTGAGGGCCTAAACATGCGCGAAAACTCACGAAACTTTGCACACGCGTCAGAACTGGCGAAAATTTACATCTGATATAGGTTTCAGAATTGGACGGGGCAAAATGGCTCGATAGCGCCACCTATAAAAGTTCAACGGAGTGCGCCTCCTGCAACGTTCCACGTACGTGCACGAAATTCGGTACATACGTGTAATGACCTAATACCTACAAAAAAGTCTCTTGGAGCATAGCCCTAAACACAACAGGAAGTCAGCCATTTTGAACTTCCTCTCAGATTTTTGTGCAGTTTTTGCCATTTTCAGGCCTCGTACTTTAACGAACTCCTCCTACAGTTTTAATCTGATCATCTTCAAATTTGGTGAGTGTAATCTTAAGGCCTTTGCGACGTTAAATTGCGAAGATCTTGAGTTTTCGTCGAAGGGCGGGTCCTCGGCGGCCTTACAAATTTCGATGTTTCGCCATGAAACAGGAAGTTGCTGTAACTCAGGCATGGAATGTCCAATCTCCCCCAAACTTCACACGTTTGATAAGAGTTCTGTCCTGAACACATGGCCATGCTCATATTCAGTTATAGTCATAGCGCCACCTGCTGGCAACAGGAAGTGACATGTTTAACACTGTTATGGACTCCTAATAACATATAAAAAAGTGCCAGCAAGTGCGAAACATGCTAACAACATACTAGAAGCATGCTAAAACATGCTAGCAAACTCTTAGCTAAGTGCTAAAGCATGCTATTATTGCAATTAAATAGGAATTTGCTGTAACTCAGGCATGGAATGTCCAATCTGCCCCAAACTTCACACTTTTGATAAGCGTTCTGTCCTGAACACATCTACATGATAATATTCAGTTATAGTAATAGCGCCACCTACTGGCAACAGGAAGTGTCATGTTTAACACGTTGATGCCATTCTAGCAACATGTTAAAAATGCCATTGAGGTCTAAACATGCTAGAAACATGTTAAAACATGCTAGCAATACTTAGCTAAGTGCTAAAGCATGCTAATTCAATGAAACAGGATGTTGTTGTTACTCAAGAAGGCAATGTCCAATATGCGCCAAACTTCACACTTTTAATAAACGTTCTGTCCTGAACACATGACCATGCTCATATTCAGTTACAGTCATAGTGCCACCTGCTGGCAACAGGAAGTGACATGTTAAACACTGTTGTGGACATATAAAAACATATAAAAAAAGTGCCAGCAAGTGCTAAACATGCTAACAACATACTAGAAACATGCTAAAACATGCTAGCAAACACTTAGCTAAGTGCTAAAGCATGCTATTGCTGCAATTAAATAGGAATTTGCTGTAACACAGGCATGGAATGTCCAATCTGCCCCAAACTTCACACGTTTGATAAGAGTCATGGCCTGAACACATCTACATGAGAATATTCAGTTATAGTAATAGCGCCACCTGCTGTCAACAGGAAGTGACATGTTTAACACTGTTGTGGTCTCCTAATAACATATATAAAAGAGCCAGCAAGTGCTAAACAGGTTAGCAACATACTAGAAACATGCTAGCAAACACTTAGCTAAGTGATAAAGCATGCTATTACTGCAATTAAATAGGAATTTGCTGTAACTCAGGCATGGAACGTCCAATCTGCCCCAAACTTCACATGTTTGATAAGAATCATGGCCTGAACGCATGCCTATGCTCAAATTCAGTTATAGTAATAGCGCCACCTACTGGCAACAGGAAGTGACATGTTTAACACGTTGATGCCGTTCTAGCAACATGTTAAAAATGCCATTGAGTTCTAAACATGCTAGAAACATATTAAAACATGCTAGCAATACTTAGCTAAGTGCTAAAGCATGCTAATTCAATGAAACAGGACTTTGTTGTTACTCAAGAAGGCAATGTACAATCTACCCCAAACGTCACACGTTTGATAAGAGTTATCTCTTGAACACATGTCCATGCTCATATTTAGTTATAGTCATAGCGCCACCTGCTGGCAACAGGAAGTGACGTTTAACACTGTTCTTGACTCCTAATAACATATAAAAAAATGCCAGTAGGTGCTAAACATCCTACCAACATACTAGAGACATGCTAAAACATAATAGCAAACACTTAGCTAAGTGCTAAAGAATGATATTACTGCAATTAAATATGAATTTGCTGTAACTCAGGCATGGAATGTCCAATCTGCCCCAAACTTCACACTTTTGATAAGCGTTCTGTCCTGAACACATGACCATGCTTATATTCAGTTACAGTCATAGCGCCACCTGCTGGCAACAGGAAGTGACATGTTTAACACTGTTGTGGACTCCTAATAACATATAAAAAAGTGCCAGCAAGTGTTAAACATGCTAACAACATACTAGAAACATGCTAAAACATGCTAGCAAACTCTTAGCCAAGTGCTAAAGCATGCTATTATTGCAATTAAATAGGAATTTGCTGTAACTCAGGCATGGAATGTCCAATCTGCCCCAAACTTCACACTTTTGATAAGAGTCATGGCCTGAACACATCTACATGAGAATGTTCAGTTATAGTAATAGCGCCACCAACTGGCAACAGGAAGTGACATGTTTAACACGTTGATGCCGTTCTAGCAACATGTTAAAACATGCTAACAATGCTTAGCTAAGTTCTAAAGAATGCTAATTCAATGAAACATGACTTTGTTGTTACTCAAGAAGGCAATGTCCAATTTGCACCAAACTTCACATGTTTGATAAGAGTTCTGTCCTGAACACACATCCATGCTCATATTCAGTTATAGTCATAACGCCACCTACTGGCAACAGAAACTGACATGGTTAACACAGTAATGCAGTACTAACCACATAATTATTGTGTACTAAGCATGCTAGAAACAGACTGAACATGCTAGCAACACTTAGCTGAGTCATGAAGCATGCTATTATCACCATTATACAAAACATTTTGTAACTGACTTTGACATACTCTTACTATATATACCTCCTTAAATGTACATTTCCCAACCATGCTCTGCCTTCCTAAAGCCACCGAGTGTTGATGGCACGGGTGCGAGGGCCCTTTCATCGCTGCTTGCAGCTTTAATTATTATTATTATTATTATTCTCCGCATTTAATTGCATTTTTGAGGGCCTAAACATGCTCGAAAACTCACGAAACTTTGCACACGCGTCAGAACTGGCGAATATTTACATCTGATATAGGTTTCAGAATTGGACGGGGCAAAATGGCTCGATAGCGCCACCTATAAAAGTTCAACGGAGTGCGCCTCCCGCAACGTTCCACGTACGTGCACGAAATTCGGTACATACATGTAATGACTTAATACCTACAAAAAAGTCTCTTGGAGCATAGCCCTAAACACAACAGGAAGTCAGCCATTTTGAACTTCCTCCCAGATTTTTGTGCAGTTTTTGACATTTTCAGGCCTCGTACTTTAACGAACTCCTCCTACAGTTTTAATCTGATCATCTTCAAATTTGGTGAGTGTAATCTTAAGGCCTTTGCGACGTTAAATTGCGAAGATCTTGAGTTTTCGTCGAAGGGCGGGTCCTTGGCGGCCTGACAAATTTCGATGTTTCGCCATGAAACAGGAAGTTGCTGTAACTCAGGCATGGAATGTCCAATCTGCCCCAAACTTCACACATTTGATAAGAGTTCTGTCCTGAACACATGACCATGCTCATATTCAGTTACAGTCATAGCGCCACCTGCTGGCAACAGGAAGTGACATGTTTAACACTGTTATGGACTCCTAATAACATATAAAAAAGTGCCAGCAAGTGCTAAACATGCTAACAACATACTAGAAGCATGCTAAAACATGCTAGCAAACTCTTAGCTAAGTGCTAAAGCATGCTATTATTGCAATTAAATAGGAATTTGCTGTAACTCAGGCATGGAATGTCCAATCTGCCCCAAACTTCACACTTTTGATAAGCGTTCTGTCCTGAACACATCTACATGAGAATATTCAGTTATAGTAATAGCGCCACCTACTGGTAACAGGAAGTGTCATGTTTAACACGTTGATGCCATTCTAGCAACATGTTAAAAATGCCATTGACTTCTAAACATGCTAGAAACATGTTAAAACATGCTAGCAATACTTAGCTAAGTGCTAAAGCATGCTAATTCAATGAAACAGGATGTTGTTGTTACTCAAGAAGGCAATGTCCAATCTGCGCCAAACTTCACACTTTTAATAAACGTTCTGTCCTGAACACATGACCATGCTCATATTCAGTTACAGTCATAGTGCCACCTGCTGGCAACAGGAAGTGACATGTTAAACACTGTTGTGGACATATAAAAACATATTAAAAAAAGTGCCAGCAAGTGCTAAACATGCTAACAACATACTAGAAACATGCTAAAACATGCTAGCAAACACTTAGCTAAGTGCTAAAGCATGCTATTGCTGCAATTAAATAGGAATTTGCTGTAACACAGGCATGGAATGTCCAATCTGCCCCAAACTTCACACGTTTGATAAGAGTCATGGCCTGAACACATCTACATGAGAATATTCAGTTATAGTAATAGCGCCACCTGCTGTCAACAGGAAGTGACATGTTTAACACTGTTGTGGTCTCCTAATAACATATATAAAAGAGCCAGCAAGTGCTAAACAGGTTAGCAACATACTAGAAACATGCTAGCAAACACTTAGCTAAGTGCTAAAGCATGCTATTACTGCAATTAAATAGGAATTTGCTGTAACTCAGGCATGGAATGTCCAATCTGCCCCAAACTTCACATGTTTGATAAGAATCATGGCCTGAACACATGTCTATGCTCAAATTCAGTTATAGTAATAGCGCCACCTACTGGCAACAGGAAGTGACATGTTTAACACGTTGATGCCGTTCTAGCAACATGTTAAAAATGCCATTGAGTTCTAAACATGCTAGAAACATATTAAAACATGCTAGCAATACTTAGCTAAGTGCTAAAGCATGCTAATTCAATGAAACAGGACTTTGTTGTTACTCAAGAAGGCAATGTACAATCTACCCCAAACGTCACACGTTTGATAAGAGTTATCTCTTGAACACATGTCCATGCTCATATTTAGTTATAGTCATAGCGCCACCTGCTGGCAACAGGAAGTGACGTTTAACACTGTTCTTGACTCCTAATAACATATAAAAAAATGCCAGTAGGTGCTAAACATCCTACCAACATACTAGAGACATGCTAAAACATACTAGCAAACACTTAGCTAAGTGCTAAAGAATGATATTACTGCAATTAAATATGAATTTGCTGTAACTCAGGCATGGAATGTCCAATCTGCCCCAAACTTCACACTTTTGATAAGCGTTCTGTCCTGAACACATGACCATGCTTATATTCAGTTACAGTCATAGCGCCACCTGCTGGCAACAGGAAGTGAAATGTTTAACACTGTTATGGACTCCTAATAACATATAAAAAAGTGCCAGCAAGTGTTAAACATGCTAACAACATACTAGAAACATGCTAAAACATGCTAGCAAACTCTTAGCCAAGTGCTAAAGCATGCTATTATTGCAATTAAATAGGAATTTGCTGTAACTCAGGCATGGAATGTCCAATCTGCCCCAAACTTCACACTTTTGATAAGAGTCATGGCCTGAACACATCTACATGAGAATGTTCAGTTACAGTAATAGCGCCACCAACTGGCAACAGGAAGTGACATGTTTAACACGTTGATGCCGTTCTAGCAACATGTTAAAAATGCCATTGAGTTCTAAACATGCTAGAAACATGTTAAAACATGCTAACAATGCTTAGCTAAGTTCTAAAGAATGCTAATTCAATGAAACATGACTTTGTTGTTACTCAAGAAGGCAATGTCCAATTTGCACCAAACTTCACACGTTTGATAAGAGTTCTGTCCTGAACACACATCCATGCTCATATTCAGTTATAGTCATAACGCCACCTACTGGCAACAGAAACTGACATGGTTAACACAGTAATGCAGTACTAACCACATAATTATTGTGTACTAAGCATGCTAGAAACAGACTAAACATGCTAGCAACACTTAGCTGAGTCATGAAGCAGCGCTATTATCACCATTATACAAAACATTTTGTAACTGACTTTGACATACTCTTACTATATATACCTCCTTAAATGTACATTTCCCAACCATGGTCTGCCTTCCTAAAGCCACCGAGTGTTGATGGCACGGGTGCGAGGGCCCTTTCATCACTGCTTGCAGCTTTAATTATTATTATTAGGGCCCAAGCCCTGAAAGGGCGAAGGCCCTATTGTTTTCGTTAGGATTATTATTATTAGGGCCCAAGCCCTGAAAGGGCGAAGGCCCTATTGTTTTCGGTAGGATTATTTATTATTATTATTATTATTATTATTCTTATTTTTCTGTCAACCTTTCGGGCACTTTTGAGACCCTTAACGTGCTCGAAAACTCTTGAAACTTTGCACACGGGTCAGAACCCGTGGCCATCAGGGCTGGGCTGAAGCTGGTACCCGGGCGTGGCAGGGTGGCTCGACAGCGCCCCCTTGAATGGGGTCCGAAAACTTGGTCCATAAATCAGACACGCTTGCATGTAATAATATGAAACTCGGTACACATATAGATCTCATCGGGCCGAACAACTTTCGTACTTTTACTTTTTACGCCAGCCCAACAGGAAGTCGGCTATTATGGGTTGTTTTGAAACGCATGCTGTGGAATTTAATGTACTCCTCCTAGAGAATTCATCCAATCGCCTCCAAACTCGGTCAGCATGAAGTCAAGACATTGAGGATGCTAAATTGCGGACGGATTTTTGATATCTCGAACGGTTTGGCCGTGGCAAGGAAACGAATTTATGGCGAATAAGGGACACAGGAAGTGTGTTATAACTTCAGCATACATTATCTGATCTTGATGAAACTTCAGCAGTGTGTTCGTTTTCAGAGGCCGAACACAAGGATGTGATTATTGTGAGTCAAAGTTATAGCGCCACCAACTGGCAGCAGGAAGTGTGTCACTTTCAAAATGCTTTGAAATCACTCTCTTATTTTTACCTGATTTGCTTCAAACTTTATGTGTATGATGTAGACACACGGCAGATGTAGACCTGTGAAAGGATTATTGATATCTTAGATACTGTTCCCATGGCAACGCATCAAACTTTAATATTCTTTTTTGATGCTTTTGAGACTCTTAACATACTTGAAATTGCATGAAACTCGACAGACACATCACACTTATTATCCAGTAGACATGGGCAAAGTTTCAGAAACGGGCGTGGTGAGGGGCTCAGTAGCGCCACCTTTAGTCAAAAATGGGGGCTTAGTTTTACCTAGAATCACAAAACTTGGTATGTATATTGTTCTTATCGAGCCGGACAACTTTCTAATTTACACTTATTAGCTCAAAGCAACAGAAAGTCAGATATTTTGGTTTGAATGTGATTTTTTGGAGAAATTTCTCTCTCTCTGTGTCTCTGAGTGTGTGAGGGGTGGGGGTGATTTGTCAGTTGAGTGAGATTTACTTTTTCATTTGTTTTTCAAAGTTTCTGGGGCTTTTGGGTCCCTAAACGTGCTCGAAAACTCTTGAAACTTTGCACACAGGTCAGAACCCGCGGCCATCAGGGCGGGGCTGAATCTGGTAGCCGGGCGTGGCAGGGGGGCTCAACAGCGCCCCCTTGAACGGGGTTCTAAAACTTGGTCCATATATCAAACACGCTTGCATGAATTAATTTGAAACTCGGTACACATATAGATCTCATCGGACCGAACAACTTTCGTGCTCTAAGTTTTACGCCAGCCCAACAGGAAGTCGGCTATTTAGGGTTGTTTGGAAACGCTTGCTGTGGAATTTAATGTACTCCTCCTAGGAAATACATCGATTCGCCTCCAAACTCGGTCAGCGTGAAGTCAAGACATTGATGATGCTAAATTGCGGACGGATTTTTGATATCTCGAACGGTTTGGCTGTGGCGAGGAAACGAATTAATGGCGAGAAAAGAGAAAAACGAAGTGTTATAACTAATGCATACATTAACTGATCTTGATGAAACTTCAGCAGTTTGTTCATGGTAAGAGGCCGATCAGATGGATGTAACTATTGTGTGTCAAAGTTATAGCGCCACCAACTGGCAGCAGGAAATGTGTCACTTTCAAAATGCTTTTGACAAAAGTTGGGGGGGTTGTTTTACCTACAGTAGCACAACTCAGTACGTATGTTGATCTCATCGACCCGGACAACTTTCTAATTTAAAGTCATTAGCTCCGACCATCAGGAAGTCAGATATTTTGGTTTGAATGTGGATTTTTTGCAAAATCAGCCTCCAAAAGGCACTAAAAGCCTCAAATCTTCTAAAAATGTAATTTTATACCATTTATTTCTATATAAAAGTATACAAATATCACAACTAAACCCATTTTATTCTGTTTTTAAAAAGATTTTTATTCTAATTTTATTCTAAATTTTAAAACAGTAAAGTAAAAAAAAAATTCAAGTCATACATAGGGCTATACTGCCCTCTTGTGTCCAAAAGGACATCAAAATAATAAATAAAACTTTTTACCAGCTAGGCCAATAATGTATTTAAATATACATTTATTAGGTATCAGTGATGCGCGGGTTGATCCGAAATGAGCGGGTGCCTGCGGTCACCCGCGGTTACCCGCGGTTACGAGTCATCCAAAAATATTTTTAATGATATTCGGGTCGCGGTCGGTCGGGTCGTTTGAAATAAAGATGCCAATTAAACCTTTGTCATTTATATAGTTCTAGACACAATTTTCTATGAATACGTTTTAAATTTAATTGACACTTTATTGGCTGAATAACTGGCGCGAAGATGACGCACGAGCTCAGTCTGCAGGTAGAGATGGAGGCGGCAAGAGAAAATAGGTGAAGACTGGGGAGTGGAAGCTCCGCAAATACACAAATAGAAAGAGCAAAGTGTGGGAGACATTTGCCGAAATAATGAAAGATGATGACCAAAGTGCTGGCTTTGTCATGTGTAGGCTACTTCTTGCGATGCTATTTACACATTTGATAACCACAAAACTGGCACGACCAACCCGGCACGGCGCCAGGATTCCAGTTTTGGATAAGCCAGACCAATTGTGGGTGGGCCTTAAATTAAAAACGTTAAATAAAATAAAAATAAAAAAACGTTATCTAATCACTGCTTAACCTAATAAAAAAATATTGACTAATATAGCCTAGGCTACTGTTATATTATCTGTGCGTATACATAATATAGATTTTAATAGCTTGATGCTCTTTAAATATTGTGTTGCATTGTAAAAGTAAATCCTCGATCGCTCTCCATGGTTCTGACCAAAGAAGAGAGCTTTGGAATCTCCATTATGCATATACCTGGGCTGCATTTTCCTATAACATTGTCTCTTAGCGCGCTGCGATAACTTAACTAAAGGTATACTACCAGTAAAGGTATATCATTGCTAGGCGTCTTCAGGGCTATCATCCACTCGTGAGGCAGAGGCGCTGAGAGGCAGAGGCGCTGACGCCCTCCTAGCAACGGCGCTGTTTTTGGTAAAACATGATTTTGACGACTTCATTAAGTTTTGTTTTATAGAAAACTCTTTTTAAAAGATTTTCGTTTTGTATAAATTGCATCTTAATTTTGATCAATGTTTTATCAATCAATTGCCCGTATTTATTAAATAAGAAGCGAATATATAGCAGACAAAATAAGGCGCCGGTACGCGATCACTGCATGTGAACTGGAGGGCGCCGAAACTCAGCTTGTGCCTCACAGATTTGATAAATATAGGCTATATATTACAGAAAGCTTGAAATGTCTACTTTTAAACGAAAATATTCAAACCAAAATAAATAGGCTATACTCTCTGATTATGTAGGCTAATCCATATGAAATGTGCATTTCTCTCTGGCGTTCATGGCGAGTCCGCAATCTCCGCATTGTCAACTTCATCTTTGCAGCGACACAGAAAACACCAGTTTATTACTAAACAATTAAATGTCTCCTTGCTAATTTAGACACATTCATAATCATTACTTTAACCGGTTCTTTGTGGCAAGCTTTATGCGTGCGGTCATTACGCTTATTCCTGTAGGCTAGCCTATTTAAGTAATTAATTTAATATAAAGGGGCGATTTGTCCACGAATGGCTTAAATGAACAACTAGTCGACTAGAAAAAAAATTAGTCGGAGGCAGCCCTTATTCCACATATTTTCGAACCAGCAGGCCATCTGGGTTGGGCGAGCGACCGTGAGCGGAGCGGAATATTCAGAAATGCGCTCTCCGCTCACGAGCTCTGATCGGAACAAACCCGAACCTCACTGTCTGCTGAACTTGCGCAGAAACATCAAAATAGACGTAGCCAGCTTTTTAAAATTGTTTTTAAAACTAAACATTTAGACTATTTTAGTACAAATTATGAGCTTATATTGACGATTTTTTATAATTCTTGACAAAATTAGAATATTAAGTTATATTAAGACGCTACGATGAGCATTATAGCTACTTTAATAAAAATGCGGGTCAGGAAGCGGGTCGGGTACAATATTTTCTTTTTCGTTTTTTGCGGTCCGAGTTGCGGGCGGGTTAGTTGAAAACGTCGGTCGGGTGCGGTTTGTTTATACATTGACCCGCGCATCACTGTTAGGTATGTGTCTGAGGATATTTTCCCACCGGTTAATCGACGTGTGTGACACGAGCGGGTGCTTTTGTATCGCTAATATAAAAGTGAAAGAAAAATACGGACGTCCGCACGGACATTTATAATGGTGCACACACAAATCACACACACGTTGGAAAGAATTATGCTTTTAAACAACACTAAACCGCCATTAGATGTCGCCAAGTGACCGTCTTAATGAGCGAGTCATTGATTCATTCGTTCAAATGATTCGTAATCCATAACATACAGATCCATAAACATGGATCCATAAACATCCAATCCATAAACATAAACAGATGTTTATGGATTGATCATTCAATCTTTGAGTCAACCAATTCGTTCAAAATGCTGAATCATTCAGTTATGAGAAAACACGTTCCTGTGAGATGCGTTCTTCTGTGATCTTTGTTTAACTATTTCCGCTGCTGAAACAGAACAAAAACAGTCAATATTGCATCTAAAATGTAAATGACTTCATTTTAACTGTTAATAACCTGTTGTATGAAATCAATGTCACAGTTTCAATAGTGATTGTATTCAGGAAAAGTTAGGTACGGAGAGCGAGCGATTTCAACGAAATCAGAACTAAACCCATTTTATTCTTTTATTATTATTATTATTTAAGAATTATGTTTGAGTTTAAAAAAAGCCAGAATGTTTTAGTCCAAAAAATAAATAAATCATGCCATGGATTGCTTGAAATTAATTTTTTTTATTATATTTATTTTTTCGTTTTGGCTTTGTTTATAGTTTATTTTTAATTTTTTATTCTTGTTCCGTTCTGAATATCATTACATTTAAAGGATTTGTTGTGGAATATTTTGAGTGTATCATAAAATCAGAATAATTCTCTCGATTTAGTGATCCCCTACTTATTATTTTATTTTATTTTTTTCTTTGTTCTAATTAGGTCAGGCAAGTAAAATTATCTGTGTCTTGTCCCTTAAATTTATATATATATATATGTATGTATGTGTGTGTATATATATATATATATATATAAATATAAATATAGCTGCGAGCAGCGATGGAGGGCCAAAGCCGCCGGCACCGCCACCCTGGCACCAGGATTGCGGTGCCACCGGCTTGGGCCCGTAATCGCTGCTCGCAGCTATATTTATTATTATTATTATTATTATTATTATTATTGTTCAAGGTTTCGGGGGCTTTTGGGGCCTTTAACGTGCTCAAAAACTCATGAAACTTTGCACACGGGTCAGAAGCTGCGGCCATTAGGGCCGGGCTGAAGATGGTACCCGGGTGTGGCAGGGGGGCTCGACAGCGCCCCCTTGAATGGGGTCCGAGTGCGGTCTGAAAACTTGGTCCATATACCAAACACGCTTGCATGAATTAATATGAAACTCGGTACACATATAGATCTTATCGGGCCGAACAACTTTCGTGCTCTAAGTTTTATTGCAGCCCAACAGGAAGTCGGCTATTATGGGTTGTTTGGAAAACCAATGCTGTGGAATTTGATGTACTCCTCCTAGGAAATTCATCCATTCGTCTCCAAACTCGGTGTGCATGAAGTCAAGACATTGAGGATGATAAATTGCGGACGGATTTTTGATATCTCGAACGGTTTGGCCGTGGCGAGGAAACAAATTTGTGGCGAGAAAATAGACACAGGAAGTGTGTTATAACTTCTGCATACATTAACTGATCTTGATGAAACTTCAGCAGTGTGTTCGTGGTAAGAGGTCGATCACATGGATGTGACTATTGTGAGTCAAAGTTATAGCGCCACCAACTGGCAGCAGGAAGTGTGTCCCTTTCAAAATGCTTTGAAATCACCCTCTTATTTTTACCCGATTTGCTTCAAACTTTATGTGTATAATGTAAACACACGGCAGATGTAGACCTGTGAAAGGATTTTTGATATCTTTAATACTGTTGCCATGGCAACGCTTCAAACTTTAATATTCTTTTTTGATGCTTTTGAGACTCTTAACATACTTGAAATTGGATGAAACTCGACAGACACATCACACTTATTAGCCTGTAGACTTGTGCAAAGTTTCAGAAACGGGCGTGGTGAGGGGCTCAGTAGCGCCACCTTTAGTCATAAGTGGGGGGGGTTAGTTTTATCAACAGCAACAAAACTTGGTATGTGTATTGTTCTCATCAAGACGGACAACTTTCTAATTTACATTAACGATCTCCGACCAACAGGAAGAGAGATATTTTGGTTTGAATGTGGATTTTTTGAAGAATTTTCTCTTCCTCTCTCTGTGTCTCTGTGTGTGTGAGGGGAGGGGGGGATTTGACTATTGCTTTTATATTGTTAATCAAGGTTTCAGGGGCTTTTGGGGTCCTTAACGTGCTCAAAAACTCTTGAAACTTTGCACACAAGTCAGAACCCCCTGCCATCAGGGACGGGCTGAAGCTGGTACCCGGGCGTGGCAGGGGGGCTCAACAGCGCCCCCTTGAACGGTGTCCCAAAACTTGGTCCATAGATCAAACACGCTTGCATGAATTAATATGAAACTCGGTACACATATAGATCTCATCGGGCCGAACAACTTTCCCCCGGTCAAGTTTTACGCCAGCCCAACAGGAAGTCGGCTATTATGGGTTGTTTGGAAAACGCTTGCTGTGGAATGCGAAGTACTCCTCCTAGAGAATTCATCCAATCCCCACCAAACTCGGTGTGCATGAAGTCAAGACATTGAGGATTCTAAATTGCGGACGGATTTTTGATATCTTCGAACGGTTTGGCCGTGGCGAGGAAACGAATTTATGGCGAGAAAAGAGAAACACGAAGTGGAATAACTTATGCATACATTAACTGATCTTGATGAAACTTCAGCAGTGTGTTCGTGGTAAGAGGCCGATCAGATGGATGTAACTATTGTGAGTCAAAGTTATAGCGCCACCAACTGGCAGCAGGAAGTGTGTCACTTTCAACATGCTTTTGACAAAAGTGGGGGGGTTAGTTTTAACTACAGTAAAAAAAAATAGTACGTATATTGTTCTCATCAAGCCGGACAACTTTCTAATTTACATTCATTAGCTCCGGCCATCTGGAAGTCAGATATTTTGGTCTGAATGTGGATTTTTTGGATATTTCAGACTCTTGAGTTTTTAGTTACTCCTCCTTATACATAGGGCTATACTGCCCTCTTGTGTTCAAAATCAGGTAGGCCTATTGTATCTATATAAAAATATACTAGGTAATATGTGACTTTGAGAATATTTTACCACCGGTTAATCGACGTGTGACACCACTGGGGGCTTTTGAATCGCCAACTTAAAAACGAAAGTAAAATATGTTCGTCCGCACTGACATTGATAGTGGTTGAGCAAGCATTTCAAATGAATTCCTATGGAAGTAGGAATTAACTGAAAAACATTCCTCGCTCGTTCCTCGCCGTGGACGCGCACCGTTATGAATGCCCGTGCAGCCGTGAGCATTTTAGTTTAATTTTAAAATTAGCGCCTTTCGGGGGGTGGATTGCTTGAAATTATTTTACAAAAGCACAATGTTGTGTTTTATTGCGACTGTACACAAATATAAGTTAACACTTTGCAGTTTGAATGTCGTCCTGTATAATGACGAAGTATGTTTTTATGTGTCCACTGTTCAAACGCGCCCACGCCACACACACACACACACACACACACACGGTTTACTATCTTTGTGGGGACTCTCCATAGTCTTAATTTTTTTTATACTGTATAAACTGTATATGCTATCTCCTCACACTAACCCTACCCCTAAACCTACCTATCACAGAAAACTTTCTGCATTTTTACATTTCCAAAAAAACTCATTCTGTATGATTTATAAGCTTGTTTACCCATGGGGACCTCTATTTAGGTCCCCACTGTGACACGAGTCCCCATGAGTCTGTATGCATTCAGGTTGAAGTCCCCACCGGGATAGAAAAACATGAACACACACACACACACACACACATTCCAGCATTGTAATCTTGACATCGCAGCCCGTTCATTATGGCCTTCATAAAATATAATAATAAAATAGTCAACCTAACATATAACAATTACACTGCTCTAAATAGTCAGTAGTACAATTCATACATTCACAGTAAGCACCGCTCCACTGTGGTGTTTCCAAGCACATTTTTGCGCTTGTGAAGAGGATGATTTTTTCCGTCGATATTGGAACACGAGTGAAGAACAAAGCCTATAATAAAGAATAGTTTAGCATCCAAATACATCGCAAATGTTGAAACATTTTGATTCTAATGAGAGGGTTACGTGAGCCCAACACTGCTTTCTTTCATTTTTATTTTTACATTAAATTTAAAGGATTTGTTGTGGAATATTTTGAGTGTATCATAAAATCAGAATAAGGTAAGTCAAGCAATATTTTTGGTCTTTTATATATATATAAAATAAATATAGCTGCGAGCAGCGATGAAGGGCCAAAGCCGGCGGTACTGCCACCCCGGTGCCTTTAGGTAACTAAAGGCACCGGGGTTGCGGTGCCACCGGCTTGGGCCCGTAATCGCTGCTCGCAGCTATATTTATTCTTGTTTTTTCTTTTTCTTTTTTACTTTACTATTATTGGGTTTAACAATTTGATACTGTTTTTGATAGAGAGGGAGGTAGTAACACTGTGTATTTTATTTTTGGGGGTAAAATTAGACAGATCATTAGAACATGAATAGAGTAGGGAGTTAGTTAGAGGGGTTTTAATTGTTTTTTAATTGTGAATTTTATAAAGGACCCCTTCCTGAGTATTTTCTTTTTACACTTATAATCCTACTGAGAATATTTTTACATATAATCACACTAACTGTCACAAATATGAATATGTGAATGAGAGGGGGCGATACAAGGTTTGAAGCAGGTCATTGCCCGTGGTACGAGGTAATGCAACCAGATATAAAGGGAAAAGATAAGAATGTTTTTACTATTTTTATCACTTACTAATAATTTTACTCTTATAACAGAGTTCTTTTAATATTTTAAAGCTTTTATGAATCAAAAGTTAAGTACATGCATTAGAATACTGGTAGATGTTTCCACGGGGTAAAAAGAGAAATTAATTACAAGCGCGGTCGCCAATTGCCGGACCAGCAAGGGCAGACTCAACTGGTGGTTTAAAAACCCGCTGTCTGCTCCAACACCAGATAGTGCCCAGGGCACCTCTGGCAACGATGGAGCAACCCAGATAGCACTCCAGGCCACCGGAAGCGCCTGTGCAGTTCCTCTGGCACAGTGGGATAATCCTAACTTCAAGTCTGTACACTGAGATATGTTGATTATGCTGAAAACAATCTTAATTTTAAGTCTATACACTGAGATATGTTGATTATGCTGAAAAATCGAATGTTTGAAGTAATCTATCCCTTCAAGACTGATAATAGAAAAGGAAGGTGGGATCTTTTACTCCACTCTAGTCAAGTGGGGGCGGAGATGTTTGGTCTCACTATTCCTCCAGGGTGTACCTTCGTGAGTGGGCTTATTGATAAGAGAAATGGATGGTCCATATTGGCCATGATTGAAAGATAATGGAGAGAAGCCTGATCATGAAGATACATTCTGGGACAGAAATGAAGGTGGGACTAGGATTAGTCCCAAAGGGGGGATATGTTGGAGAATTTTCCCTTGATTCATGTCTTTTTTTCTTATCAGTTTCACAGTACAGCCCGGATACGCTCAGGAATATGGAGGAGGATCCTGTGATACCAACTTCAAAAGCCCAAACTTTCTGTCATACCATGACATATTATAACTGTTACGGAAGCAGACGGACAACAAGGTAAGTAGTGATGTAATGTTTATTTTTAACAGCAGAGTGTCAAGAAGATTCAACGTGCAGAATTTAGGTGAGTATCAGAGTTCAGAGGTTCAGAGTTCTTGAGTGCAATTCATGAATGAATAATCGTATTATCTTTTGCAGGAACGGCAGGATGAGACTTCAGAGTGGATATGAACTTCGTATGAAGAGGATGACAGGTGACAGCACACACTCACGCACCACTTGATGGGATAGACAGGCTTACGGCTCGGACACCACTCGAGATGAGATCTGGACAGACTGGGACAGACTGGAATCGTCGTAGAGAACTGGTAAGTAAACACAGGTAAGTTTAGTAGTGAAACTCGCAGAGAGAAGCACTATGAGTCCGCTTCGGATTAACGAGCCCGGACAATGAGAGGTGCGTGAGGTGTGCTTATGAAGCAGTGGTGATTGATGGGGTGCAGGTGTGACTTGTTAAAACTCAGGTGACTGTGATCGCTGGGTGATTGTGGTGGATGAACCTGGCCAATCCGTGACACTACCCCCCTCCCCAGGGCCCGCTCCTGAGGGCCGAGGTCTCCGACGCCGTGGTGGTCTTCCTCGTCCACGAGGTCCAGGGTACTGGGGATGACTGGAATGGAACTCTTCCATGAGCGTGGGATCTAGGATGTCGACTCTTGGGACCCATGATCTCTCCTCTTGTCCGTATCCTTCCCAATCGACAAGATATTCCAGTTGACCACCACGACGTCGGGACTGCAGGATTTCACGAACGGAGTAGATGGACCCTTCTTCCAGCATCAAGGGGGGAGGAGGTTCCTCTTCATGGCCAGGTTCTGTGGAGGGAACAAGAGGTTCGTGAAAGGGTTTGAGTAAGGAGACGTGAAATGTGGGATGAATTCTGTACTGTGGTGGTAGCTGGAGTTTGAAAGTGACGGGATTGACCTGTTCCAGGATGGTAAAGGGGCCAACAAACCTGGGACTAAGTTTTTTGGAGGGCAGTCGCAGACGAATATCGCGAGTGGAGAGCCAAACCTTGTCTCCTGGAACGTAGACTGGACCCGAAATCCTCCTCCGTTCAGCCTTGGATCTGCGTACTGCCCTCTGCAGGTGATGGTGAGCTTCGTCCCAGACTCTCTCGCTCTCCCGGAACCAGTAATCCACTGTGGGGACCTCAGATGGTTCACCATCCCAGGGAAATAGAGGAGGTTGGAATCCGAGAACACACTGGAATGGTGTGAGGCCTGTCGTGGGTTGCCGCAGTGAATTTTGGGCATTTTGGGCCCAGCCCAGAAATTGGTTCCAGGAGTTCTGGTGGCCGTTGCAGAAGGTCCTGAGGAACCGCCCCACTTCCTGGATCTTCCTCTCCGTCTGGCCGTTGGTCTGAGGGTGGTAGCCAGAGGAGAGGCTGACTGTCACACCTAGGAGCTTAAAAAACGATTTCCATACTCTGGAAATGAACTGGGGTCCCCTGTCTGACACAATGTCTTCTGGGATCCCATAATAGCGAAAGACATGATTGAAGAGGAGTTCGGCGGTTTCCAGGGCAGTGGGAAGACCTCTTAGTGGTAATAGTCTGCAGAACTTAGAGAATCGATCGACGATGACGAAGATGCAGGTGTTTCCATCCGATGATGGTAAATCGGTCATGAAGTCAACTCCTAGGTGTGACCAGGGGCGGTTAGGAATTGGCAAGGGATGGAGCTTTCCTGCAGGAAGATGTCTGGGACTTTTGGACATGGCACACTCCTTACAGCCTTGGACATACCTCTTTACATCCCTTGCCATACCCGGCCACCAGAAGCGTTCGGATAGCAGCGAGAGAGTGTTGTTGGCCCCGGGATGTCCAGTGCCCAGAGAGGTATGAGTAGTGTGGATGAGATCTACCCGTTGCGTCCTAGGGATGAACTGGCGATCAGGTGGACAGCCCGGCGGAGGACGAGGATTAGGAGTGGCGACGGCTGGAGGAGCAGACCATTCGATGGGACTGATGATGATATCTTCGGGTAGAATGTTGGTGGTTGTCTCGGAAGTCTCTGGAGTATCATGTAGTCTGGACAAAGCATCGGCACGGACATTCTTAGGACCAGGACGGTAGGTAATGGTGAAGTGGAATCTCGAGAAGAATAATGACCATCTGGCCTGACGGGGACAGAGACGTTTTGCATCACGGAGGTACTGGAGATTTTTATGGTCTGTGATGACTTGGAATGGGTGGATGGCGCCCTCCAGCCAATGACGCCACTCCTCCAGGGCGAGCTTGATGGCCAGGAGTTCACGGTTGCCGATGTCGTAATTCCTCTCCGCCGGGCTGAGCTTCCGAGAGAAGTAGGCACATGGATGGAGTAATTTCGGTGTCCCATGAAGTTGAGAAAGGACGGCTCCAACTCCGGAGGTTGAGGCATCCACCTCCACGACGAAAGGAAGCTCAGGATCAGGATGAGTCAGGAGAGGTGCTTGAGTGAAGGCAGACTTGAGGGATTGGAAGGCTGCGGCCGCTTCAGGAGTCCAGAGGAGACTTTTGGGTTTACCTTTGAGCAAGTTGGTGAGTGGAGTGGTGATGATGCTGTAACCTCGTATGAAACGTTTGTAAAAGTTGGCAAAACCAAGGAATCTCTGGAGTTCTTTGATCGTGGTGGGTTCTGGCCAGGTGGTTACAGCTGAGACCTTCCTCTCATCCATGCGGACCCCCTGACGGTCAATGAGGTATCCTAGGAACTGGACTGATGGGAGATGAAAAGAACATTTCTCGGCCTTCAGGAAGAGATGATGAGCTCTGAGTGTGTGAAGGACCTCCGCAACGTGGTAGCGATGTTCGACTTCACTCCGGGAGTAGATGAGGATGTCATCTATATAGACGACCACGAAGCGATGCAGAAACTCCCGGAGGACCTCATGAATGAAGTTTTGAAACACGGAAGGGGCGTTGACCAGACCATAGGGCATAACCAGATATTCATAGTGGCCAGTAGGGGTCACGAAAGCGGTCTTCCATTCATCCCCTTCTCGTATCCTCACCAGGTTGTAAGCACTGCGGAGGTCCAACTTCGTGAAGATGGTAGCTGATCGGAGTTGTTTGAGGGCCGCAGGGACGAGAGGAAGGGGATACTTGAACTTGACAGTACCTTGGTTTAGGATCCGGTAATCAATGCATGGCCGCAGCCCTCCATCCTTTTTGGCCACGAAAAAGAAACTGGATGCTGCAGGAGATGTCGAATGCCAGATGTACCCTTGATCGAGAGCTTCCTGAATATACTCCTCCATGGCCTTGGTCTCTGGAAGTGACAACGGGTAGATCTTACCTCTGGGCAAAGGAGCATCAGGAATCAGGTCTATGGCGCAGTCCCATGGCCGATGAGGTGGTAGCTGGGAAGCTCTCTTGGGGCAGAAGATGTCTTGGAAAGATGAGTAGATATCAGGAATCTTCGTGGACTGTTTCTCAAGTGGACTTTCGACTGATGTGACATAGACTGGAACAGGATTCAGAACAGGACGTGGAAGAACTGGAAAACATCTTGGTGAGCAATCCTTGCCCCACTTCATCACTTCCCCGGAGCCCCAAGAGATGATGGGATCATGCTTCACCAGCCACGGACGCCCCAGTATAATATCCGCATTGGCCCCCTCCAGAACCAGCAGCTGGATATCCTCTTTGTGAAGGGCTCCGACTTGAAGTGTAATGGGTTCACATTTCCGGTGAATACGTGGACGTACAGTGATGTACTTGGTTATGGGTTGGATCTGGTAAACAATTGACGAGGCTTCGGTACGGAGCTGGAGCTGGCGACAGAGGGTCCCCGAGATGAAATTTCCAGCTGACCCGGAGTCGATGAGGGCGTGAATTGAAACAGAGGATGTTTGGGTGGTTAACTGGACACAAGAAGTGAGTGGTTGCATTTTTTCTTCATCTATATGGAATACACTCACCGATGTTCGTATGGGACGAGTTGGACAGTTCAACCGAACATGCCCACTGGCTCCACAATACAGGCAAAGACCCCGGGTCAGCCGCCTCTGTCGCTCAGCAGCGGTAAGTTTACCAGACTCTATTATCATGGGCTCTGGTTCTGGAGGGCTGGCGGTTTCAGATGGGCGGAGGAGTGCAGTAGAGTTAGAATGGGACTGATAAGATTGTATACGGTCTGAGCACCTGATGGATTGTTGAATGAACTTTTCGAGCCTCATATTATCGTCCAAGGTGGCCAGCTGCAGACGGAGTTGAGGTGTGAGACCAAGCCGGTAGGTGGTCAGTAAGGACCGCTCGTTCCATCCACTCGCTGCCGCTAGAGTGCGAAAGCGAAGGGCATATTCATGAGTAGACATCTTTCCTTGAGACAAATGATAGAGTTGCTCACCGGCTGATATCTCTCCATCTGTTCGGCCGAATACCTCTTTGAAGTGGGAAACAAAGGCTTGAATAGAACTAATGGCGGGACCAGCTTGCTTCCAAATCGTTTCAGCCCATTGGAGAGCTGGACCGGTGAGAAGAGATGTAATGAATGCAATTTTTGACTGGTCGGTTGGATATAATGTGGGCTGCATGGTAAATATGAGAGAACATTGAAGCAGAAATCCGTTGCACTCCTCCGCCCCGCCAGAGTAGGGCGCTGGTCGGGCCATGGGACTGGATGATGCAGTGGTCGAAGAAGTGCTCGATGGTGGTGGTGCGGAAGGCGTGAAGGTTGAAGTAGGCGTGATGGTTGGATTAAATGTTAATACCCTCTTCAATGAATCCACCAGCTCTTGAAAGGGATCTGGAACACTCATGCTGCCGCTGTCTTTTCGGTCCGGGCTAACTGTTACGGAAGCAGACGGACAACAAGGTAAGTAGTGATGTAATGTTTATTTTTAACAGCAGAGTGTCAAGAAGATTCAACGTGCAGAATTTAGGTGAGTATCAGAGTTCAGAGTTCTTGAGTGCAATTCGTGAATGAATAATCATATTATCTTTTGCAGGAACGGCAGGATGAGACTTCAGAGTGGATATGAACTTCGTATGAAGAGGATGACAGGTGACAGCACACACTCACGCACCACTTGATGGGATAGACAGGCTTACGGCTCGGACACCACTCGAGATGAGATCTGGACAGACTGGGACAGACTGGAATCGTCGTAGAGAACTGGTAAGTAAACACAGGTAAGTTTAGTAGTGAAACTCGCAGAGAGAAGCACTATGAGTCCGCTTCGGATTAACGAGCCCGGACAATGAGAGGTGCGTGAGGTGTGCTTATGAAGCAGTGGTGATTGATGGGGTGCAGGTGTGACTTGTTAAAACTCAGGTGACTGTGATCGCTGGGTGATTGTGGTGGATGAACCTGGCCAATCCGTGACAATAACAGCGTCTTCAAAAAACAAAACTTTCTGTCAATACCAAAGTTCAAAAGGCTTCAAAAACCAAAACTTTCTGTCAAAACTACATGATCTAGGGCTAGTCGGGTCAATAGGTCAAACTAACTGTCAAACCACATGACCGATGGCTAGCCGGGTCAAAGGTTAACCCCTTTGATCCCTTTGATCCTATACCAAAAGGGGCAGGGTCACCTGTCAATCAATCATTTTTTGACAGGTGGTGTATCATAATTACTACTAACTATATAAAGTTATAGACGCTTTCTGATGATAAATCAGCTATTCAGAGGTCCCCTTTTGACCTACTGAACATATTTCTGGCCAAAGAGTCCTAAAAGATTATAACACTATACATTCAGATCGATATCTTCGGATGTTATATCATCCTGGCAAAAGTCCATATTTGACATACTGAATTTTTTTCTGGCCAAGGAGTACTCGAAACTTGACCTTTCCTTATACACGTTGACTCTTTCTGATGTTATGTCAGCCATACAGAAGTCCATATTTGACCCAAGGAACATATTTCTGGCCAGAGACCTTGAACATTTACCTTACTATACATATTTCTCCTACTATACAGACTTTTTGTGATGTGATATCAGCCAGACTGTAGTTGGATGTCCCACATACTGTCAGAAAGTTTACATTAATTGCATTGTATTCATTAAAATTATTACAAATTGGTCCCTGTCTGTTCATGTTCCAATGATACATGATGTCTCTCCACACCTCATAACCTACCTCTGTTTGCAAGAGTGGAAAAGCTTATCTGATTTGTCACATGACATCAGATACTCGATTATTTTGTCGTAATCAGATCAGTTACACTGCTGATAACTGTCCCGTTTGCATGTAAATCATGTTATTTTTAAACGAGTTCATATGATTATTGCTTGCTATTAAAGACATACTTTTATTCATAGAAATGCCCACATATTAGTGAACTTATTACATAAAAATGCTTTCAACATTTAATTATGTAACACTCTTTACAGAAATAAATCCTACAGTTATATATAAACTGACTACTTGCAAGTAATGTATTAAAATTACCTTCCTTTCTGTTTTACAGGATTACTTAGTCTTTTTTTTAAGATCTCTACAATATCAACTCAACAGCTCTTTTAAGAGCCAACCCTCACAAGAGTTACTAGTGAGTCGCAGCGAATCTTGCCGTGATCAGCCCTTCCCACGTAAAGTTCCTAGAATATTTCAGTCAGAATTTACTTATCAAATGCTCTCTCCTTATTCATGCACTCTCAGAAAATAAAATACATAATTGTACCTTTAGGGGTACAATGGCTTGTCACTGGGGCTGTACCCTCAAGGGTACAATATTGTACCTTAACCTTTAAAAGAAACGGTACCTTTTAATGCTTTTTGACCCTCAAAAAGGTACATATATGTACCTTGAGGTCCAATAATAAGCCCTATGGGGTACGTTAGTGTAGATTGTACCTTGGGGGACAGAAATGGACTCCTACTGTACCCCTATTTCTGAGAGTGTATGGTAAATTAACTGAATTATAACCGTCTTAATTGATATGTTTCAAGAACAATAGTAATTGCACATAGAGTAAGTCGAGACTTTCTTGTTTTACAGCAGAGAAAGAAAACCAGTCCTTATATCAATGCAAGCTAATCGAATAAGTCCTTTGTTTCGGGTGAGGAAGGAACAGCTGGTGCCCAAAGTAGACAGAAAGGTGTGCAAGTCCATTGGTATGTCTTGTATTGAAACAATGCTGTAAGTACATAATTTGATGTTGACAATTTTACATTGTAAAAGTTATCACTTGGTTTTTGACTAAGAGAAGCTCTTGAAACAAGTGACAGAAGAGTATGTTGTCTTAAAAGAAATCAAGCATCACTGGCAAAGGCTCAAAAGAGACCATGCCTTTCTAAAAGATCTTTTAAAATAGGTTGCAGTTAATATGGGTAAAACTGTTTTTGTTCAGTACTTAGCTTATTATGTGCTGCAATATTATATATAATACTTCAATGTGTATATTATATAATGTACTGACTGCTGCTTTGTAAATTTAAATAAGGAACAGGCAACGCTGGCCCTTTTGCGTTCTCCTTTTTGAGGTTGAGAGTTAACCTCCAACCCTAATCGAGCACATCTGAAAATTTTAACCAAAGTCTTCAGGTTTACTTCTAGGCAATAGGCTGGTGGGTTTGAGGTCGGAGTTAAAATCTGCAGGACAGTGGACGCTGAGGGCCAGAGTAGCCCATTACTGCTTTAAATCATGCAGAACATAAGCTGACCTGACTCTCCTTTAAACAACTTCATTTGAATTGTTTGTGTTTTCTGTTTTACTTTCAGACCAGGACTGGAGAACACCTGACAATGGGATGTTGAGACTTCTTCCTCTGGTTGAGAAAAAGCTACACCATATCAGTGATCACATCTTCTGTTCTTGTCTAAACACAAACTGTTTAGACGAAGAAGAAAAACATGAACATGTTAGAGACATGTACAGGGAAGAGCAAGAAACCAGTTTAGCTGTGATAATGAATCATTATTTTCCAACACAATATCAAATATGTTTTCTGTATCATAGGTGACTGAATATGATTCTCTGGCACTCATTTGTGTGGCTTCAGCAGCTGTGAATAGCTTAATATGATGTTAATGTATTTTTGAAGACACATTTTTATTTATCTTAAATCTCATTTGTCTTTATGCTACTTTATCAACGTTATGCTTTGTCCTCCAATAAAGTGTTGTTTAATAAAGTATGGTGAAAATTGTGTATTGAAAGTGGTGTTTGGTACAGTAAATAGAAAATTGTATTTGAAAATTTTGAATTTCTTATTTCTTTAGTTTAGTTCATGATTTAATAACAACTACATATAAGGTCCGTGTACTTTTTCGTTCATTCATTATTCTATTTCGGAATGAAAGATGAAATTTAAAAAAGGGTGCAGCTTTGTTTTTTGTTTAAAAGAAAAAAAGCAGAAATGGCTGTATTTTGTTTTCCAAATGTATTGTTGTCATCAAATAATAGTATTAGAAAATTGGACGACATTTCCGATCGTTTTTTAATTTGTAATATTTATTTGTACGTTTATTGTATTTCATTTGACTGATCCTATCTTTACCCGGAAGTAAATTACACCGTCGTGCGAAGTCATAGATATACACCTCCTTCTAATGCTTCATAAGCCAATATAGATGTCCATATCTGACCTTTTGAACTTATTTCTGGTCAAAGTGTCCTGAACATTTTTGAAACTATATAAAGTTATCGAATCCGTCTGATGTCAAATTAGCCTTATTTGACCTTAGAAATATATTTATGGCCAAAGAGTCCTCGATCTTGGACTTTCTTAGCATACTCATAGACTCCTTCTAATGCTACATAAGCCATGTAGATATCCATATCTGACGTTTTGAACTTATTTCTGGTCAAAGGGTCCTCAAAAGTTTTTAAACAATATAAAGTTATAGACTCTTACTGATGATAAATCAGCTATTCAGAGGTCCTCTTTTGACCTACTGAACATAATTCTGGCCAAAGAGCCCTAAAAGAATAACACTATATATTCAGATTGATATCTTCGGATGTTATATCATCCTGACAAAAGTCCATATTAGACACTGAGTTTTTTCTGGCCAAGGAGTACGCGAAACTTGACCTTTCCATAAATACTCGTTGACTCTTTCTGATGTTACGTCAGCCATACAGAAGTCCATATTTGACCCAAGAAACATATTTCTGGCCAAAGAGTCCTCGATCTTGGACTTTCTTAGCATACTCACAGACTCCTTCTAATGCTACATAAGCCATGTAGATATCCATATCTGACGTTTTGAACTTATTTCTGGTCAAAAGGGCCTAAACTGTTTTTAAACAATATAAAGTTATAGAATCTTTCTGATGATAAATCAACTATTCAGAGGTACCCTTTGACCTACTGAACATATTTCTGGCCAAAGAGCCCTAACAGAATAACACTATACATTCAGATTGATATATTCGGATGTTATTTCATCCTGACAAAAGTCCATATTTGACAGTGAATTTTTTCTGGCCAAGGAGTACTTGAAACTTGACCTTTCCATATATACTCTTTCTGATGTTACGTCAGCCATACAGAAGTCCATATTTGACCCAAGGAACATATTTCTGGCCAAAGAGTCCTCGATCTTGGGCTTTCTATACATACTCATAGACTCTTTCTGATGCTTCATAAGCCATATAGATGTCCATATCTGACCTTTTGAACTTATTTCTGTCAAAGTGTCCTGAACATTTTTCAAAATATATAAAGTTATCGTATGTCAAATCAGCCTTATTTGACCCAAGGAATATATTTCTGGCCAAAGAGTCCTCGATCTTGGGCTTTCTATACATACTCATCGACTCTTTCTGATGCTTCATAAGCCATATAGATGTCCATATCTGACCTTTTGAACTTATTTCTGTCAAAGTGTCCTGAACATTTTTCAAAATATATAAAGTTATCGTCTGTCAAATCAGCCTTATTTGACCCAAGGAATATATTTCTGGCCAAAGAGTCCTCGATCTTGGACTTTCTTAGCATACTCATAGACTCCTTCTAATGCTACATAAGCCATATAGATATCCATATCTGACGTTTTGAACTTATTTCTGGTCAAAAGGGCCTAAACTGTTTTTAAACAATATAAAGTTATAGAATCTTTCTGATGATAAATCAACTATTCAGAGGTACCCTTTGACCTACTGAACATATTTCTGGCCAAAGAGCCCTAACAGAATAACACTATACATTCAGATTGATATATTCGGATGTTATTTCATCCTGACAAAAGTCCATATTTGACAGTGAATTTTTTCTGGCCAAGGAGTACTTGAAACTTGACCTTTCCATATATACTCTTTCTGATGTTACGTCAGCCATACAGAAGTCCATATTTGACCCAAGGAACATATTTCTGGCCAAAGAGTCCTCGATCTTGGGCTTTCTATACATACTCATAGACTCTTTCTGATGCTTCATAAGCCATATAGATGTCCATATCTGACCTTTTGAACTTATTTCTGTCAAAGTGTCCTGAACATTTTTCTAAATATATAAAGTTATCGTCTGTCAAATCAGCCTTATTTGACACAAGGAATATATTTCTGGCCAAAGAGTCCTCGATCTTGGACTTTCTTAGCATACTCATAGACTCCTTCTAATGCTAAATAAGCCATATAGATATCCATATCTGACGTTTTGAACTTATTTCTGGTCAAAAGGGCCTAAACTGTTTTTAAACAATATAAAGTTATAGAATCTTTTTGATGATAAATCAGCTATTCAGAGGTCCCCTTTGACCTACTGAACATATTTCTGGCCAAAGAGTCCTAAAAGATTAACCCTATATATTCAGATTGATCTCTTCGGATGTTATATCATCCTGACAAAAGTCCATATTTGACACTGAATTTTTTTCTGGCCAAGGAGTACTTGAAACTTGACCTTTCGATATATACTCGTTGACCTTTTTCTGATGTTACGTCAGCCATACAGAAGTCCATATTTGATCCAAGGAACATATTTCTGGCCAAAGAGTCCTCGATCTTGGGCTTTCTCTACATACTCATAGACTCTTTCTGATGCTTCATAAGCCATATAGATGTCCATAGATGTCCACCTTTTGAACTTATTTCTGGTCAAAGTGTCCTGAACATTTTTCAAACTATATAAAGTTATCGACTCCTTCTGATGTCAAATCAGCCTTATTTGACCCAAGGAATATATTTATGGCAAAAGAGTCCTCGATCTTGGACTTTCTATGCATGCTCATAGACTTCTTCTAATGCTACATAAGCCATGTAGATTTCCATATCTGACGTTTTGAACTTATTTCTGGTCAAAGGGTCCTCAAAAGGTTTTAAACAATATAAAGTTATACACTCTTACTGATGAAAAATCAGCTATTCAGAGTTCCCCTTTGACCTGCTGAACATATTTCTGGCCAAAGAGCCCTAAAAGAATAACATTATACATTCAGATTGATATATTCGGATGTTATATCATCCTGACAAAAGTCCATATTTGACTGAATTTTTTTCTGGCCAAGGAGTACTTGAAACTTGACCTTTCCATATTCCATATTCCATATCGTTGACTCTTTCTGATGTTACGTCAGCCATACAGAAGTCCATATTTGACCCAAGTAACATATTTCTGGCCAAAGAGTCCTCGATCTTGGGCTTTCTCTACATACTCATAGACTCTTTCTGATGCTTCATAAGCCATATAGATGTCCATATCTGACCTTTTGAACTTATTTCTGGTCAAAGTGTCCTGAACATTTTTCAAACTCTATAAAGTTATAGAC
Organism: Squalius cephalus; assembly: GCF_949319135.1. Taxonomy (NCBI): domain Eukaryota; kingdom Metazoa; phylum Chordata; class Actinopteri; order Cypriniformes; family Leuciscidae; genus Squalius; species Squalius cephalus. Next base: position 860,068 of record NW_027645855.1, read on the forward strand.
TCCTTCTGATGTCAAATATGCCTTATTTGACCCAAGGAATATATTTATGGCCAAAGAGTCCTCAATCTTGGACTATCTTAGCATACTCACAGACTCCTTCTAATGCTACATAAGCCATGTAGATATCCATATCTGACGTTTTGAACTTATTTCTGGTCAAAAGGTGCTAAATTGTTTTTAAACAATATAAAGTTATAGACTCTTTCTGATGATAAATCAGCTATTCAGATGTCCCCTTTTGACCTACTGAACTTATTTCTGGCCAAAGAGCCCTAAAAGAATAACACTATACATTCAGATTGATATATTCGGATGTTATTTCATCCTGACACAAGTCCATATTTCACAGTGAATTTTATTCTGGCCAAGGAGCACTTGAAACTTGACCTTTCCATATATAATCGTTGACTCTTTCTGATGTTACGTCAGCCATACAGAAGTCCATATTTGACCCAAGGAACATATTTCTGGCCAGAGTCCTCAACTTTGGGCTTTCTCTACATACTCATAGACTCTTTCTGATGCTTCATAAGCCATATAGATGTCCATATCTGACCTTTTGAACTTATTTCTGGTCAAAGTGTCCTGAACATTTTTCAAACTCTATAAAGTTATCAACTCCGTCTGATGTCAAATCAGCCTTATGTGACCCAAGCAATATATTTATGGCAAAAGAGTCGTCGATCTTGGACTTTCTATGCATACTCATAGACTCCTTCTAATGCTACATAAGCCATGTAGATATCCATATCTGACCTTTTGAACTTATTTCTGGTCAAAGGGAGTACTTGAAACTTGACCTTTCCATAAATACTCGTTGACTCTTTCTGATGTTACGTCAGCCATACAGAAGTCAAAGGGTCCTCAAAAGTTTTTAAACAATGTAAAGTTATAGACTCTTACTGATGATAAATCAGCTATTCAGAGGTCCTCTTTTGACCTACTGAACATATTTCTGGCTAAAGAGTCCTCGATCTTCGGCTTTCTTTACATACTCATAGACTCTTTCTGATGCTTCATAAGCCATATAGATGTCCATATCTGACCTTTTGAACTTATTTCTGGCCAAAGTGTCCTGAACAATTTTCAAAATATATAAAGTTATCAACTCCGTCTGATGTCAAATCAGCCTTATTTGACCCAAGGAATATATTTATGGCCAAAGAGTCCTCGATCTTGGACTATCTTAACAGACATACTAAGTCCATATTTGACACTGAATTTTTTTCTGGCCAAGGAGTACTTGAAACTTGATCTTCCCATATATACTCGTTGACTCTTTCTGATGTTATGTCAGCCATACAGAAGTCCATATTTGACCCAAGGAACATATTTCTGGCCAAAGAGTCCTCGATCTTGGACTTTCTTAGCATACTCATAGACTCTTTCTGATGCTTCATAAGCCATGTAGATATCCATATCTGACGTTTTGAACTTATTTCTGGTCAAAAGGGCCTAAACTGTTTTTAAACAATATAAAGTTATGGAATCTTTCTGATGATAAATCAGCTATTCAGAGGTCCCCTTTGACCTACTGAACATATTTCTGGCCAAAGAGTCCTAAAAGATGAACCCTATATATTCAGATTGATCTCTTCGGATGTTATATCATCCTGACAAAAGTCCATATTTGACACTGAATTTTTTTCTGGCCAAGGAGTACTTGAAACTTGACCTTTCCATATATACTCGTTGACTCTTTCTGATGTTACGTCAGCCATAACAGAAGTCCATATTTGACCCAAGGAACATATTTCTGGCCAAAGAGTCCTCGATCTTGGGCTTTCTCTGTATACTCATAGACTCTTTCTGATGCTTCATAAGCCATATATGTCCATAAGTTCAAAAACCTTTTGAACTTATTTCTGGTCAAAGTGTCCTGAACATTTTTGAAACTATATAAAGTTATCGACTCCGTCTGATGTCAAATCAGCCTTATGTGACCCAAGCAATATATTCATACTCATAGACTCCTTCTGGCTTCTGGAAGTACTTGAAACTTGACCTCATTCAGATATGAATATCTATATGGCTTATGAAGCATCAGAAGGAGTCTATGAGTATGTATAGAAAGCTCAAGATCGAGGACTCTTTGGCCAGAAATATGTTCCTTGGGTCCAATATGGACTTTTGTATGGCTGACATAACATCAGAAAGAGTCAATGAGTCAATGGAAAGGTCAAGTTTCAAGTACTCCTTGGCCAGAAAAAAATTCAGTACGTCAAATATGGACTTTTGTCAGGATGATATAACATCCGAAGATATCAATCTGAATATATAGTGTTATTCTTTTAGGGCTCTTTGGCCAGAAATATGTTCAGTTGGTCAAAAGAGGACCTCTGAATTGCTGATTTTTCATCAGAAAGAGTCTATAACTTTATATTGTTTAAAAACTTTTGAGGACCCTTTGACCAGAAATAAGTTCAAAACGTCAGATATGGATATCTACATGGCTTATGTAGCATTAGAAGGAGTCTATGAGTATGCATAGAAAGTCCAAAATCGAGGACACTTTTGCCATAAGTATTGCCTTGGGTCAAATAAGGCTGATTTGACATCGAAGGAGTCGATAACTTTATATAGTTTGAAAAATGTTCAGGACACTTTGACAATAAATAAGTTCAAAAGGTTAGATATGGACATCTATATGGCTTATGAAGCATCAGAAAGAGTCTATGAGTATGTATAGAAAGCCAAAGATCAAGGACTCTTTGGCCAGAAATATGTTTCTTGGGTCAAGAAAAAAAATCAGTGTGCACCACCACATTGCAGACCAGAACTAACTCCTTCCCATGTTCATTAAAGAGATAACATGTTGCATAGCATTGCACAAATGATCTAACGTTGTGCACTGAAGAATAACATATGCACTTCTTGCACTGCATTGCATTGCACACCAGAAATAACTCAATCCCATGTTCATTAAAGAGATAACATGTGTTGTTGCAATGCATTGCATAAACAATCTAACGTTGTGCATAGGTTATGCACTTTTTGCATTGCATTGCATTGCATTGCACACCAGAACTAGCTCCTTCCCATGTTCATTAAAAAGATAACATGTTGCATTGCATTGCAAAAACGATCTAACGTTGTGCACTGAGGTTATGCACTTCTTGCAATTGCATTGCATTGCACACCATAACTAACTCCTTCTCATGTTCATTAAAGAGATAACGAAAGTTATGCAACTCATCTAACCTTGTGCATTGAAGAATAACATATGCTATGTACTTCCTGCATTGCATTGCATTGCAGATGATATAAGTTTTGTTGCAATGCATTGCACAAATGAACTAACGTTGTGCATTGAAGAATAACATAGGCTATGCACTTCTTGCATTGCATTGTATACCAGAACTAACTCAATCCCATGTTCAGATAACATGTGAGTTGTTGCATTGCTTTGCACAAACGATCTAACCTTGTGCATTGAAGAATAACATATGCTGTGTACTTCCTGCATTACATTGCATTGCAGACCAAAACTAACTCAGTCCCAAGTTCATTAAAGAGATAACGTGTTATTGCATTGCATTGCAAAAACGATCTTACGCTGTGCATTGAAGAATAACAACTTCTTGCATTGTACAGTACACCACTGCGGTCAAGCCAGCCACGGTTTGAAAATACACGGTCAAGCCAGCCGCCAAAAAGAAAAAGCGGTGTGCGCCTATTACTGTGAATACGGTAATTTCAGTAACAGCAGAGAGAACGTTTCCGGTTACTTAACTGTAACCTTGTTCCCTGAGAAAGCGGAACGAGATGCTGCGCTGCTCAGCGCATTGGGAACGTCTTTAGTCGTGACCAGCTGTGAATATTGTGTGTAACACGTCGATAGAATTGATCCGGAGGTAATATAGCCTCGGTCGATGACGTCATCGGCACGCACCCGCAACACGAGGCTATAAATAGATGAGCCACAGGTGCATCATCAGGATATTTTGTCTGAAGAGCAGTCCTGGGACATCTTCAGCACGGCAAAGTAGCGCAGCATCTCGTTCCGCTTTCTCAGGGAACAAGGTTACAGTTAAGTAACCGGAAACGTTCCCTTTCGAAAGCTACAATCGATGCTGCGCTGCTCAGCGCATTGGGAATGAGAATACCCACGCCGCCGTGCTTGAAAATGTCTGGACCCCTACGGTTGTGCATGTGTGATCACAAAAACGCAAGAAGGCCTCAGACATTAGCTTGTGACGTTGACTCAAGGACATGAGAGCCCGGAGTGGCATGAACATCCAAACTATAAAATCTTATGAATGTGTGCGGAGAGGACCAACCTGCCGCATCACAAACCTGTTGTAGGGGGGCACCCCTTGCCAAAGCACTAGAAGAGGCGACCCCCCTGGTGGAGTGAGCCCTAAGACCTGTAGGCGAAGCCTGACCGCGCGCCTCATAAGCAAGAGCAATAGCATCCCTGACCCAATGAGACATGGTCTGCTTGGTGGCAGCTGCCCCTCTGTTACTACCCCCATAACAGACGAAGAGTTGCTCTGACTTACGCCACTGGCTAGTACGGTGGATGTAAGCCTGAAGAGCACGGACTGGACACAGTCTATGAGATTTCTCCTGCTTTGGCGTTGTGAACGGTGGAGGACAGAAGGCTTCTAGAATGACTGGATGTACAGCCGAAAATGGAACCTTAGGCAGGTAATCAGGATGAGGATGCAAAATCACTTTCACCATTCCTGGGGCAAAGTCTAAGCAGGATGGAGAGATAGCCAGAGCCTGCATATCCCCAATTCTCTTCAAAGAAGTTATTGCCATGAGAAAAAACATTTTTAGAGTCAGAAGTTTATCAGACGCTGATTCTATAGGTTCAAGGGGAGTTTCAACCAGACCCTCGAGAACTATAGCTAAGTCCCATATGGGAGGCTTCAGTCGCCTGGCCCCACGAAGGAAGCGAGAGAGCAGAGGGTGTCTCCCGAGTGGTGCCCCGTCAACCAAGGCATGGCAAGCCGAAAGAGCGGCCACATAAACCTTAAGAGTGGCAGGGCATGTGCCTGTTGATAATTTCTCTTGCATGAAGTCCAGAACTGAAGCAACCTGGCAGTTGACTGGATCTACATTGTGTACAGCACACCATCTTTCAAAAACACCCCATTTACCGGCATAACTTTGTCTAGTGGAGGGAGCCCTAGCACTTAGAATGGTCTCAATAACGGCAGGCGAAAGCCCAGTGTCCCTCAGTTGGTTCCCATCAGGGGCAAAACGTGAAGATTCCACAGGTCGGGCCTGGGATGGAATATCGTGCCCTCCGCCTGAGACAGAAGGTCCCTCCTCTCCGGAATCGCCCATGGCGAGCCGTTGAGGAGAGATATTATCTCCGAGAACGACACTCTGTTCGGCCAACATGGCGCTATCAGTAAGAGGCAAGACCCTTGTTGGCGAACTCTGGCTAGAACTCCCGGGAGCAGAGAAACTGGAGGAAACGCATACAGGCGCATATTGGGCCATGTTTGTGCCATCGCATCCAGACCCAGGGGGACTGGGTGACTCAGAGAGAAGTAGAGGGGACATTGCGCTGTCTGTTGTGAGGCGAAGAGGTCCACTTCCGCTTTGTAAAATTTGGTCCAAATCTGTTTCACTACTTCCGGGTGGAGTTTCCATTCCCCCGTCGGTAGTGTCTGTCTGGGCAGTAAATCTGCTCCCACATTCAGATGCCCTGGAATGTATACTGCCCTGAGTGACAGGAACTTGTCCTGGGCCCAAAGAAAAATCTGCCTCGCTATTCTGTTCAGATTGCGTGAGCGCAGACCTCCCTGGTGATTTAAGTAAGAGACTGCTGCTGTGTTGTCCACCCGCACTAGGACATGACAGCCCCTCAATTGATGGAGAAAATATTTCAGAGCCAGAAATACGGCCATCAGCTCGAGGCAATTGATGTGCCAATCGAGCTGATGGCCCTTCCATTCCCCTTGAGCTGGACGGCCATCTAAGACCGCTCCCCAGCCCATCAGGGAGGCGTCCGTCGTTAGCAGTCTGCGACGACACGGCGCCCCTAGAGTGGGACCCAAGGCGAGGAACCGGGGTCTGAGCCACAGAGATAGTGTACGAAGCCCGCGGCGCGTCACTTTTATTTGCCTTTGAGGATTGGCTCTTGGATGAAATCCTCTGGCTTTTAGCCACAACTGAAACGGTCTCATGTGCAACAGCCCCAGAGGAATCACCGTGGATGCTGACGCCATGAAACCTAACATTTTCCGGTACTGACGTACAGTACGTTCTTGGCCTAGCCTAACTTTGCTCATGGTCTGCCGAATGGTCTCGATTCGAGCGGGAGACAGTTGTGCCCGCATCGTGATCGAATCCCAAACGATCCCGAGATAAGTCGTTCTCTGGGCAGGAGAAAGAACACTTTTCTTGGTGTTGAGTCTCAACCCTAGAGAAACTAGATGAGCTAACACAATGTCTCTGTGTTGGAGCGCCATCTCTCGCGATTGTGCTAGTATTAACCAATCATCGATGTAATTCAAAATGCGAATGCCCTGGAGTCGTAATGGAGCCAGTGCTGCATCCATGCATTTTGTGTATGTGCGGGGTGACAAGGCTAGGCCGAATGGAAGAACCCGAAATTGGTACGCTTCGCCCCCGAAAAGCGAACCTCAGGAATTTCCTGTGTTGTGGCAATATTTCTATATGAAAATATGCGTCCTTCAGATCGATCGTGACGAACCAATCGTGATGTTGAATTTGCGTCACGACCGTCTTGACGGTTAACATCTTGAACTTGAGCGCTTTGACTGTACGGTTTAAGCCTCGAAGATCTAAGATTGGACGCACCCCCCCCCATCCTTTTTGGGAACCAGGAAGTATCTGCTGTAATAGCCTGACTCTCTCTCTGGAAGAGGAACATGTTCTATGGCCTCTTTGCTCAGAAGAGTTTGCAGCTCTTGTGACAGTACGTGCATCAGCTCCGGTTTCACGGAAGTGAAGACCACGCCGTTGAAACGCGGAGGACGACGAATAAATTGGATTCTGTATCCTATCTGTACTGTGCTTAATACCCACGCAGAAATGCCTGGCAGAAGTTTCCACGCTGCCAGACTTTCTGAGAGTGGTATCAATTTTAATACTTCCTTTTGAGGGGATGTTAGATGTTCCGCGTCCTGAATGACGGCAGGAAACAACGGAACATCTAACATTTCGCTGGAAACCGCTGCCCCCCGAGGCACGAGAGGTGGCGGGGATAGAGTGGTTTTGTGAGGGTAGCGGGAAGGGGCGAAGAGATCTTGAACGCGCCCCATCCCGCGGGGGACTACCCCCACCAGATTGGGCGCCAGACCATCAGGACTTTCGCTTCTTGTTAATAATAGTCCTGAGGTCTGGCTTGGGAGGTTGCTGAGCGCGGCGAGCCTGTCCCCAGTCTCTACGAGGGGGAGCACGCTCCGCCACGCTCTGCTTTTTAACCTCCCTGGCTTTTGAAGGGCCGGGGCGGGGCTGGGTGGCAGACGGCCCCTCCCCTTGAGTGCGGCGAGGAAGGAACTGAACGAATGCTTCTTCATGTTTCTTCACCTCTTTAAATCTGGTCACTACGGTGTTCACGGAGTCGCCAAACAAACCAGAGGGAGAAACAGGGGAGTCTAACAGAAACAAACGATCTTTCTCTTTAATACCTGTCAGATTCAGCCACAGGTGCCTCTCCGTGCTGACTAAAGCACTCATTGAACGGCCGATGGCACGGCCTGTTTGCTTGGTCGCACGGAGAGACAGATCTGTGGCTCGACGAAGCTCAGAGAACGCTTCCTCGTCGATGGTACTGCCCACACTCAAATCCTTCAACAGGTCAGCCTGGTACGCCTGTAACACTGCCATAGTGTGCAGCGCAGCACCAGCCTGACCTGCAGCTTGGTAAGCTTTACCCACTAGTGATGATGTTATACGACAAGGTTTAGTGGGGAGGGTAGTTTTCTTTATCGAAGATGCGGCTTCGGGCGAGAGATAGCTTGCGAGCGTCTCTCTAACCCGAGGCATCTCCGTATACCCCCGCGACTTCGCACCCACGATAGTCGAAAAAGTCGACGTCGAAGGCACAAAGACGCGAGAAGTATATGGTTTACTCCATGACTTAGACAGCTCATCATGGAGGTCCTCGAAAAAGGGGAGAGACTGATGTTGTGGTCTCTCCCCCCTGCCACCGGACAGAAACCTATCCTCTAGCTTACTACGTTTGGGGGTCTCTTGTTCGCGTGGCCAGTCAAGCTGTAACCTGGCCACCGCGCGAGTAACCACCTCTAGCAATTCCTCGACAGATTTCTTTTCGCGAGAGGAATGCTCAGAGGCTGGCTGCTCGTGATCTGAAGAACCAAGAGATATATCATCCCCCTCGTGAACCGAAGAAGCACCGAGAAGGGATGTTAGGATCTGGTGACGCAGCAAGCGAAAGGGACGGACCCGTCTCTTGCTCGTCATGCAGATCCATACGAAAGCCCCACGATGGTAATGCGGGTGCGGACTGGAAATAGTTCAGACGGGAGCGAAGCATCTTAACTGTGAGCTGGTCACAATGCTCGCACCCGCCTTTCTCTATAGCCAGAACCGCGTGCTCTTCCCCCAAACAAACAAAACAGTAATCGTGTGTATCCAGCTCAGACATGGGACGGGAGCATGGAGGAACACAACGCTTACTGATTTGTTGGCTCATTTCTCTTCCTTTTTTTTACTTTTTAAACTCTTTGTTGTAACGTGAGAGAAAAAGATTTGAGAATGAGAATTTTCTGCACACTGCCTGACAAAAACTAACTCCTAGCAAAGATCTGAGAACAGATGAGAGTAGAGAGTGTTTTTCAACGCACACATGCACAGAATGATCTGAAGACAAAAGACCTGATGATGCACCTGTGGCTCATCTATTTATAGCCTCGTGTTGCGGGTGCGTGCCGATGACGTCATCGACCGAGGCTATATTACCTCCGGGTCAATTCTATCAACGTGTTACACACAATATTCACAGCTGGTCACGACTAAAGACGTTCCCAATGCGCTGAGCAGCGCAGCATCGATTGTAGCTTTCGAAAGGGAACGCGCTTTCAGAGCGCTTGAGTTGCCCAGATCTCTCTCTCTCTCTCTCTCTCTCTCTCTCTCTCTCTCTCTCTCTCTCTATCTATCTATCTATCTTTTTTCTTTATTTTTTCTCTTCTCTCTCTCTTTCTTTTTTCTTCTTTTTTCTATCTTTTTCTTCTCTATCTATCTATCTATCTATCTTTTTTCTTTCTTTTTTCTCTCTCTCTCTCTCTCTCTCTATCTATCTATCTATCTTTTTTTCTTTCTTTTTTCTCTTTCTCTCTCTCTCTCTCTCTGTCTCTCTCACTTCCGGTGCGGGTGTTGAGTGCGTGAGTGGTGTATTGCGAGTGGAGTGCGGTGAGTGAAGTTGTTTTCTGTGTCTGAATATCTTTCTCTTTTCCGCCTATTTGTTCGTGTGTGTTTTGTGTTTTAGTTTGTGGTAGTTTTTTTTGTGTGTGTGTGTTTTGGGCCGCGTGCTACCGGGCTTTACCGGGGAAAGCATGACGACCCCAGCTACACAGGGTTTGTCCACGCTCACGCGGCGTCATGCGGTGAAAGTGGGTTTTGCGGCGAGCATAGAAGATATTTGTTTAGCGATCGGCGAAGTTGTGGGACATGGATCTATTCTATCCGCATCGAGGATGAATAACGCTACTGTGATTTTTCTTAGTAACGTTGAAAAGGTGAATGAAGCAGTTGAGAGTGGAATTGTAATTGGTGGTGATTTTGTTCAGGTTCTTCCCCTCTCATTACCATCTAAGAGGGTCACCTTATCTAACGTTCCCCCCTTTCTCAGTGACCAGATAATAACAGAAGCTTTATCACGTTATGGAAAATTGGTGTCCCCAATAAAAAAAATCCCGATTAGCACGGGCTCTCCCCTGTTGAAACATATTGTGTCTTTCAGGAGATTTGCATACATGATTATTAAGGATGATGAGGAATTGGATTTTTCACTTAGTTTTAAAGTTGATGATTTTGATTACATCATTTTTGTAACAACTGCGAAGACGAAATGCTTTGGTTGTGGAAAAGTAGGACATCTGATTCGTAATTGCCCGGAAAAGAAAGTCACTGAGAAAGGGGATACGGTTTCCAACCCAAGTACGAGTAGTGGAGAAGCTGGTTTAGTTTCACTGAGCTCGGAGTTGCAGGGTGACAATCATAGTGAGACTGAAGTGGTTACTTGTAGAGAGATAGCTGGAACAAAATCTGTTGTTGTGACAGGTGTAGATACAGAAAAGAAAGACCAAGTTGAAATTGTATCTGATGTAAAACAATCAAAACATCCTGAAAAAGAAAGAGAAGATGTTACTATTGGAAATGTAACACAGGTTGTACAGAAGAAGAGTGGAATTGATTGTGTGGACATGGAAATGGAGGCACAAATAGAAATGTTCAAAGCACCTCTAAAAAGAAAAAAGATTGACAAGTCTCAAAATAAAAAAGTGGGGAAGAAAGCTGACTTATGTGGTAGCAATGATAATGAAGCCGAAAGTGATAGTGATTCATCAGATTCCAGTGTGGCGTTGTCTTTGAGTGACTTCACTGTTCGGAGCTATGATAGTGAAGTGATAAAATTGTTCCTTAAGTCAACGAAGAACAAGAGAGGGGTGTGTGTACAAGACTATTTCCCTAATATTACACAGTTTGTTGAGAAAGCAAGAAATTGTATGGCTGAAGGATGCTTCACAAATAAAGAAGTTTATCGTTTAAAAAAGTTGGTGAGGAATGTAGAGAAACTTAAGGACGATGTTTAATAAGTTAAGCTCATGTTCCACATTAATGAGTGTGGGTTTTTTTTGGTGGGTTTTTCTCCTTTTGGTCATGAGTGAAGTTAGTCTAGCAACCCTGAATGTAAATGGTGCTAGAGATATTAAGAAAAGAGGAATGTTAAATGTATTAATGAAACAGAAGAATCTTGATATTTTAATGTTGCAAGAAACACATAGTGATGGGGGGAATGCAGCAGACTGGGGAAGAGAATTTGAGGGGTTAACAATTTTAAGCCATAACACTTCAATAAGTGCAGGAATTGCAGTGTTATTTTCTAAGAATTTTAGTCCAATTTCTTACGTAGTTGATGAAGTTGTGAAAGGAAGATTACTAAAAATCAGAGCTGTTTATGAAAGCTATGTTTTGGTTTTTATCTGTATTTATGCTCCAACAGTCCCTATGGAACGATTGTTTTTCTTAGATTTATTATGTACGACTTTACAAAGTTGCTCAGAAGAGGAATATTTGTTTTTGGGGGGAGATTTTAATTGCACAGAAAATATGATTGATAGGAACCATGTTGAACCCCATTTACTGTCTCAGAAACGTCTTATTCATTTCATTAAGAAATTTGAACTATGTGATATTTGGAGACAATTAAATGGAAACGTGAGACAGTATACATGGGTTCATATGAGGGAAAACATGGCATCCCTGGCCAGATTAGATAGATTGTATGGTTTTTCACACCAGCTTAATATCTTTAAAAAATGTTCTATAATTCCAGTAGGGTTTTCTGATCATAGCATGGTACAATGTAGTTTTATTTTAAATTCCATTAAACCAAGCAGCGCCTATTGGCATTTCAATATTTCTTTACTGAGTGATAGTTTTTTTAGAGACTCTTTTAAGTATTTTTGGCAGAATTATAGAAAATCAAAGAATAATTTTAGATCAATACAGCAGTGGTGGGACATTGGTAAAGTTAAAATTAGACAGTTTTGTCAACAATACACTTGCAATGTCACTATAGAGGCTAAAAAATCTTTGGAAATTTTGGAGAATGAATTAAGTGAGTGTCAAAAAATAGCTGAATCAACTGGGACAAGTAATCATTTCGAACTATTTTTCAAAAAGAAAGCTCAGTTAGCGGATCTGCTAGAATACAGAACACAGGGCGCATTGGTCCGATCAAGATTTCAAAATATAAATCATATGGATGCACCGTCAAATTTTTTTTTCTGTTTAGAGAAAAAAAATGGGCAGAAGAGATTGATTAAAGCCCTGCGGTCGGAAGATGGTCAGTTTTTGCTGAATCCCAGCGATATTCGAAAGAGAGCAGTTGGTTTTTACAAAAATCTGTTTAGAAGTGAGTATGAAACGGAGGGTGATGAGGACAGCACTTTCTTGAGCGCCCTACCAAAGATGTCAGAAGAGGGTAATGTGGCTCTTTCAGGTGTGTTAAGCCTGGGGGAGCTATATAAGGCCCTTCATGACATGGATTCGGGAAAAGCTCCTGGGATTGACGGCCTACCAGTTGACTTTTACAAGTCTTTCTGGGCCGAGTTGGGAGAGGACTTGTTACAAGTTCTGAGTGATAGTCTGTCAGTAGGTATGTTGCCGTTGAGCTGCAGGAGGGCGGTGATAACGCTAATACCAAAAAAAGGAGATTTGACTGACATAAAGAATTGGCGCCCTGTATCACTTCTTTGTTGTGACTACAAACTGCTCTCTAAAGTGTTGGCAAACAGATTGGCTGAAGAAATTGGGCAAGTAATACATCCAGACCAGTCCTACTGTATTCCTCGCAGATCCATTTTTGATAACATCTCTTTAGTTCGGGATGCTTTAGAGGTGTCAAAGTTGCTTGATTTGGATTTTGGATTGATCTCACTGGACCAGGAGAAGGCTTTTGATAGGGTTGAGCACCCCTATTTGTGGAAAATTTTAGCAGCTTTCGGTTTTAAAAAAGATTTTATTATGATGGTCCAGGTACTCTATAGTGAGATTGAAAGTGTATTGAAGATTAATGGCGGTTTATGTGCTCCATTTCAGGTTAAAAGAGGTGTAAGACAGGGGTGCTCTCTATCTGGAATGTTGTATGCCTTAGCCATTGAGCCTTTATTACAAAAAATAAGGGAAAAAATTGATGGATTACATTTGCCTAACTGTACAAAAAAGATATGTTTATCTGCTTATGCTGACGATGTAATGGTGTTTGTAAGTGGACAAAAAGATGTACAAAGTTTATTTGATATAATTAATGATTTTACTCTTGTATCTTCTGCAAAGGTGAATTGGAAGAAATGTGAAACACTCTTGGTTGGTAAATGGAGAAACGGTAATCCAAAAATTCCTGAAGGTTTGGTCTGGGGTAAAGGTGGTTTAAAATATTTGGGAGTTTTTTTAGGTGATGAAACAAATCAACAAAAAAACTGGGAAGGAGTTGTTGAAAAAATTAAAGGACGATTAGAAAAATGGAAGTGGCTGCTCCCTAAAATGTCATATAGAGGACGAACTCTTGTTATCAACAACCTGGTCGCGTCTTCACTGTGGCATAAGCTGGCGTGTGTTGATCCTCCTCCTCAACTACTGATGAAAATACAGGCGATACTTGTAGACTTTTTTTGGGACAAATTACATTGGATTCGACAGAGTGTTCTTTATCTACCTAAGGAAGAAGGAGGACAAGGACTGATCCATTTACAGAGCAGAACTGCTGCTTTTCGTTTACAGTTTCTGCAGAGACTTTTAGACGGTGCATCAGATGTCAGCTGGAGGGCAATGGCCCATATTGTTCTGCAAAACTTTGGAGGTTTTGGACTAGACAAACATTTGTTTTTACTAAACCCTTTAAAAATGGACTTGTCTGTTTTCCCTCCTTTTTACAAGAGTCTTTTTAAAGCTTGGAGCTTGTTTCATATTCAGAAATCCGAAAATCCGTACTCACTTTACTGGCTCCTGGAGGAACCTTTAATTCTTGGAGCCCGGTTGGATGTAAAGGACAATAACAGTTTTTTTAATTGTGGTTTTAAGCTTCAAGAATCAAAAGTGATCATTTTAAGACAATTGCTGGATATAGCTGGAGAAAATTTGGATAATGAGGTAAAAGTAGCAGATTTTTTAGGTACTAGATCTATTCGTTTGGTTGCCCTTTTTTAAAAAAAGTTAAAGTCTACCCTCACAACAGAAGAGAGTTTAATGATAAAAGAATATTTTTCTGGAGAATCTATTCCTGATGAAAAAGATTTTTTTCCTTGTTTAATGCTTTCACCAAAGTTGGATGGGTTTAAGAGTTTTCCATTTAAAATGTGGGACTTGCGGTGGTTAGATTTATTAACTACTAAAGGAAAGATATTGTATGGAGCTTGTGTGATGGGTTTTAATAAGAATCATCTGGCAAGTAAACCTGATACACCGTGGAGGAATTTTTTTGGTTTGAAGGAAAATGTAAAACCAGAATGGAGAATTTTATATAAACCGCCATTATCAAAAAAGGTTGGGGATTTGCAATGGAGGATTCTTCATGGTATTATAGCGGTTAATTCTTTTGTTTCTGTTTTAAATGTGGAAGTTAATGATGGTTGTCCCTTTTGCTTACAAAGAGAAACAGTTTTTCATACATTTATACAATGTGCCCGTTTGATATCATTGTTTGAGTTTTTAGAAAAATGTTTTTGTGGGTTTAATGAATTGTTTACTGAAACTGTGTTTATTTTGGGTTTTAAATATAGTCAAAAAAAGAAGTATATTTGCCAGTTACTGAATTTTATAATTGGTCAAGCGAAAATGGCAATATATGTTAGTAGAAGGGATAAAATTGAACAGAAACCTGGTCAAAACATCATTGAGATTTTTTTATCATTGGTGAAATCAAGAGTACTGATTGATTACAAGTTTTATAAGACTATGAATGATTTGTTTATTTTTGAGAAGGTTTGGTGTTGCAAAGGAGTTGTTTGTACTATTTTAGAAGATGATTTAATTTTTTTCCCGTAATGTGTTTTCTGTTGTTTTAACTTGTTTATTTTCTGTGTATTAGTTGTTTGTGAAATAAAGTCTTTTTAAAATTCAATTCAATTCTCTCTTTTTCTTCTTTTTTTCTATCTTTTTCTTCTTTATCTATCTATCTATCTATCTATCTAGCTTTTTTCTTTCTTTTTTCTCTCTCTTTCTTTCTCTCTCTCTCTTTCTTTCTTTTTTCTTTTTTTCTATCTTTTTCTTCTTCTTTATCTATCTATCTATCTATCTATCTATCTATCTGTGAGAGACGATATAATAAGATGCCATATTTCGAGAGTTTTTGTACTTTACTCTGTTATCCTTTTAATTTACACTCATGTTGTCTTTGCAAGTTGTGTATTTCTTTGACTAATGTTTTTTTTTTCTTTATAGGTGACGTCTAGAGAATTTTTATGTAGAGGTTTACAACATAATTATTTGCAAAAAAAAGCAGTAAAATAAAGTATACATTCTTTCTAAATACATCTTTTGTTTTTGTTTTCATATATATTTTTTACTACATTAAAAGTTTCTGAAATTCAATGTCCCTCCTAGTATGCACACTAAATTTGAAAACATTTTACTGTAGCATTTTGGATATACGTCAATTTATTCGACTTTGGAGGCCTATAAAATCCACATTTCTAAGAAGTAGAAAAAACGAATGGTCAGTTTTTACAAGGGACGCCCCATACAGTATGCACACCTCATATCAAAGCATTTTACTGCAGCATTTTGGAGTTTTGTCACATTTTACTACTTTAGAGGCCTATAAATACCTCATTTCTAATAAGTAGAAAAAACTAATGGTCAGTTTTTACAGGGGACGTCCCATACAGTATGCACACCTCATATCAAAACATTTTACTGCAGCATTTTGGAGTTTTGTCACATTTTACTACTTTAGAGGCCTATAAAGACCTCATTTCTAACAAGTAGAAAAAACTTATGGTCAGTTTTTACAGGGCATGTCCCATACAATATGCATACCTCATATCAAAGAATTTTACTCCAGCATTTTGGAGTTTTGTAACATTTCACTACTTTTAGAGGCCTATAAAGACCTCATTTCTAATAAGTAGAAAAAACTAATGGTAAGTTCTTATAGGGGACGTCCCATACAGTATGCATACCTCATATCAAAACATTTTACTGTAGCATTTTGGAGATATGTCACATTTTACTATCAGAGGCCTATAAAGACCTCATTTCTAATAAGTAGAAAAAATTAATGGTCAGTTCTTATAGGGGACGTCCCATACAAGATGCACACCTCATATCAAACCCTTTTACTGCAGCATTTTGGAGTTATGTCAAATTTTACTACTTTAGAGGCTTATAAAGACCTCATTTCTAATAAGTAGAAACAAGTAATGGTCAGTTTTTAAAGGGGACGTCCCATACAGTATGCACACCTCATATCAAAACATTTTACTGCAGCATTTTGGAGTTATGTCAAATTTTACTACTTTAGAGGCCTATAAAAACCTAATTTCTAATAAGTAGAAAAAACTAATGGCCATTTCTTATAGGGGACATCCCATACAGTATGCATACCTCATATCAAAACATTTTACTGTAGCGTTTTGGAGTTTTGTCACATTTTACTACTTCAGAGGCCTAGAAAGACCTCATTTCTAATAAGTAGAAAAAAGTAATGATCAGTTTTTACAGGGGACGTCCATACAGTATGCACACCTCATATCAAACCATTTTACTGCAGCATTTTGGAGTTATGTCAAATTTTACTACTTTAGAGGCTTATAAAGACCTAATTTCTAATAAGTAGAAAAAACTAATGGCCATTTCTTATAGGGGACGTCCCATTCAGTATGCACACCTCATATCAAAATATTTTACTGAAGCCATTTGGAGTTATGTCACATTTTGCTAATTTAGAGGCCTATAAAGACCTCATTTCTAATAAGTAGAAAAAACTAATGGCCATTTCTTATAGGGGACGTCCCATACAGTATGTACACCTCATAACAAAACATTTTACTGTAGCATTTTGGAGTTATGTCACATTTTGCTACTTTAGAGGCCTATAAAGACCTCATTTCTAATAAGTAGAAAAAACTAACGGCAATTTCTTATAGGGGACGTCCCATACAGTATGTACACCTCATAACAAAACATTTTACTGTAGCATTTTGGAGATATGTCACATTTTACTATCAGAGGCCTATAAAGACCTCATTTCTAATAAGTAGAAAAAAGTAATGGTCAGTCCTTATAGGGGACGTCCCATACAGTATGCACACCTCATATCAAAATATTTTACTGCAGCAATTTGGAGTTATGTCACATTTTGCTACTTTAGAGGCCTATAAAGACCTCATTTCTAATAAGTAGAAAAAACTAATGGCCATTTCTTATAGGGGACGTCCCATACAGTATGCACACCTCATATCAAAATATTTTACTACAGCAATTTGGAGTTTTGTCACATTTTACTACTTCAGAGGCCTATAAAGACCTCATTTCTAATAAGTAGAAAAAACGAATGGCCATTTCTTATAGGGGACGTCCCAAACAGTATGTACACCTCATATCAAAATATTTTACTGCAGCAATTTGTAGTTATGTCACATTTTGCTACTTTAGAGGCCTATAAAGACCTCATTTCTAATAAGTTGAAAAAACTAATGGCCATTTCTTATAGGGGACGTCCCATACAGTATGCACACCTCATATCAAAATATTTTACTGCAGCAATTTGGAGTTTTGTCACATTTTACTACTTCAGAGGCCTATAAAGACCTCATTTCTAATAAGTAGAAAAAACTAATGGCCATTTCTTATAGGGGACGTCCCATACAGTATGCACACCTCATATCAAAATATTTTACTGCAGCGTTTTGGAGATATGTCACATTTTACTACTTCAGAGGCCTATAAAGACCTAATTTCTAATAAGTAGAAAAAACTAATGGCCATTTCTTATAGGGGACGTCCCATACAGTATGTACACCTCATAACAAAACATTTTACTGTAGCATTTTGGAGATATGTCACATTCTAATTCAGAGGCCTATAAAGACCTCATTTCTAATAAGTAGAAAAAACTAATGGTCAGTCCTTATAGGGGACGCCCCATACAGTATGCACACCTCATATCAAAACATTTTACTGCAGCATTTTGGAGTTTTGTCACATTTTACTTCTTCAGAGGCCTATAAAGACCTCATTTCTAATAAGTAGAAAAAACTAATGGTCAGTTCTTACAGGGGACGTCCCATACAGTATGCACACCTCATATCAAAACATTTTACTGCAGCATTTTGGAGTTATGTCACATTTTACTATCAGAGGCCTATAAAGACCTCATTTCTAATAAGTAGAAAAAACGAATGGTCAGTTCTTATAGGCGACGTCCCGTACAGTATACACACCTCATATCAAAGCATTTTACTGCAGCATTTTGGAGTTTTGTCACATTTTACTACTTTAGAGGCTTATAAAGACCTCATTTCTAATAATTAGACCACAGCCAGGACTGCCTCCCATGGCGGCATCGCAGGAGGCAGTAGCCATGGAGTGAAGAGTCCCGACGCCACCATGGGGACTGCCGGTGGTGACGACAGTGATGGAGGTGGCGCACACCGCGTAGCCAGAGAAGCGATGAGGCAGTGAGACACAAAGACCTATGCGACCGTGGCTGGGCCGCAGCGACGACCCCCTGAGGTGGAAGCAGGGATCCTGAGGTTAGAGGCTGAGCTGGAGCGACCATATGTGAAGGTAGAGCCTGAGGGAGTCGGGGCTAGCCAAAGCTGAAGAGGTGGAGGGCCACAGGGCAACAACTGGGCCACAAGTCCATGGCAAAAGTGGTGCGATGACCAACCCAAGTGGAGCCGACGTGCCGAGGGAGCCCGGCGAGGCCGAATGGCCAATGGTCCACGTTGGAGTCGAGGGTGGTAAAAGCACAGGAGCCAGGGCGACGGGTAGAGGTGGAGCGGAGGCGGAGCACTCAGAGCATTAGTTCTACATATTAGAAATGAGGTCTTTATAGGCCTCTAAAATAGTCAAATGTGACATAACTCCAAAATGCTGCAGTAAAATTCTTTGATATGAGGTATGCATATTGTATGGGACGTCCCCTATAAGAACTGACCATTAGTTTTTTCTACTTATTAGAAATGAGGTATTTATAGGCCTCTAAAATAGTAAAATTTGACATAACTCCAAAATGCTGCAGTAAAATGCTTTGATATGAGGTATGCATACTATATGGGACGTCCCCTATAAGGGCTGACCATTAGTTTTTTCTACTTATTAGAAATGAGGTCTTTCTAGGCCTCTGAAGTAGTAAAATGTGACATAACTCCAAAATGCTGCAGTAAAATGCTTCGATATGAGGTATGCATACTATATGGGATGTCCCCTATAAGAAATGGCCATTAGTTTTTTCTACTTATTAGAAATGAGGTCTTTATAGGCCTCTAAAATAGTAAAATGTGACAAAACTCCAAAATGCTGCAGTAAAATGTTTTGATATGAGGTGTGCATACTGTATGGGACGTCCCCTATAAGAACTGACCATTAGTTTTTTCTACTTATTAGAAATGAGGTATTTATAGACCTCTAAAGTAGTAAAATGTGACATATCTCCAAAACGCTACAGTAAAATGCTTTGATATGAGGTGTGCATACTGTATGGGACGTCCCCTGTAAAAACTGACCATTACTTTTTTCTACTTATTAGAAATGAGGTCTTTCTAGGCCTCTGAAGTAGTAAAATGTGACATAACTCCAAAATGCTGCAGTAAAATGCTT
Source organism: Squalius cephalus (assembly GCF_949319135.1). Classification (NCBI taxonomy): domain Eukaryota; kingdom Metazoa; phylum Chordata; class Actinopteri; order Cypriniformes; family Leuciscidae; genus Squalius; species Squalius cephalus. The sequence goes on from NW_027645855.1 coordinate 879,565, forward strand.
CAATATGAAGTATGCATACTATATGGGACGTCCCCTATAAGAACTGACCATTAGTTTTTTCTACTTATTAGAAATGAGGTCTTTATAGGCCTCTAAAGTAGTAAAATGTTACAAAACTCCAAAATGCTGCAGTAAAATTCTTTGATATGAGGTGTGCATATTGTATGGGACGTCCCCTAAAGGACTGACCATTAGTTTTTTCTACTTATTAGAAATGAGGTATTTATAGGCATCTAAATTAGAAAAATGTTACAAAACTCCAAAATGCTACAGTAAAATGGTTTGATATGAGGTGTGCATACTCTATGGGATGTCCCCAATAAGGACTGACCATTAGTTTTTTCTACTTATTAGAAATGAGGTCTTTCTAGGCCTCTAAAGTAGTAAAATGTTACAAAACTCCAAAATGCTGCAGTAAAATCCTTTGATATGAGGTATGCATATTGTATGGGACGTCCCCTAAAGGACTGACCATTAGTTTTTTCTACTTATTAGAAATGAGGTATTTATAGACCTCTAAATTAGTAAAATGTTACAAAACTCCAAAATGCTACAGTAAAATGGTTTTATATGAGGTGTGCATACTGTATGGGATGTCCCCAATAAGGACTGACCATTAGTTTTTTCTACTTATTAGAAATGAGGTCTTTCTAGGCCACTAAAGTTGTAAAATGTTACAAAACTCCAAAATGCTGCAGTAAAATTCTTTGATATGAGGTATGCATATTGTATGGGACGTCCCCTAAAGGACTGACCATTAGTTTTTTCTACTTATTAGAAATGAGGTATTTATAGACCTCTAAATTAGTAAAATGTTACAAAACTCCAAAATGCTACAGTAAAATGGTTTGATATGAGATGTGCATACTGTATGGGATGTCCCCAATAAGGACTGACCATTACTTTTTTTCTACTTATTAGAAATGAGGTCTTTCTAGGCCTCTGAAGTAGTAAAATGTGACATAACTCCAAAATGCTGCAGTAAAATGCTTCAATATGAGGTATGCATACTATATGGGATGTCCCCTATAATAAATGGCCATTAGTTTTTTCTGCTTATTAGAAATGAGGTCTTTATAGGCCTCTAAAATAGTAAAATGTGACAAAACTCCAAAATGCTGCAGTAAAATGTTTTGATATGAGGTGTGCGTACTGTATGGGGCGTCCCCTATAAGAACTGACCATTAGTTTTTTCTACTTATTAGAAATGACGTCTTTATAGGCCTCTAAAGTAGTAAAATGTTACAAAACTCCAAAATGCTGCAGTAAAATGGTTTGATATGAGGTATGCATACTGTATTGGACGTCCCCTATAAGGACTGACCATTAGTTTTTTCTACTTATTAGAAATAAGGTCTTTATAGGCCTCTGAAGTAGTAAAATGTGACATAACTCCAAAATGATGCAGTAAAATTATTTGATATGAGGTATGCATATTGTATGGGATGTCCCCTATAAGAACTGACCATTAGTTTTTTCTACTTATAAGAAATGAGGTCTTTATAGGCCTCTAAAGTAGTCAAATGTTACAAAACTCCAAAATGCTGCAGTAAAATTCTTTGATATGAGGTATGCATATTGTATGGGACGTCCCCTAAAGGACTGACCATTAGTTTTTTCTACTTATTAGAAATGAGGTATTTATAGGCCTCTAGTAGTAGTAGTAGTAGTAGTAGTAGCTTTATTTGTCACATAGTCACAAGTACCAGTGAAATGAGCCATCAACCTGTCCATACAAACGTATACAACATGACAATGGGGTAGACAGGACAGGAAGACAGAAGATTAAGAAAACAAAATATAGCATAACATGAGGAAAGGTGAGGAGAAAAAAAAGGCAACCCCCAGACTATGCTCCTGTAAGGAGTACAGTTTGGAAACAGTAAAAAAACACCTCAGCAACATTAGCACATAATCAGTACACAGTATGAACACACAAGACTTGCAACAGGGGAGGGGAGTGGGGGATGGAGGTAACCCAGCACAGGCAAACAGCCATCCGGTCCTGCAGCCATTCTCGGCGCTGGTCACAGACCCGCCTGTCAGACTGGGGGTACAAAGCGTCGAAGGCGAGGGATTGGGGGTGGGGGAGGGTGATTGCATATCTGTATATGTGTAAGAGTTTGTGTATGTGTAGGCCTGGAGAGTCGCTACGCCTGGCATCCTAATCTAGGTGCCTCAGTCCGCAGGATGTCATAGCGATACACAGCAGTTGCCATGGAGTCAACCTTGATCAGGTCCCAGACTGAGTCAACAATCAGCAGGTGTCTGTGGGGAGTGGGGGAAGGAGCGCAAGAGCGTCTCGCTGCAGTGCTCTCTTCCGGGGGAGTTGTTGTTCCAACAGAGGCCTTGGCCAAGGCCAGTGCCGGTTGAGGGGGGCCGAAAGCAGATAAGATTGGGGTTGTTTGGTCTTGGGACGAATAGACGCATTCCAATTTACACAGCTCCTGGTCCATTTTGGTCTCCGAAACGATCCATTTGCCTTTGCAAAGCTGTGAGCTTCTCCATGATGTTATCCATATTGTGGTTCATAGTCACAGTCTGAGTGCTGACAGCTCTGCCCACTGCTTCAATCATTACGGGCAGCCTTGTGGGGTTTTGGACAGCTGTCTCCGTCTTCTTAATTCCTCGATAAACCAGGGCAATGCCTAATCCAAACAGCAGAAAACCTGTTATCATGGTTCCGAATAGGTAGATATCTTCAACGTCCTCCATGGAAAGAGCCGCCAGACACACGACCCGCCACCTCTCCCACGCCTCCATTGTGTAGCCAGCTGCGAACGTTCCGGGCAGGGCAGTCAGGTTCCCCCGAACCCAAGCTTCTCGTCGAGAAGATGGTGTCAATTGCGTTGAGAGACCAGTTGATCAAATCCATAATTTCTTAGTTTGGAGAGCAGTGCGGAGAGAGTCTCTCAAAGTACAAGACAATAGACTAGACGAGACGAGAGGAGCAAAGCAGGGTAGATAAGGGAGAGGAGGGTAAGAAAGTGCGACCGCATTCGTTGAGAACCAAAGAGAGTCTAAATTAGTAAAATGTTACAAAACTCCAAAATGCTACAGTAAAATGGTTTGATATGAGGTGTGCATACTGTATGGGATGTCCCCAATAAGGATTGACCATTATTTTTTTCTGCTTATTAGAAATGAGGTCTTTCTAGGCCTCTAAAGTAGTAAAATGTGACATATCTCCAAAACTCTACAGTAAAATGCTTTGATATGAGGTGTGCATACTGTATGGGACGTCCCCTGTAAAAACTGACCATTACTTTTTTCTACTTATTAGAAATGAGGTCTTTCTAGGCCTCTGAAGTAGTAAAATGTGCCATAACTCCAAAATGCTGCAGTAAAATGCTTCGATATGAGGTATGCATACTATATGGGATGTCCCCTATAAGAAATGGGCATTAGTTTTTTCTACTTATTAGAAATGAGGTCTTTATAGGCCTCTAAAATAGTAAAATGTGACAAAACTCCAAAATGCTGCAGTAAAATGTTTTGATATGAGGTGTGCGTACTGTATGGGGCGTCCCCTATAAGAACTGACCATTAGTTTTTTCTACTTATTAGAAATGACGTCTTAATAGGCCTCTAAAGTAGTAAAATGTTACAAAACTCCAAAATGATGCAGTAAAATTCTTTGATATGAGGTATGCATATTGTATGGGACGTCCCCTATAAGAACTGACCATTAGTTTTTTCTACTTATAAGAAATGAGGTCTTTCTAGGCCTCGGAAGTAGTACAATGTGACATAACTCCAAAATGCTGCAGTAAAATGCTTCGATATGAGGTATGCATACTGTATGGGATGTCCCCTATAAGAAATGGCCATTAGTTTTTTCTACTTATTAGAAATGAGGTCTTTATGAGGTCTAAAATAGTAAAATGTTACAAAACTCCAAAATGCTACAGTAAAATGGTTTGATATGAGGTGTGCATACTGTATGGGATGTCCCCAATAAGGACTGACCATTAGTTTTTTCTACTTATTAGAAATGAGGTGTTTATAGGCCTCTAAAGTAGTAAAATGTGACATATCTCCAAAACGCTACAGTAAAATGCTTTGATATGAGGTGTGCATACTGTATGGGACGTCCCCTGTAAAAACTGACCATTGCTTTTTTCTACTTATTAGAAATGAGGTCTTTATAGGCCTCTGAAGAAGTAAAATGTGACAAAACTCCAAAATGCTGCAGTAAAAAATTTTACATATGAGGTTTGCATTCTGTATGGGGCGTCCCCTATAAGGACTGACCATTACTTTTTTCTACTTATTAGAAATGTGGACTTTATAAGCCTCTGAAGTAGAATAAATTGACATATCTCCAAAATGCTGCAGTAAAATGGTTTCAAATTTAGTGTGCATACTAGGTGGGACATTGAATTTCAGAAACTTTTAATGTAGTAAAAAATATATATGAAAACAAAAACAAAAGTATTTATGTTTTTAGAAAGAATGTATACTTTATTTTACTGCTTTTTTTCCAAATAATTATGTTGTAAATCTCTACATAAAAATTCTCCAGACGTGACCTATAAAGAAAAAAAAAAAAACATTAGTCAAAGAAATACACAACTTGCAAAGACAACATGAGTGTAAATTAAGTACAAAAACTCTCGAAATATGGATTACTCTCGAAAAAATATCTTATTATATCGTCTCTCACAGATAGATAGATAGATAGATAGATAGATAGATAGATAGATAGATAGATAGATAGATAGATATAAATTAGATAGAAACAAAGAGATAGATAGATAGATAGATAGATAGATAGATAGATAGATAGATAGAAATTAAAATTAGATAGATAGATAGATAGATAGATAGATAGATAGATAGATAGATAGATGGATAGATAGAAATAAAAATTAGATAGATAGATAGATAGATAGATGGATAGATAAAAATTAAAATTAGATAGATAGATAGATAGATAGATAGATAGATAGATAGATAGATAGATAGATAGATAGATAGATAGATAGATAGATAGACAAAGAAGAAAAATATAGAAAAAAAGAAAAAAGATAGACAGAGACAGATGAAAGAAAGAAAGAAAGAAAGAAAGAAAGAAAGAAAGAAAGAAAGAAAGACAGAAAGAAAGAAATAAAGAAAGAAAGAGAGACAGAGAAAGAAAGAAAGAAAGAAAGAAAGAGATAGATAGATAGATAGATAGATAGATAGATAGATAGATAGATAGATAGATAGATAAAGAAGAAAAAGATAGACAAAAAGAAAAAAGATAGACAGATAGAAAGAAAGATAGATAGAAAGAAAGAAAGAAAGAAAGAAAGAAAGAAAGAAAGAAAGAAAGAAAGACAGAGAGAGAAAGAAAGAAAGAGAGAGAGAGAGAGAGAAAGAAAGAAAGAAAGAAAGAAAGAAAGAAAGAAAGAAAGAAAGAAAGAAAGAAAAAAGATAGAAAGATAGAAAGATAGATAGATAGATAGATAGATAGATAGATAGATAGATAAAGAACAAAAAGATAGATAGATAGATAGATAGATAGATAGATAGATAGATAGATAGATAAAGAAGAAAAAGATAGATAGATAGATAGATAGATAGATAGATAGATAGATAGATAAAAAGATAGATAGATAGATAAAGAAGAAGAAAAAGATAGAAAAAAAGAACAAAAAAAGAAAGAGAGAGAGAGAGAGAGAAAGGGAAAAAATAAAGAAAAAAAAGAAAAGAAAAAAAATAATTAATTGGCATAAATTTAGTTATGCCAGTGGACAAAACTAAAGTCAGAATCACTCTCATCTTGTCTGAATGTTGGTACTAATGTACATAGGTGTTTTTTTTTTTTTTTTTTTTTTTTTTTTTTTTTTTTTTTTTTATATATATAATACTTGTTTATATAAATGTATTCATGCATTTGTTTACTGATTGATTTGTTGAATTTATTGATTATTTGTGTATGTAATGTCCATTTGTGTAATGGCCAATGCTTTGGCAATACTGTACAAGTCATGCCAATAAAGCTCATTTGAATTTGAATTTGAGAAAAAAATAAAGAAAAAAGATAGATAGAGAGAGAGAGAGAGAGAGAGAGAGAGAGAGAGAGAGAGAGAGAGAGAGATCTGGGCAACTCAAGCGCTCTGAAAGCGCGTTCTCTCTACTGTTACTGAAATTACCGTATTCACAGTAATATGCGCACACGTTTTTTTTTTTTTGGCAGCTGGCTTGACCGTGTATTTTCAAACCGCGGCTGGCTTGACCGCAGTTGCACACCCAAACTAACTCATACCCATGTTCATTAAAGAGCGATTTGTGTTGTTGCATTGCACAAACGATGTAACGTTGTGCATTGAAGAATAACATATAGGCTATGCACTTCTTGCATTGCACACCAGAACCATCTCAATCCCATGTTCTTTAAAGAGACGTTATTGGGATTGAGTTAGTTTTGGTGTGCTATGCAATGCAAGAAGTGCATAGCCTATATGTTATTTTTCAATGCACAACGTTACATCGTTTGTGCAATGCAATGCAACAACACATATGTTATCTCTTAACATAGGAAGGAGATAGTTCTGGTGTGCAATGCAATGCAATAAGTGCATAGCCTATACGATATAACGTTGTGCATTGAAGAATAACATATAGGCTATGCACTTCTTGCATTGCACACCAGAACTAACTCAGTCAGTCAACTAACTGTTCATTAAAGAGATAACGTGAGTTGTTGCATTGCACAAACGATCTAACGTTGTGCAGTGAAGAATAACATATAGGTTATGCACATTTCGCATTGCATTGCATTGCAAACCAGAACTAACTCATACCCATGTTCATTAAAGAGATAACATATGTATTGTTGCATTGCATTGCACAAACGATCTAAGGTTGTGCACTGAAGAATAACATATAGGCTATGTACTTGCATTGCATTGCATTGCACACCAAAACTAACTCAATCCCATGTTCATTAAAGAGATAACATATGTATTGTTGCATTGCATTGCACAAACGATCTAACGTTGTGCATTGAAGAATAACATAGGCTATGCACTTCTTGCATTGCATTGCACACCCAAACTAACTAATTCCCATGTTCATTAAAGAGATAACGTGTGTTGTTGCATTGCATTGCATTGCACAAACGATCTAACGTTGTGCATTGAAGAATAACATATAGGCTATGCACTTCTTGTATTGCATTACAATAAGGAATAACTCTGCAATGATCAATCCGCATTTTTAAGCCAGTTAATTTTACTACTGTAATATTCAGAATGTCATTCTCGTATAACGCCAACGACTGCACAAATGGGCTTAAAAAAGTTTAGATTAACAGATTAAAAAAGGTGGTGTGTTATAGTCAGACAGACAGAGACAGACAGACAGACAGACAGATAGACAGATAGATAGATAGATAGATAGATAGATAGATAGATAGATAGATAGATAGATAGAATCTATCTATCTATCTATCTAAATTTAGGAACATAACAAGCATTACAAACTACAATAGCTCAAACAGAACTGGACCTTTGTAAGATATGCGCTCGTCTTCACAAAAAAAACATGCAGGGTTTGTAAACATCTCGTGTGGAGAAAATATTGTTTATTCTGGGCAGTATGGCAAGCCATTACAAAAAGCAGGATAACTTGTAGGCCATAGCCTACTTGAAAGGAAAACAAATTTGCCGAGTAAAAACCAGTAGCACCTCAATGCAGTACACGAGATCCAGGGGGCGGAGTTGGATCCAGATATAAGGGGTGGAGATTGGTAGGTTTAGGGGTGGGTTTAGGGATTAAGGGGTGGAGATGGGTAGGTTTAGGGATCAGGGGGTTGAGATGGGTAGGTTTAGGTATATGTAAGGTGGGAGGAGTTGGATCTGGATCCGACTCCTCCCCATGGATTTCATGTTCTGCAGTGAGGACCATCTCGTAAAAACAGAGTTTGTGTTGTTGAATCATTTTTTTCTCTAGTACATCTTAAATATAGAGCTCATGACAAATAAAAGTTCCAGATGGACAAATTCAAATGCAAAAACCAGTGGAATAACAATATCTTAAAAGAAACGACAGAGTGGCAAACTTTGAAGTAGGGTTAAAGTATTAATTAGTTGTAAAGCTTGAAGTGTAAATCTTGTTCTCATACACAGATATGGACTATTTATGAATGAAATTCATGCATTTCTTTAATTTCTTTCTTTCTTTGTCATTTAAACTGATTCAAACAGGTAAAGAGAGGGGGATTACTCGCCCGTCGCCTGTCGCCCCCTCTAGTGGACAGCATTAAGTATTTACGGCCTTCATTGTTTCAGATAATGCAAGTCGATGGATTTTTTTGGAAAAGTCAGTCTGACCAGTTACTAGTTAGAAAAGATATAAGCGAGTCAGACCAGTCTTAAGGTCTGAGCTGAGTTTGGTTAAGCATTAAAGTTCTAGGCGGAGTCAATTTCTCATAATAATAATACATAATATTAGTTTAAATATATGCTGGCTTTCTCAACATCGACCAATTCAGTATGTAATAAAATTGTAAAAGTTTTATAATAAAACTAATAACATTTTAAAGGTATGCGGTGCTCTTCAACCAACATGATTTTAATTAATCCCAAACTCTGCTAATTTTGTCAGTATTAATGTACGTTCACTTCTAGCTTCTCTCTTTTACATCTCTTTCTTTTCATGTGAACTGAGTAGGCTACACATGCATGCATTCATAAATATAATCTTTATTTCTGTTCAATTTTCAAAATGATTTATACGTCACACAAACCTACCCGCCTTTTGATGTAAATAAAAGACTAGAGTGGTAAATGTTACGAACATGGTACCGTTCAGCCAATTATTGATTTCCATTTCGGTAACACTTTATTTTACGGTGCCCTTGATACAGAGTAATTACTTAATTAATTACTTAGTAATAGACTTTGTAATAACATGTAACAAAATGTACTTAACATGTAACTAAGTTATGGAACAGCCTATACTTACAGATTGTAATTACGCACATGTAATAGGCAGCTACTTTTACACATGTGTAACAAGCCGAGTCTGTTACATACGTGTTACGGACTTGGTACACTGTAATTATGTAAGAAAGTACTTAGTATAACACAATGTAACAACAAGTACTTAAATATGTTAGGCTACTAAGGTCTGCAGTTACACATGGTAAATGTGTATGTTCTGTAGCATTACTTGTATGTAACATAAAATAAAGTGTATCAAGATTGTACTTAAGTGCACTTCCTGTGTATCTACATATGTTATCCATCTGAATTAACTCACTAGTTCACAGCTTAAATGCATGCAGTAGCTTCTTAATTACATTGCAATTACATTGCAATTACACAGGTATAAGCTACGTAAAATAAAGTGCATCAAGAATGTACTTAAGTGTACTTTGTGTATACATACCTTATCCATCTCTGCCTTAGTTTGATTTACCTCACTAGTTCACAGCTTAAATGCATGCAGTAGTTTCCTAATTACATTGTAATTACATAATATTACACAGGGATGAGCTACGTAAAATAAAGTGTATCAAGAATGTACTTAAGTGTACTTCATGTGTATCTATAAACCTTATCCAACTCGGCTTGTTACACATGTGTAACAGTAGCTGCCTGTTACATGTGTGTAATTACAATCTGTAAGTACAGGCTGTTCCATAACTTAGTTACATGTTAAGTACATTTTGTTACATGTTATTACAATGTCTATTACTAAGTACCTAATTAAGTCATTACTCTGTATCAAGGGCACCGTAAAATAAAGTGTAACCTTATAGGGCAGGGGTCGGCAATAGGTGGCCCGCGGGCCAAAACTGGCCCGCCAGCAATATTTTCTGGCCCGCCGGATTATTTTGGAAGTCCGTTTTTTTTTTTTTTTCAGCTTATTTTTCAATAACGGTTTACAAATAGGCCCCGTGTATCATTCGTTACTTATTATTTACTCGGGTAGCCTATAACACACTGATAAATAATATGTATTAGCCTACCTGATAAAAAATATTTGCACTAAATGCTGCACAAAACTCTTCCACTAGGCTACTTGAGAAAAGCCGTAGCCGCGCGGCGATTTCACCGCCGCATACTGTGTAAAACGCGCATGAATCATGCGGCGCGGGATTCAATTTTAAAATATAAAGACGGTAGCGGTCGGAACTCTGTAGCCTACCTATACTTTGGACGGAGCGGGCGGTCTGACTGACAATAGCCCACTCCGACATCTTTTGACAGCGTATCCGCACTTCATTCTGACCACCAGGCTGTTTGGTACTGAAACCATTGTTAATAAATAATAAACAACATTATTTTTTTGCAAGAATGTTTGAAATAGTTGGCAGAAAATAGCATGCTTCATTTGTCAGTAGGGCAATATGGTTTTCGTTTATGTTGCTTAACAATTTGAGTGATAGGCTTTGTCCTATTTAATTTATGTTATTTATATTTCATTATTTTTTTCTGTGACATTTTTTTCTCTGCTGACAGTAGCCTACAATGTTAAAATAATATTTTATGTTGACACGAACACAAAGCATTTATAATTGTTATAGGCTGCTACTTAATCTCTCAAATTTCCGTTAGAGACATTTGAATGTGAGATTCTGGAAACTAGATCTAAATTTTGCGGACTCGTCAGGTCGGGAAATAATGCGGGTGAACACAGAGTGTATTTTAATTGCTGAATTGAACCTTGTGGGAGCGGGACGAAAAGAAGAGAAAAAAAACAGTCCCGCGCAGACCTCCTTAAACCATAGGTGTGTATGTGTGTGTCCCGAATAAATAATAATAATAAAAAAGGAATAAAGTTCAAAAGTCGGACTGTAAGCAAATTAGGCATTGCTATTCACACCTTTATTAAAATAGCTGTAATATGTTAACACAATAGTACTTGATCTGTTTAAAATGATTTCATTGATATGCAATGTAGACGTTAAGAGTATAATAATTAATAATTAATAGTTAAGAGTATTTAATTTGTACCCATAGGGCTACTCCGTGTAGCTGGCCCGCCATCTACTGGCTAAAAGAAAAATTGGCCCGCGGCCAAAGTTAATTGCCGACCCCTGTTATAGGGTGTAAATACCGTTTTTCTGTTTTTTGTTTCCAAACGAAAAACCAAATAACCGTTTTTGGTGTCAGAATCAAAAAACGAAAAACCAATTAAAAACGGCCCGTTTTTCGTTTTTGGCGATCATTTTATCGTTATTCCTTTTTGAACAAAGAATGAAGAGAGTCTTTGAACTTCAGTCAATTCGTTTTTCGTTTATAAACCAAAAACGGAAGTCACGTGGTCTATTCCTTTTTTGGAAGCGAAAGTAACTGGTAACACTTTCAAAATAAAAGTAACTATAGTTAGCGAGGTGATTGTAGACTAAAACTGAACTAATATAACGTTTTTAACATACTGATTTTGCCACATGCACAACCAACACCACACTTTATGTAAAAAAGATTTTTGAACATTAAAGCTGCAAGCAGCATTTATCGGGGTTCAAGCATTTAAGGCCTTTAAGGCCTTTAAGCACAAAAGCATCAAAAGTTATTTAGTTTTATTTAGCAAGCCAAAAAACTCGCTAGCGCCAACTAGTGGCTGATTTCTTTCAAAATTCTTACAGACCTCTAGAGCCATGATTCGAACATGCCCATCGAGTTTTGTTCCGATTGGCCTCCATTAACCTTGTCTAACAGGTGCTCAAATTTCATTGGTCGATGGCGGCCATGTTTTTTGAGATACGCCAATGTCCTCATAGACATACATGGCACCTTGGACCAAGACACTGCATACCAATTTTCAAGTCAATCGGACTAACGGTCAGGTAATCATAGCCCTTTTCATGTTTTTTTCATGTTATAGCGCCAACTAGTGTTCAATCGTCGTGATGTCTTTACTGTGACCCCAGACTGAACTCATACACATGTGTACGAAGTTTGGTGAAGATATCTCATTTACTTCTCGAGTTATAGCCATTTTAGTAAAATAGGCTCCTCCCACAACATAAATTTATCAACCCCTAGCGACCAGGAATCGAAATTTCAACTTTTTTTCGATAATTATTGATTTTCAGACTCCAGAGAACATTTCTGCACTGGTTTGGTTCCGATCGGACACAAAACCAGGGACTAGTTCGCAAAAGTAGGTTTTTGACATAATTAAAAATGGCGGAAAATTTGCATACCGTAAATGAAATCGGAGTTATACGTTTTGACCTTCGGGCGTCCAGCTTTCCAATGATATAAGAAACTTGAGTCTACGACATACGGTCTAGGAGTTATGAGCAGTTTGGCGCTTTTGGTTGCTATAGCGCCACCTATGGTCCGATCTACATGAAATTTTGCATGCTTGTTTAGAATATTACGGCATATATGCTCACCAATTTTCGTGAAGTTCTGAGTTTTCGTTTACGATTTATAGGCTTTTGAATGCATTTTGCCACGCCCATTTTCTTTATGACCCAATTATGCCCCTGCGAAAAATGCAAAAGTTCAACTTTTTTTCGATAATTATTGATCTAGAGAGTCCAGAGAATTGTCCTAGACTCGTTTGATTCCGATCGGGCGAAAAACCTAGGACTAGTTCGCAAAAGTAGGTTTTTAACATAATTGCGAATATTTAATGAACGGTTTGATTGACAGAAATGGTTCTTGAGGCAAAGTTGTTCAGCATGAGCAGGTCTATCAAATGATATGCATTTTATGACAATAAGTGTAACACCACGTGATTACAGAGCCATAAAACTCGTTAGCGCCAACTAGTGACCGATTTCTTTCAAAATTCTTACAGACCTCTAGGGCCATGAGTCGAACATGCCCATCGAGTTTCGTTCCAATCAGCCACCGTTAACCTTGTCTAATAGGTGGTCAAACTTCATTGGCCAATGGCGGCCATGTTTTTTGAGATACGCCAATGTCCTCATAGACATACATGGCACCTTGGACCAAGACACTGCATACCAATTTTCAAGTCAATCGGACTAACGGTCAGGTAGTTATAGCCCTTTTCATGTTTTTTTCATGTTATAGCGCCACCTAGTGTTCAATCGTCGTGACTTTGTTACCGTGACCCCAAATTGAACTCATACAAATATGTACCAAGTTTGGTGAAGATATCTAATTTACTTCTCGAGTTATAGCCGTTTTAGTAAAATAGGCTCTTTCCACAACGATCAATTAGCGCCCCCTAGAAACCATGAATCGAAATTTCAACTTTCTTTCGATAATTATTGATAATCAGACTCCAGAGAACATTTCTGCACTGGTTTGGTTCCGATCGGGCGAAAAACCACAGACTAGTTCGCAAAAGTAGGTTTTTGACTAAATTAAAAATGGCGGAAAAATTTGCATATCGGAAATGAAATCGGAGATATACATTTTATTCTACATGCGTCCAGCTTTCCAATGATATAAGACACTTGAGTCTACGACATACGGTCTAGGAGTTAGGAGCAGTTTCGCGCTTTTGGTTGCTATAGCGCCACCTATGGGCCAATCGGGGTCATACTTTGATAAGTTCTCCCCAAATTGAGGACTACCATTTGGCCAAGTTTCAAGGTTCCAGCTCTTACGGTTTGGTCTGCACGATGCGTTTTAGGGGAAAATAATAATAATAATTAAAGCTGCAAGCAGCATTTATCGGGGTTCAAGCAGTTAAGGCCTTTAAGGCATTTAAGCACAAAAGCATCAAAAGTTATTAAGATTTATTTAGCAAGCATGTAACCACTGACATAATAGATGGAAAAGACCATTTACAGCCAATACAGGCAATTTGCCATGGGATATATATGGTTTTAAAGCTTTTTAACAGTTATAGCGCCACCTATGGTCCGATCTCCATAAAATTGTTTACTGTGACCTCAAATTGAACCCATACACATGTGTACTGAGTTTGGTGAAGATATCTCATTTACTTCTTGAGTTATAGCCATTTGAGTAAAATAGGCTCCTCCCACAACGATTTGCCACATTCTAGAATTATTTAATATGATTCTAGCATGATTTACTATCATATACCATGTTCCAGAATGATTTATTAGGATTCTAGCATGATTTACCTTGATACACCTCATTTCAGTATTATTTACTATGATTTACAATGTTTCTAGCATGATTAACCACATTACTAGCAATTATGTGAAGTGTCAGTGCAAATGAGGTGATGAACACTGACAAAATATTATTGTGTTATAATAGTTAGTTATATACGTCATTTTTAGTGTGTGTCCAAGTATGAATGCAAAAGCACATGTAAAATATTTCATTATTAAGTAGAATGGCCAGCAGAGGGCACTAGAAGACCACTTATTGGCTCACTTTCACTTTAAACCAGTTTTCTGCACTAAAGCAAACCAGTTTTTCCATGTTAACTCAATGCATGCTTACACACACACACACACACACACACACACACACACACACACACACACACACACACACACATACACACACAGCATAGTTAACCATGATTTACCATGATATACCACGTTCTAGTATTATTTACCAGGAGATAAACGACAATCTAGTATTATTTACTTTGATTTACCATGTTTCTAGCCTGATTTATCACATTACTAGCAATTATTTGAAGTGTCAGTGCAAATAAAGTGATTAACACTGACAAAATATGATTGTGTTATAATAGTTATTGCTATATAAGTGATTTTTTTAGTGTGTATTCAAGTATGAATGCAAGCACATGTTGAAATATTTCATTAATAAGTAGAATGGCCAGCAGAGGGCAGTAGAAGACCACTTATTGGCTCGCTTTCACTTTAAACCAGTTTTCTGCACTAAAGCAAACCAGTTTATCCATGTTAACTCAATGCATGCTTACACACACACACACACACACACACACACACACACACACACACACACACACACAGCATAGTTAACCATGATTTACCATGATTTACCACATTACTAGCAATTATTTGAAGTGTCAGTGCAAATAAAGTGATTAACACTGACAAAATATGATTGTGTTATAATAGTTATTGCTATATAAGTGATTTTTAGTGTGTATTCAAGTATAAATGCAAGCACATGTGGAAAAATTTAATTAATAAGTAGAATGGCCAGCAGAGGGCAGTAGAAGACCACTTATTGGCTCACTTTCACTTTAAACCTCATGATTTTGACCAGTTTTCTGCACTAAAGCAAACCAGTGTTTCCATGTTAACTCAATAATGCATACTTGCTACATATGCTACACACAATAATGCTACACACACACACACACACACACACACACACACACACACACACACACACACACACACACACACACACACACACAAATGTTTCAGTGATATTGGTGTCACATTCACCTTCATCACATTCACCTTCTGTCTTCATCACATTCACCATCTGTCGTCATCACCTGCACCTGCTCCTCATCACCCTCCTCATCATCACCTGCTCCTCATCATCATAACCGTCACCTGTTGTCCTTGTCTTGATCTGTGTATTTAAGTTCCCCTCTCATCCATTATCATTGTCAGTTATTGTTTGTGCACTAGCACTCTGTTATGTTTGTTTTCATGTTGGAAAATAAAACCTTTGTTATATTTGTACCACACACACACACACACACACACACACACACACACACACACACACACACACACACACACACACACACACCATCATTTATCATGATTTACCATGGCTGATACCAATACCAATATGAGAAAATGACTATTTTAAACAGCAGGGGGCAGTAAAATACCACTTATTGGCTTAACATGCCATTAATTCATATCATTTTCACCTTTTTAACTGTTATAGAGGCAAATTTTGTCCGATCTGTCTGAAAATTTTCATGCTTGTTCAGGGTGATATTTCACACGTTCTGACTTGTTTTTAAGAAGGTCTGAGCATTGATTAAAGAGATATAGGCTTTCGGGGACACTTGGTAAAGGCCAGATTTTGAAGTGAACCTATTATAGCTATCCAAATGAAGTAGTTCAACTTTTTCTGACAATTATTGATCTAGTGAGTCCAGAGAATTGTATTGCACTAGTTTTGAACATTATGATATGAAAATTATATGATCAGAGATGGAAAAGACCATTTACAGCCAAAACAGGCAATTTACCATAGGAAATATATGGTTTTCAAAGCTTTTTGACAGTTATAGCGCCAGCTATTGTCCGATCTCCATGAAATTTTGCACGCTTGTTTACAATGTTATGGCACATATGCTCACCAATTTTTGTGAAGTTCTGAGTTTTCGTTTAGGATTTATAGGCTTTTGAGTGCATTTTGCCACGCCCATTTTCTTTATGACCCAATTATAGCCATACGAAAAATTCAAAAGTTCAACTTTTTTTCGATAATTATTGATCAGGAGAGTCCAGAGAATTGTCCTAGACTGGTCTGGTTCCGATCGGGCGAAAAACCAGGGACTAGTTCGCAAAAGTAGGTTTTTAACATATTCGCAAATAATTAATGAACGATTTGATTGACAGCAATGGTTCTTGAGGCAATGTTGTTCAGCATGAGCAGATCTATCAAATGATATGCATTTTGTGACAATAAGTGTAACACCACGTGATTACAGAGCCGTAAAACTCGTTAGCGCCAACTAGTGGCCGATTTCTTTCAAAATTCTTACAGACCTCTAGGGCTATGAGTTGAACATGCCCATCGAGTTTCGTTCCGATCGGCCTCCGTTAACCTTGTCTAATAGGTGCTCAAACTTCATTGGCCGATGGCGGCCATGTTTTTTGAGATACACCAATGTCCTCATAGACATACATGACACCTTGGGCCAAGACACTGCATACCAATTTTCAAGTCAATCGGACTAACGGTCAGGTGGTTAAAGCCTGTTTTATGATTTTTTCATGTTATAGCGCCACCATGTGGCCAATCGCCGCGATTTTTTTACTGTGACCTCAGATTGACCTCTTACACATGTGTACCGAGTTTGGTGAAGATACCTCATTTACTTCTGGAGTTATAGCCATTTTAGTAAAATAGGCCCCTCCCACAACGTACGTTTTGGCGCCCCTTAGCGTTCGTGAATCGAAATTTCAACTTTTTTTCGATAATTATTGATATTCAGACTCCAGAGAACATTTCTGTACTGGTTTGGTTCCGATCGGGCGAAAAACCTAGGACTAGTTCGCAAAAGTAGGTTTTTGGCAAAATTCAAAATGGCGGAAAATCTATCATGGCGGAAATGAAATCGGAGATATACGTTTTGTTCGTCAGGCATCCAGCTTTCCAATGATATAAGACACTTGAGTCTACGACATACGGTCTAGGAGTTCTGAGCAGTTTCGCGCTTTTGGTCGCTGTAGCGCCACCTATGGGCCGATTTGGCTAAGTCCGTGTATCTGAGTAGCGAGCAATACTACTACCATTTGACCAAGTATCACGTCTCTAGGCCTTACGGTTTTGGCTGCACGATGCGTTTTAGGGAAGAATAATAATAATAATAATTAAAGCTGCAAGCAGCATTTATCGGGGTTCAAGCAATTAAGGCCTTTAAGGCCTTAAAGCACAAAAGCATCAAAAGCTATTAAGTTTTATTTAGCAAGCATCTAACCACTGACATAATAGATGGAAAAGACCATTTTCAGCCAATACAGGCAATGTACCATAGGAAATACAGGGTTTTCAAAGCTTTTTAACAGTTATAGCGCCACCTATCTTCCGATCTACATGAAATTTTGCATGCTTCTTTAGAATGTTATGGTACATATGCTCACCAATTTTCGTGAAGTTCTGAGTTTTCGTTTAGGATTTATAGGCTTTTGAGTGCATTTTGCCACGCCCATTTTCTTTATGACCCAATATACCCATGCGAAAAATGCAAAAGTTCAACTTTTTTTTGATAATTATTGATTTTGAGATTCCATAGAATTGTCCTAGACTCGTTTGGTTCCGATCGGGCGAAAAACCTAGGACTAGTTCGCAAAAGTAGGTTTTTAACATAATTACGAATATTTAATGAACGGTTTGATTGACAGCAATGGTTCTTGAGGCAAAGTTGTTCAGCATGAGCAGATCTATCAAATGATATGCATTTTGTGACAATAAGTGTAAAACCACGTGATTACAGAGTCATAAAACTCGTTAGCGCCAACTAGTGGCCGTTTTCTTTCAAAATTCTTACAGACCTCTAGGGCCATGAGTCGAACATGCCCACCGAGTTTCGTTCCGATCGGCTTCCGTTAACCTTGTCTAATAGGTGCTCAAACTTCATTGGCCGATGGCGGCCATGTTTTTTGAGATACACCAATGTCCTCATACACATACATGACACCTTGGACCAAGACACTGCATACCAATTTTCAAGTCAATTGGACTAATGGTCAGGTGGTTATAGCCAGTTTTATGTTTTTTTCATGTTATAGCGCCACCATGTGGCCAATCGCCGCAATTTTTTTACTCTGACCTCAGATTGACCTCATAAATAATTGTACCGAGTTTGGTGAAGATACCTCATTTACTTCTGGAGTTATGGCCGTTTTAGTGAAATAGGCTCCTCCCACAACATACAATTTGGCGCCCCTTAGCGACCGTGAATCGAAATTTCAACTTTTTTTCGATAATTATTGATATTCAGACTCCAGAGAACATTTCTGCACTGGTTTGGTTCCGATCGGTCGAAAAACCTAGGACTAGTTCGCAAAAGTAGGTTTTTGACAAAATTCAAAATGGCGGAAAAATTTGCATACCGGAAATAAAATCGGAGATATACGTTTTGTTTGCCATGAGGTCTTGATTACATTGATATAAGACACTTGAGTCTACAACATACAGTCTAGGAGTTATGAGCAGTTTCGCGCTTTTGGTCGCTGTAGCGCCACCTATGGGCCGATTTGGCTAAGTCCGTGTATCTGAGTAGCGAGCAATACTACTACCATTTGACCAAGTATCACATCTCTAGGCCTTACGGTTTTGGCTGCACGATGCGTTTTAGGGAAGAATAATAATAATAATTAAAGCTGCAAGCAGCATTTAGCGGGGTTCAAGCATTTAGGGTCTTTAAGCACATAAGGCAGTTTAGTGAGTTGTCTGAGTTTTTGTTTAGGATTTACAGGCTTTTGAGTGTTTTTTGCCATACCCATTTTCTAAATGATCCTGTTATGGCTACCCAATGGGTAAAGTTAAAGTTTTTTATATAATTAATAATCTAGAGCTTCCAGAGAATTGTACTGCACTGGTATATTTCCGATCGGGCGAAAAACCTAGGACTAGTTCGCAAAAGTAGGTTTTTAACATAATCGCAAGTATTTAATGAACAAATTGATTGACAGCAGTAGTTCTTGAGGCAAAGTTGTTCAGTATGAGGAGATCTATCAAATGATATGCATCACGTGATTACATAGCCGTAAAACCTGTTAGCGTCAACTAGTGGCTGATTTTTCAAAATTCTTACAGACCTCTAGGGCCACGAGTCGAACATGCCCACCGAGTTTCGTTCTGATCGGCCTCCGTTAAGAGCAATCTAACAGCTTTGAATTAAAATGGTGAGGTATCCTGTTGTAAACATCAACCATGCCTGTTGACAGTTCTCTTTTGTTGGAAGGGAATGAAAAGTTCTCAAATCCGCAGCACAGCCTCAGACATAACATTTATATCCATGATCTGCCATTTTCACTATTGTCCTTGCTTGCTTCTTCACAATACCTGCAGATCTTCTGATGATTCGGCTGTGCAGGTCCACATTAACACTGCCTGGCCTAGAACATGGACTGGAAAATGCAAATTTGGGGGGTATAAATATTAATGATCCTGACTCCAACGTCACAGTCGGTGTTATGGTGGGATTCACTCATTTTTCAGCGGTCTTTTGCAAACAGGAGATTTACACATGAAGGAGGAAACAATGGTGTTTGAGGCTCACGGTATGTCAGTTCCATGTCCAGAACTCTTATCATTCAACTATGCCAAGATAAATACAGTTTTCAATTGTATGGCACCTTTAAAATAGATGATTAGTAATATAATGCTTACTTGGAGTCTGAAATGGCTTTAACAAAAGAAGAAAAATATTCTTAGATTTCTGTTCATTCTAATCATGTACAAATAAAGTAGCACAGTAAGATTACATTTATTTGAATGCATTAGTGAGTGTGTGATTGTGCTGTGTGTGCAGAGTGTCAATACTAAAAGTGAAGGTGTAGTTGATATCTTTGGTGATAATATCTGTAGTAATCATAAAAAAACAATTAAGAAATAAAGAATTAAAATTACAAATAATATTCTATTAAGATATGAGTTACAATAACATGATTTGCAATAGTAATAATATCAATAATATATGCACAATACACAGATTAGACTATCAGGTCTGTGTTTTACAAAAACATTAGTATTGCAGCCAATGTGAGTCTGTGGGATTTATAAACAGACAAAATATGATTTGAAATGTTATTTTAATGATTTTATTAAGTTTAAACAATATTTCAAATGGAAAAAAAATGAAAAATAATATTTTAGTGAGCAGAATGAACCAATGAGTGTTCTTCTTCTGGTGGTTAAAATGTAAATGAAAACAATAATACTTAATACACTAACCATGCTTGAACACACACATGCACACACATTTTGTTGTAGATGTAGATATTTAAAAGTGATAAACTTTGACAAAACATGACTGTGTTATAATAGGTGATTTTCATGCAAGTAATTTTATATAGTCCAAAAACTAATGCAAAAGCACAGATGAAAATATTTTATTAAGTAGAATGTCCTGCAGAGGGCAGGAGAAGACCACTAATTGACTCACTTTCATTTGAAAGACTTTTTTTATCCACCAGTAAAACAAAGCAGTTTCTCCATGTTCTTTCCATTAAGCATGCTTACACACACAGACACACACACAAACACAAACACATCCACACACACACACACACACACAAAGACAAATATGTTTTCAATGTTTTTAGGATGTGATATTGTGAAAATATCTTCATCTCCTCATCTTGAACGACTTTGCCTCAAGAATCACTAATGTCAATCAAACCGTTCATAATCATAATAAAAAAATAAAAATATATACAAATATCATAATAAAAAAAAAACATCATAATAAAAAAGATTGCTTCTTAAAGCATTTGTTTATTTCCCAATACTGAAAGCGAATTAAAAGATCATGCATAATCCTGCTGCTCCCTCTAGTGGACAACAGTGGTATTATAGCTTACATTTTACAGTTGAAGTGTTTGAATGAATGAATGGGAATTTGTTTTTTTACTTATATCTCAGGAACCAAAAGGCGAAAAATTCTGAAACTCAGAGCATAGATAGTGCTTGAGGAGCCCTGTTGAATGAGACCATCAAGGTGTTTTTGGGCGATTGGGGCTGGGAGTTATGACTGTTATAAGGCATATCTGTTCGGGCTATTATCTCTGGAATGCCCAGAGCAAATAACACCACATTTGAATTGAAGCTAGCCAAGGACGCGCCCTTTCCAACGAGCTCTCACACAATGTTCGGGGTGGTCTGGGTCGGGAGTAATGGCCGTTCAAAATCGGGGGTCCCGCGGATTCGCGATGCGCGGGGGGCGCGCTCCCGAGGCCCGCGACGACACGTTTCGATCAAGAGCCCGGAGAGGTCCTCACCATCAAAATTTGAGCGCGCAACGACTTTCCGTTTTCGAGTTATGAATGAATTTGTATTCGGGGGCGTGGCTTAAATGCCGTTACTTTCGTTTCATTTCATTCATTTACTTTCGTCCATTTCCATATCTCAGTGTAACACAATTGTCAATAGTAATACTCAATTGATGAGTTTTGACAAAATGTGATTGTAAATGTTAAAATAATGATTTTATAAAGTCTAAATATGAATTTTATAACAATATTAGGGAGTAGTATGATGAAATGACAGCAGGGGGCAGTAAAATACCACTTATTGGCTTAATATGTCATTATATTCATATAAAATCACCTTTTGAAGAAGTTAAACTTTTTTTCTGATAATTATTGATCTAGAGAGTTCAGAGAATTGTGCTGCACTGGTTTTGAACATTATGATATGAACATTATATGATGATAGAAGACACCATTTACAGCAAATACAGGCAATTTACCATAGGAAATATATGGTTTTAAAGCGTTTTAACAGTTATAGCGCCAACTATGGTCCGATCTTCATAAAATTTTCCATGCTTCTTTAGCAGGTTATGACACATATGCTCATCAATTTTTGTGAAGTTCTGAGTTTTCGTTTAGGATTTATAGGCTTTTGAGTGCATTTTACCACGCCCGTTTTCTAAATGACCCTGTTATAGCCATGCGAAAAATGCAAAAGTTCAACTTTTTTTTGATAATTATTGACCTAGAGAGTCCATAGAATTGTCCTAGACTGGTTTGGTTCCGATCGGGCGAAAAACCAGGGACTAGTTCGCAAAAGTAAGTTTTTAACATAATTACGAATATTTAATGAATGGTTTGATTGACAGCAATGGTTCTTGAGGCAAAGTTGTTCAACCAGAGGAGATCTATCAAATGGTATGCATTTTGTGACAATAAGTGTAACACCACGTGATTACAGAGCCATAAAACTCGTTAGCGCCAACTAGTGGCCGATTTCTTTTAAAATTCTTACAGACCTCTAGGGCCATGAGTAGAACATGCCCACCGAGTTTCGTTCCGATCGGCCTCCGTTAACCTTGTCTAATAGGTGCTCAAACTTCATTGGCCGATGGCGACCATGTTTTTTTAGATACGCCAATGTCCTCATACACATACATGACACCTTGGACCAAGACACTGCATACCAATTTTCAAGTCAATCGGACTAACGGTCAGGTGGTTAAAGCCTGTTTTATGTTTTTTATATATTATAGCGCCACCATGTGGCCAATCGCCGCGATTTTTTTACTGTTACCTCATATTGAGCTCATACATATGTGTACCGAGTTTGGTGAAGATACCTCATTTACTTCTGGAGTTATAGCCATTTTAGTAAAATAGGCCCCTCCCATAACATACGTTTTGGCGCCCCTTAGCGACCGTGAATCGAAATTTCGACTTTTTTTCAATAATTATTGATCGTCAGTTTCTAGAGAACATTTCTGCACTGGTTTGGTTCCGATCGGGCGAAAAACCAGGGACTAGTTCGCAAAAGTAGGTTTTTGACAAAATTCAAAATGGCGGAAAATCTATCATGGCGGAAATGAAATCGGAGATATACGTTTTGTTCGTCAGGCGTCCAGCTTTCCAATGATATAAGACACTTGAGTCTACGACATACGGTCTAGGAGTTATGAGCAGTTTCGCGCTTTTGGTCGCTATAGCGCCACCTATGGGCCAATCGAGGTCATACTTTGATACGTTCTCCCCAAATTGAGGACTACCATTTGGCCAACTTTCAAGGTTCCAGCTCTTACGGTTTGGTCTGCACGATGCGTTTTAGGGGAAAATAATAATAATAATAAAAATCCTTACAATAACAATAGGGTTTCAGCACTTCGTGCTTGAACCCCTAATAAAAATCAGGGCAATTACAATAGGGTTTCAGCACTTCGTGCTTGAACCCCTAAAAATCAGGGCAATTACAATAGGGTTTCAGCACTTCGTGCTTGAACCCCTAATAATAAAAATCAGCACAATTACAATAGGGTTTCAGCACTTCGTGCTTGAACCCCTAATAATAATAAAAATCAGTACAATTACAATAGGGTTTCAGCACTTCGTGCTTGAACCCCTAATAATAATTAAAGCTGCAAGCAGCATTTATCGGGGTTCAAGCAGTTAAGGCCTTTAAGACCTTTAAGCACAAAAGCATCAAAAGACATCAAGTTTTATTTAGCAAGCATTTAAACACTGACATCATAGATGGAAAAGACCATGTTCTAGCATGATTTACCATGATATACCACATTCTGGAATGATTTACCATAATTTATCATGATTTACCATGGTTTACCATGATTTACCCTGTTCTAGCATAGTTTACCATGATTTTATCTTAGTTTACCTTGATTTACCATGTTTCTAGCGTGATTTACCATGATTTACCACATTACTAGCAATTATGTGAAGTGTCAGTGCAAATGAAGTGATAAACACTGACAAAATATGAATGTGTTATAATAGTTAGTTATATAAGTGATTTTTAGAGTCTAAATATTAATGTGAGCACATGTGAAAAGAACATGTGAAAAGACTTCATTAATAAGTAGAATGGCCAGCAGAGGGCACTAGAAGACCACTTATTGGCTCACTTTCACTTTAAACTTCATGATTTTCACCAGTTTTCTGCACTAAATTTTTCCATGTTAACTCCATAATGCATGCTCTCACACACACACACACACACACACACACAAATATGTTTTTTGGATATGTTATTGAGAAAATATATTTAATTGTCTATAGGCATTTCTTTGTGATCTAATAATGTAAAACTATGTTACCAGTATAGGGCTGTAACGATTCCTCGATTATAGTCAAGTACTTGATTTAAAAAAATCCTTGATTGCAATTTACCAAAAAGTAATGGGCAAAATACCGAAAGTGGTGCGTTCCACAGACGAGAATCCAACAACCGCAGAATTACACAGTTTTCTAAGACAACGCGATATATTTAAAGAGCATCTTGCATGTAAAAAAAAAATCTAAATGAATATATAACCGTGTATGAAAATACCATATGAAAAGATAATGCAGGATTTCAAATGTTTTAAAATGACATAAGGAGACCAATTTAGTAGATAAAGTGAGCGTTTCTTTGACTGCTCGTACAAACCGCTTTTTTTCAACATCGCGTCATTTTACGTCACACGAGGGAGATGTGTGCTGTGCTCTGCCGCAGCTCAGTGCAGAGTAGGTTGGTATTCAGTAAGAGCGGTCGTGAGTCAGTGTGTTTTCAGTAGTTTTTGTATTTCAATTTATCATCGTCATGGTAAATTTTTGTGTTTGTGGAGCTTGCAAAAACTCCAGCCTATCAGGACATCGAGTCCACCAGTTTCCTAACAAGAAAAAGGCCGGTGCTATCTTTCGTGCCTGGGTGCGGTTTGTGCAGGTGAAGAGACGGGATTTCTCTTCCGCGTCGGCTTCGGAAAACGCGGTCGTGTGTAGCGTTCACTTCAGATCGGAGGATTATCGTCCCGGCGATATGATGGAGCTCAACATGGGATACCGAAGTAAGAACCGGGTGAGACTCAGAGCTGGTGCGGTGCGGTTCCTTCAGTGCACGCATCTTCGGGTTCTCCCGCTGGATGTAGGCGTGAGCACAACATCAACTGGCAAACGCAATGTAAGCGGAACGAAACTGAGCTACTCGTTATTGTGTTTGTGTGGACTGTTTATCAGTTTGGACCAGTGCAGCGTGAGCCTGATCAAGCAACACTGTAACTGCGAGATCCAGTAAATAAAGCATTTGAATTCGCCACTGAAGTAATAACATCGCTGCGAGATCTAGTGAGAAATATTCACATTTCTCCGTTATTAACGGATCAAACAGCGCTTACGTGGAAACCAGGAATAAACATTGTGCAATGAATGAACGAACTATCCAGTGTCCACAGATCAGCAACATTCACCATGGCTTTACTGTAGTAACACTAACTGCAACCATGGAAGTTTGGCATTTTCCACAAAGGCCCAGTATGCATCCACCTCCCTGCAACACTGACTTTCCTCAGCTGTAAATATTGCCTCGCATTTCCCACACAAGCACCTATGGAACAAAAAAATGTATCAGGAATAAATATCTCTCTGTCTCTCGATGAGAAACCGCTAAGTTATATCACGTAACGTTAGTCTGGGCGGATATTAATGAGCATGACAAACGCCTGATCAAAGCTTAGTTTCTGTTATTGTAAGTTCCAATATGTTCTGTCTAACATTAATCCTGGCCTGTCCCTGCTCTCTTGGCAGCCTAGCAGGCTCATAATTGTATGGCTGTGGTCCGTCAACAATTTCCTCAGCGTCCGAAATGTCATTGCAATCCATTTTTCCCTGTTGTTTGAATCGACCGCTCTCCCTCGTGCTACGTCACGCCCGTCACGCCCATTTTCAGATGCGGAAGTAAAATTTTCTCACAAAAACGACTCCAGAAGCCACTGTAGCGTATTTCTAATTTTTTTTTTAAAGAAAATCTAGTTCCTACATTATTTTTCTATACATTGACTTGTTGGGTCTTCTAACCTGCAAGATGCTCTTTAAAAACATTTACAGTCATAAATATAGCATAGTGCTGTTGTGAAATCATAAAGGTTGTGATTCAGTTAAATAAATATATCCTCTGTTTTTTTGTTTGTTTGTTTGTTTTCACAGAGAAGACGCTTCAATTACATGAGTGCAGATTACATGTTAAAATTACCTCAGCTCCGGCCACAGTAAACGCTGCTCCAAGCAAACTCAGTCTCTGCAGTGCTGTTTGTTTACGTTTCCAATAACGTGCATTTGGGAACGCAAGTCGGACGCAGTTTGTGTTTCATAGTTGCACTGTTATCATTTATATTTGTTGAGCGCGTCTGGGTTTCTCAAACTGCTGTTCATCGCGATTTCAAAATAAAAGTTTAAACATAGCGATTTCAAAATAAAAGTTTAAACTCTCGCTCTGAGTTTGCATACTTTGATGTGCACATGTTCTTGTTCAAGAAATTACAGTGGCTGTAGCATTTCTATCGTACAGAAGTGGTCAAATATGAAAGGTTAAGTTGACATTTGAATTAATTGTTTGGACAATATTAAACAAGGATTTGATAATGCCTTAGTGTAACCAGGCCGCTGGCGCCCTCTGCAGGCATTTGCTATTTATGTACATAAGTTATGTTTATATTAGTTTATATAATTTATTTTACATGGGTATATTTTAACAGTGTTGTTCATTAAAACCAATATAATTACTTACTTTGATACTTTACTTGAACCAATTATTGTTGCTTGTTATTATATATTTGTATTTTAAGTCATTTTAAAGGCTGTTGTTAACTTGAGTCTATTTTTTACCACAATTTTTTTTATCCGATTACTTGAATAGAATACTCGATTACTAAAATAATCGATAGCTACAGCCCTATCATAATAAAAAAGATTGCTTTTTAAAGAAGCATTTTTAATGCATTTGTTTCCCAATACTGAAAGCTAATGAAAAGATCATATCCTCCTGGGACCCAGAAAAAAAAAGTTTTTTGAATTTAGTTGTTTTCCATGTCATCACACTGTTTAGAGCACAATAAACAAATGGTAAAAAAACATTTTTGCAAAATAATATTTTATTCATAAGTTATGCTATGTCCTCTGTATGTTAATTTCGTTTTTCACTTATATCTCGGTAACCAGAACGCGAAAAATTCTGAAACTCAGAGCATAGATCGTGCTTGAGGAGCCCTGTTGAATGAGACCATCACAGTGTTTTTGGGCGATTGGGTCCGGGAGCTATGACCATTCAAAGGCATGTCTTTTGGAGCATTTTTCTCTGGAATGCCGAGGGCAAATTACACCACATTTGAATCGAAGCTAGCCAAGGATGGGCCCTTTCCAATGAGCCCTCACACAAGGTTCGGGGTGATCTGGTTCGGGAGTTACGGCCGTTCAAAGTCGGGGGTCCCGCGGACTAGCGTTCCGTGGGGGGGGCGCTCCCCGAGGCCCACGACGCTACGTTTCGATCAAGAGCCCGGAGAGGTCCTTACCATCAAAATTTGAGCGCGCGGCGACTTTCCGTTTTCGAGTTATGAGTGAATTTGAACTGGGGGGGCGTGGCCTAAATGGCGGACAAGGTTTTACTTTCGTTTTCTAAATGTAAAACAATTGTCAATAGTAACACTCCAATAGATGCATTTTGACAAAATGTGATTGTAAATGTTAAAATAATGATTTTATAAAGTCTAAATATGAATTATATAACAATATTAGGGAGTAGTATGATGAAATGACAGCAGGGGGCAGTACAATACCACTTATTGGCTTAATATGCCATGTTATATCATTTTGACCTTTTTAACTGTTATAGAGGCAATTTTTGTGTGATCTGTCTGAAATTTTTCATGCTTGTTAAGAGTAACATGTTCTGACTAGATCTGAAAGATATTTAAAAGATATAGGCTTTTGGGGACACTTGGTCAAGGCTACATATTGAAGTGACCCTATTATAGCCATCCAAATGAAGAAGTTATACTTTTTCTGATAATTATTGATCTAGAGAGTCCAGAGAATTGTACTGCACTAGATTTGAAGATTATGATTTGAAAATTATAAGATCAGAGATGGAAAAGACCATTTACAGCCAATACAGGCAGTTTACCATAGGAAATATATGGCTTTAAAGCCTTTTAACAGATATAGTGCCACCTTTGGTCCGATTTCCATAAAATTTTGCATGCTTGTTAATGATGATAAGTCACATATGCTCACCAATTTTTGTGAAGTTCTGAGTTTTCATTTAGGATTTATAGGGTTTTTAGTGTATTTTGCCACGCCCATTTTATAAATGACCCTATTACAGCCATCCAAATGCAAAAGTTCAACTTTTTTTCGATAATTATTGATCTAGAGAGTCCAGAGAATTGTCCTAGACTGGTCTGGTTCCGATCGGGCGAAAAACCTAGGACTAGTTCGCAAAAGTAGGTTTTTAACATATTCGCGAATAATTAATGAACGGTTTGATTGACAGCAATGGTTCTTGAGGCAAAGTTGTTCAGCATGAGGAGATCTATCAAATGATATGCATATTGTGTGGATATTTGTAACACCACGTGATTACAGAGCCATAAAACTCGTTAGCGCCAACTAGTGGCCGATTTCTTTCAAAATTCTTACAGACCTCTAGGGCCATGAGTCGAACATGCCCATCGAGTTTCGTTCCGATCGACCTCCGATAACCTTGTCTTATAGGTGCTCAAACTTCATTGGCCGATGGCGGCCATGTTTTTTGAGATACGCCAATGTCCTCATAGATATACATGGCACCTTGGACCAAGACACTGCATACCAATTTTCAAGTCAATTGGACTAACGGTCAGGTGGTTATAGCCCTTTTCACGTTTTTTTCATGTTATAGCGCCACCTTGTGTTCAATCGTCGCGATTTTTTTACTGTGACCCCAGATTGAACTCATACACATGTGTACCAAGTTTGGTGAAGATACCTCATTTACTTCTGGAGTTATAGCCATTTTAGTAAAATAGGCCCCTCCCACAATGTACGTTTTGGCGTCCCTTAGCGACCGTGAATCGAAATTTCAACTTTTTTTTGATAATTATTGATATTCAGACTCCAGAGAACATTTCTGCACTGGTTTGGTTCCGATCGGGCGAAAAACCTAGGACTAGTTCGCAAAAGTAGTTTTTTAAAAAAATTCAAAATGGCGGAAAAATTTGCATACCGGAAATGAAATCGGAGATATACGTTTTGTTCAACAGGTCTCCAGCTTTCCAATGATATAAGACACTTGAGTCTACGACATACGGTCTAGGAGTTATGATCAGTTTTGCGCTTTTGGTTGCTATAGCGCCACCTATGGGCCAATCGGGGTCATACTCTCTGAACCTTTCCTCGATTTTTGTACTACCATCTGGCAAAGTTTCAAGGTTCCAGCTCTTACGGTTTTGGCTGCACGATGCGTTTTACGGCAGAATAATAATAATAATAATAATTAAAGCTGCAAGCAGCATTTATCGGGGTTCAAGCAGTTAAAGCCTTTTAAGCATTTAAGCACAAAAGCATCAAAAGTTAAGATTTATTTAGCAAGCATGTAACCACGGACATAATAGATGGAAAAGACCATTTACAGCCAATACAGGCAGTTTACCATGGGATATATATGGTTTTAAAGCTTTTTAACAGTTATAGCGCCACCTATGGTCCGATCTCCATAGAATTGTTTACTGTGACCTCAAATTGAACCCATACACATGTGTACTGAGTTTGGTGAAGATATCTCATTTACTTCTTGAGTTATAGCCATTTTAGTAAAATAGGCTCCTCCCACAACAATTTAGCACATTCTAGTATTATTTACTATGATTCTAGCATGATTTGCCATATTCTAGCATAATTTACCATGATATACTACATTCTAGTATGATTTACCATTGTTTACTGTGATTCTAGCATGGATTACCATAGTTTATCATGATTTATCATAGTTTACCATGATTTACCCTGTTCTAGCATAGTTTACCATGATTTACCATGTTCTAGCATGATTTACCATGATATACCACATTCTAACATGATTTACCATAGTTTATTATGATTTATCATGGCTTACCATGATTTACCCTGTTCTAGCATAGTTTACCATGATTTACCATGTTCTAGCATGATGTACCATGATATACTATGTTCTAGAATGATGTACCAGGATTGTAGTATGATTTACCTTGATACACCACATTCTAGTATCATTTATTGATTTACCATGTTTTTAGTGTGATTTAACCATGATTTACCACATTGCTAGCAATTATGTGAAGTATCAGTAAAAATGAAGTGATAAACTCTGACAAAATATGATTGTGCTACAATAGTAATTGTTATATAAGTGATTTTTTAGTGTTTTATTGTTATATAAGTGATTTTTAGTGTCTAATGAATGCAAAAGCATATGTGGGTAGACATTAATAAGTAGAATGGCCAGCAGAGGGCAGTAGAAGACCACATATTGGCTCACTTTCACTTTAAACTTCTTGATTTTCACCATTTTTCTGCACTAAAGCAAACCAGTTTTTCCATTTTAAATCCATAATGCATGTTAACACACACACACACACACACACACACACACACAAGACAAATGTTGTTTTTTCAATGCTATTGGGATATGTCATTATGAAAATATATTTGAATGGTCTATAAACATTTCACAAAGTCTTTGTAAGCTATTAATCAGATCATTCAGAATTTATTCAGAAACCTAAGACTACACACACACATTATATTGTAGATACAGACATTTGAAATATATGATGTGATCAAACTGTCAATACTAATAATTTAACAGATGGATTTTTGACTAAATGTAATTGTAAATGTTAAAATAGTGATTTTATAAAGTCTAAATATAAATTATAGAACAATATGACAACATGACTATTTTAAACAGCAGGGGGCAGTAAAATACCACTTCTTGGCTTAATATGTCATTATATTCATATCATTTTCACCTTTTTAACTGTTATAGAGGCAAATTTTGTCAGATCTGTCTGAAAATTTTCATGCATGTTCAGAGTGATATTTCACATGTTCTGACTTGTTTTTAAGAAGGTTTGAACATTCATTAAAGAGATATAGGCTTTCGGGGACACTTGGTAAAGGCCACATTTTGAAGTGAACCTATTATAGCTATCCAAATGAAGTAGTTCAACTTTTTCTGACAATTATTGTTCTAGTGAGTCCAGAGAATTGTATTGCACTAGTTTTTAACATTATGATATGAAAATTATATATTCAGAGATGGAAAAGACCATTTACAGTCAATACAGGCAGTTTACCATAGGACATATATGGTTTTAAAGATTTTTAACAGTTATAGCGCCACCTATCGTCCGATCTCCATGAAATTTTGCATGCTTGTTAATGATGTTATGTCACATAAGTTCACCAATTTTTGTGAAGTTCTGGGTTTTTATTTAGGATTTATAGGCTTTTTAATGTATTTTTCCATGCCCATTTTATAAATGATCCTATTACAGCCATCCAAATGCAAAAGTTCAACTTTTTTTTGATAATTATTGATCTAGAGAGTCCAGAGAATTGTCCTAGACTGGTCTGGTTCCGATCGGGCAAAAAACCTAGGACTAGTTCGCAAAAGTAGGTTTTAGACATATTCATGAATATTTAATGAACGGTTTGATTGACAGAAATGGTTCTTGAGGCAAAGTTGTTCAGCATGAGCAGATATATCAAATGATATGCTTTTTGTGACGATAAGTGTAACACCACGTGATTACAGAGCCAAAAAACTCGTTAGCGCCAACTAGTGGCCGATTTCTTTCAAAATTCTTACAGACCTCTAGGGCCATGAGTCGAACATGCCCATCAAGTTTCGTTCCGATCGGCCTCCGTTAACCTTGTCTAATAGGTGCTCAACTTCATTGGCCAATGGCGGCCATGTTTTTTGAGATACGCCAATGTCCTCATAGACATAC
Organism: Squalius cephalus; assembly: GCF_949319135.1. Classification (NCBI taxonomy): domain Eukaryota; kingdom Metazoa; phylum Chordata; class Actinopteri; order Cypriniformes; family Leuciscidae; genus Squalius; species Squalius cephalus. Next base: position 911,599 of record NW_027645855.1, read on the forward strand.
ATGGCACCTTGGACCAAGACACTGCATACCAATTTTCAAGTCAATCGGACTAACGGTCAGGTGGTTATAGCCCTTTTCATGTTTTTTTCATGTTATAGCGCCACCTAGTGTTCAATCGTCGCGATTTTTTTACTGTGACCCCAGAATGAACCCATACACATGTGTACCGAGTTTGGTGAAGCTATCTTATTTACTTTTTAAGTTATAGCCATTTTAGTAAAATAGGCTCCTCCCACAATGATTATTTTGCGCCCCCTAGCGTCCATGAATCGAAATTTCAACATTTTTTCGATAATTATTGATCTTCAGACTCCAGAGAACATTTCTGCACTGGTTTGGCTCCGATCGGGCAAAAAACCAGGGACTAGTTCGCAAAAGTAGATTTTCAACAAAATTCAAAATGGCGGAAAATCTATCATGACGGAAATGAAATCGGAGATATACGTTTTGTTCGTCAGGCGTCCAGCTTTCCAATGATATAAGACACTTGAGTCTGCGACATACGGTCTAGGAGTTATGAGCAGTTTCGCGCTTTTGGTTGCTATAGCGCCACCTATGGGCCAATCGGGGTCATAATCTCTGAACCTCTCCTCGATTTTTGTACTACCATCTGGCAAAGTTTCAATGCTCTAGCCCTTACGGTTTGGGCTGCACGATGCGTTTTACGGCAGAAGAATAATAATAATAATTAAAGCTGCAAGCAGCATTTATCGGGGTTCAAGCAGTTAAGGCCTTTAAGGCATTTAAGCACAAAAGCATCAAAAGTTATTAAGATTTATTTAGCAAGCATGTAACCACTGACATAATAGATGGAAAAGACCATTTACAGCCAATACAGGCAATTTGCCATGGGATATATATGGTTTTAAAGCTTTTTAACAGTTATAGCGCCACCTATGGTCCGATCTCCATAAAATTGTTTACTGTGACCTCAAATTGAACCCATACACATGTGTACTGAGTTTGGTGAAGATATCTCATTTACTTCTTGAGTTATAGCCATTTGAGTAAAATAGGCTCCTCCCACGACGATTTGCCACATTCTAGAATTATTTAATATGATTCTAGCATGATTTACTATCATATACCATGTTCCAGAATGATTTATTAGGATTCTAGCATGATTTACCTTGATACACCTCATTTCAGTATTATTTACTATGATTTACAATGTTTCTAGCATGATTAACCACATTACTAGCAATTATGTGAAGTGTCAGTGCAAATGAGGTGATGAACACTGACAAAATATTATTGTGTTATAATAGTTAGTTATATACGTGATTTTTAGTGTGTGTCCAAGTATGAATGCAAAAGCACATGTAAAATATTTCATTATTAAGTAGAATGGCCAGCAGAGGGCACTAGAAGACCACTTATTGGCTCACTTTCACTTTAAACCAGTTTTCTGCACTAAAGCAAACCAGTTTTTCCATGTTAACTCAATGCATGCTTACACACACACACACACACACACACACACACACACACACACACACACACACACACACACACACACACACATACACACACACACACAGCATAGTTAACCATGATTTACCATGATATACCACGTTCTAGTATTATTTACCAGGAGATAAACGACAATCTAGTATTATTTACTTTGATTTACCATGTTTCTAGCCTGATTTATCACATTACTAGCAATTATTTGAAGTGTCAGTGCAAATAAAGTGATTAACACTGACAAAATATGATTGTGTTATAATAGTTATTGCTATATAAGTGATTTTTAGTGTGTATTCAAGTATAAATGCAAGCACATGTGGAAAAATTTAATTAATAAGTAGAAGGGCCAGCAGAGGGCAGTAGAAGACCACTTATTGGCTCACTTTCACTTTAAACCTCATGATTTTGACCAGTTTTCTGCACTAAAGCAAACCAGTGTTTCCATGTTAACTCAATAATGCATACTTGCTACATATGCTACACACAATAATGCTACACACACACACACACACACACACACACAAATGTTTCAGTGATATTGGTGTCACATTCACCTTCATCACATTCACCTTCTGTCTTCATCACATTCACCATCTGTCGTCATCACCTGCACCTGCTCCTCATCACCCTCCTCATCATCACCTGCTCCTCATCATCATAACCGTCACCTGTTGTCCTTGTCTTGATCTGTGTATTTAAGTTCCCCTCTCATCCATTATCATTGTCGGTTATTGTTTGTGCACTAGCACTCTGTTATGTTTGTTTTCATGTTGGAAAATAAAACCTTTGTTATATTTGTACCACACACACACACACACACACACACACACACACACACACACACACACACACACACACACACACACACACACACACACACACCATCATTTATCATGATTTACCATGGCTGATACCAATACCAATATGAGAAAATGACTATTTTAAACAGCAGGGGGCAGTAAAATACCACTTATTGGCTTAACATGCCATTAAATCATATCATTTTCACCTTTTTAACTGTTATAGAGGCAAATTTTGTCCGATCTGTCTGAAAATTTTCATGCTTGTTCAGGGTGATATTTCACACGTTCTGACTTGTTTTTAAGAAGGTCTGAGCATTGATTAAAGAGATATAGGCTTTCGGGGACACTTGGTAAAGGCCAGATTTTGAAGTGAACCTATTATAGCTATCCAAATGAAGTAGTTCAACTTTTTCTGACAATTATTGATCTAGTGAGTCCAGAGAATTGTATTGCACTAGTTTTGAACATTATGATATGAAAATTATATGATCAGAGATGGAAAAGACCATTTACAGCCAATACAGGCAGTTTACCATAGGAAATATATGATTTTAAAGCTTTTTAACAGTTATAGCGCCACCTATCGTCCGATCTCCATAGAATTTTTCATGCTTGTTAATGATGTTATGTGACATATGCTGACCAATTTTTGTGAAGTTCTGAGTTTTTATTTAGGATTTATAGGCTTTTTAATGTATTTTGACACGCCCATTTTATAAATTACCCTATTACAGCCATCCAAATGCAAAAGTTCAACTTTTTTTTGATAATTATTGATCTAGAGAGTCCAGAGAATTGTCCTAGACTGGTCTGGTTCCGATCGGGCAAAAAACCTAGTACTAGTTCGCAAAAGTAGGTTTTTAACATATTAATGAATAATTAATGAACAGTTTGATTGACAGCAATGGTTCTTGAGGCAAAGTTGTTCAGGATGAGGAGATCTATCAAATGATATGCATATTGTGTGGATATTTGTAACACTACGTGATTACAGAGCCGTAAAACTCGTTAGCGCCAACTAGTGGCCGATTTCTTTCAAAATTCTTACAGACCTTTAGGGCCATGAGCCGAACATGCCCATTGAGTTTCGTTCCGATCGGCCTCCGTTAACCTTGTCTAATAGGTGCTCAAACTTCGTTGGCCGATGGCGGCCATGTTTTTTGAGATACGCCAATGTCCTCATACACATACATGGCACCTTGGACCAAGACACTGCATACCAATTTTCAAGTCAATCGGACTAACGGTCAGGTGGTTATAGCCTGTTTTATGTTTTTTTCATTTTATAGCGCCACCATGAGGCCAATCGTCGCGATTTTTTTACTGTGACCCCAGAGTAAGCTCATACACATGTGTACCAAGTTTGGTGAAGATACCTCATTTACATCGGGAGTTATAGCCATTTTAGTAAAATAGGCCCCTCCCACAACATACGTTTTGGCGCCCCTTAGCGACCGTGAATCGAAATTTCCACTTTTTTTCGATAATTATTGATATTCAGTCTCCAGAGAACATTTCTGCACTAGTTTGGTTCCAATCGGGCAAAAAACCAGGGACTAGTTCGCAAAAGTAGATTTTTGACAAAATTCAAAATGGCGGAAAATCTATCATGGCGGAAATGAAATCGGAGATATACGTTTTGTTCGTCAGGCGTCCAGCTTTCCAATGATATAAGACACTTGAGTCTACGACATACGGTCTAGGAGTTATGAGCAGTTTCGCGCTTTTGGTTGTTATAGCGCCACCTATGGGCCAATCGGGGTCATAATCTCTGAACCTTTCCTCGATTTTTGTACTACCATCTGTCAAAGTTTCAAAGTTCCAGCTCTTACGGTTTGGGCTGCACGATGCGTTTTACGGCGGAATAATAATAATAATAATTAAAGCTGCAAGCAGCATTTATCGGGGTTCAAGCAGTTAAGGCCTTTAAGGCATTTAAGCACAAAAGCATCAAAAGTTATTAAGATTTATTTAGCAAGCATGTAACCACTGACATAATAGATGGAAAAGACCATTTACAGCCAATACAGGCAATTTGCCATGGGATATATATGGTTTTAAAGCTTTTTAACAGTTATAGCGCCACCTATGGTCCGATCTCCATAAAATTGTTTACTGTGACCTCAAATTGAACCCATACACATGTGTACTGAGTTTGGTGAAGATATCTCATTTACTTCTTGAGTTATAGCCATTTGAGTAAAATAGGCTCCTCCCACAACGATTTGCCACATTCTAGAATTATTTAATATGATTCTAGCATGATTTACTATCATATACCATGTTCCAGAATGATTTATTAGGATTCTAGCATGATTTACCTTGATACACCTCATTTCAGTATTATTTACTATGATTTACAATGTTTCTAGCATGATTAACCACATTACTAGCAATTATGTGAAGTGTCAGTGCAAATGAGGTGATGAACACTGACAAAATATTATTGTGTTATAATAGTTAGTTATATACGTGATTTTTAGTGTGTGTCCAAGTATGAATGCAAAAGCACATGTAAAATATTTCATTATTAAGTAGAATGGCCAGCAGAGGGCACTAGAAGACCACTTATTGGCTCACTTTCACTTTAAACCAGTTTTCTGCACTAAAGCAAACCAGTTTTTCCATGTTAACTCAATGCATGCTTACACACACACACACACACACACACACACACACACACACACACACACACACATACACACACAGCATAGTTAACCATGGTTTACCATGATATACCACGTTCTAGTATTATTTACCAGGAGATAAACGACAATCTAGTATTATTTACTTTGATTTACCATGTTTCTAGCCTGATTTATCACATTACTAGCAATTATTTGAAGTGTCAGTGCAAATAAAGTGATTAACACTGACAAAATATGATTGTGTTATAATAGTTATTGCTATATAAGTGATTTTTTTAGTGTGTATTCAAGTATGAATGCAAGCACATGTTGAAATATTTCATTAATAAGTAGAATGGCCAGCAGAGGGCAGTAGAAGACCACTTATTGGCTCACTTTCACTTTAAACCAGTTTTCTGCACAAAAGCAAACCAGTTTATCCATGTTAACTCAATGCATGCTTACACACACACACACACACACACACACACACACACACACACACACACACACACACACACACACACACACACACACACACACAAATGTTTCAGTGATATTGGTGTCACATTCACCTTCATCACATTCACCTTCTGTCTTCATCACATTCACCATCTGTCGTCATCACCTGCACCTGCTCCTCATCACCCTCCTCATCATCACCTGCTCCTCATCATCATAACCGTCACCTGTTGTCCTTGTCTTGATCTGTGTATTTAAGTTCCCCTCTCATCCATTATCATTGTCGGTTATTGTTTGTGCACTAGCACTCTGTTATGTTTGTTTTCATGTTGGAAAATAAAACCTTTGTTATATTTGTACCACACACACACACACACACACACACACACACACACACACACACACACACACACATCATTTATCATGATTTACCATGGCTGATACCAATACCAATATGAGAAAATGACTATTTTAAACAGCAGGGGGCAGTAAAATACCACTTATTGGCTTAACATGCCATTAATTCATATCATTTTCACCTTTTTAACTGTTATAGAGGCAAATTTTGTCCGATCTGTCTGAAAATTTTCATGCTTGTTCAGGGTGATATTTCACATGTTCTGACTTGTTTTTAAGAAGGTCTGAGCATTGATTAAAGAGATATAGGCTTTCGGGGACACTTGGTAAAGGCCAGATTTTGAAGTGAACCTATTATAGCTATCCAAATGAAGTAGTTCAACTTTTTCTGACAATTATTGATCTAGTGAGTCCAGAGAATTGTATTGCACTAGTTTTGAACATTATGATATGAAAATTATATGATCAGAGATGGAAAAGACCATTTACAGCCAATACAGGCAGTTTACCATAGGAAATATATGATTTTAAAGCTTTTTAACAGTTATAGCGCCACCTATCGTCCGATCTCCATAGAATTTTTCATGCTTGTTAATGATGTTATGTCACATATGCTGACCAATTTTTGTGAAGTTCTGAGTTTTTATTTAGGATTTATAGGCTTTTTAATGTATTTTGACACGCCCATTTTATAAATTACCCTATTACAGCCATCCAAATGCAAAAGTTCAACTTTTTTTTGATAATTATTGATCTAGAGAGTCCAGAGAATTGTCCTAGACTGGTCTGGTTCCGATCGGGCAAAAAACCTAGGACTAGTTCGCAAAAGTAGGTTTTTAACATATTAATGAATAATTAATGAACAGTTTGATTGACAGCAATGGTTCTTGAGGCAAAGTTGTTCAGGATGAGGAGATCTATCAAATGATATGCATATTGTGTGGATATTTGTAACACTACGTGATTACAGAGCCGTAAAACTCGTTAGCGCCAACTAGTGGCCGATTTCTTTCAAAATTCTTACAGACCTTTAGGGCCATGAGCCGAACATGCCCATTGAGTTTCGTTCCGATCGGCCTCCGTTAACCTTGTCTAATAGGTGCTCAAACTTCGTTGGCCGATGGCGGCCATGTTTTTTGAGATACGCCAATGTCCTCATACACATACATGGCACCTTGGACCAAGACACTGCATACCAATTTTCAAGTCAATCGGACTAACGGTCAGGTGGTTATAGCCTGTTTTATGTTTTTTTCATTTTATAGCGCCATCATGAGGCCAATCGTCGCGATTTTTTTACTGTGACCCCAGAGTAAGCTCATACACATGTGTACCAAGTTTGGTGAAGATACCTCATTTACATCGGGAGTTATAGCCATTTTAGTAAAATAGGCCCCTCCCACAACGTACGTTTTGGCGCCCCTTAGCGACCGTGAATCGAAATTTCCACTTTTTTTTCGATAATTATTGATATTCAGTCTCCAGAGAACATTTCTGCACTAGTTTGGTTCCAATCGGGCAAAAAACCAGGGACTAGTTCGCAAAAGTAGATTTTTGACAAAATTCAAAATGGCGGAAAATCTATCATGGCGGAAATGAAATCGGAGATATACGTTTTGTTCGTCAGGCGTCCAGCTTTCCAATGATATAAGACACTTGAGTCTACGACATACGGTCTAGGAGTTATGAGCAGTTTCGCGCTTTTGGTTGTTATAGCGCCACCTATGGGCCAATCGGGGTCATAATCTCTGAACCTTTCCTCGATTTTTGTACTACCATCTGTCAAAGTTTCAAAGTTCCAGCTCTTACGGTTTGGGCTGCACGATGCGTTTTACGGCGGAATAATAATAATAATAATAATAAAAATCAGCACAATTACAATAGGGTTTCAGCACTTCGTGCTTGAACCCCTAATAATAAAAATCAGCACAATTACAATAGGGTTTCAGCACTTCGTGCTTGAACCCCTAATTAAAGCTGCAAGCAGCATTTATCGGGGTTCAAGCAATTAAGGCCTTTAAGGCCTTAAAGCACAAAAGCATCAAAAGCTATTAAGTTTTATTTAGCAAGCATGTAACCACTGACATAATAGATGGAAAAGACCATTTACAGCCAATACAGGCAATGTACCATAGGAAATACATGGTTTTAAAGCTGTTTAACAGTTATAGCGCCAACTATCGTCCGATCTCCATAAAATTTTGCATGCTTGTTAATGATGTTATTTTACATATGCTCACCAATTTTCGTGAAGTTCTAAGTTTTCATTTAGGATTTATAGGCTTTTTAGTGTATTTTGCCACGCCCATTTTGGCAAAATTTTCGCCCATAAATGACCCTATTACAGACATCCAAATGCAAAAGTTCAACTTTTTTTTGATAATTATTGATCTAGAGAGTACAGAGAATTGTCCTAGACTGGTCTGGTTCCGATCGGGCAAAAAACCTAGGACTAGTTCGCAAAAGTAGGTTTTTAATATATTCGCGAATATTTAATGAACGGTTTGATTGACAGCAGTGGTTCTTGAGGCAAAGTTGTTCAACATGAGGAGATCTATCAAATGATATGCATTTTCTGACAAAATTTGTTACACCACGTGATTACAGAGCCTTAAAACTCGTTAGCGCCAACTAGTGGCCGATTTCTTTCAAAATTCTTACAGACCTCTAGGGGCTTGAGCTGAACATGCCCACCGAGTTTCGTTCCGATCGGACTTCGTTAACCTTGTCTAATAGGTGCTCAACTTTATTGGCCAATGGCGGCCATGTTTTTTGAGATACACCAATGTCCTCATAGACATACATGACACCTTGGGCCAAGACACTGCATACCAATTTTCAAGTCAATCGGACTAATGGTCAGGTGGTTATAGCCTGTTTTATGTTTTTTTCATGTTATAGCGCCACCATGTGGCCAATCGCCACGATTTTTTTACTGTGACCTCAGAGTGACCTCTTACACATGTGTACCGAGTTTGGTGATTATAACTCATTTAGTTCTGGAGTTATAGCCGTTTTAGTAAAATAGGCTCCTCCCACAACAGACATTTTGGCGCCCCTTAGCGTCCGTGAATCGAAATTTAAACTTTTTTTCGATAATTATTGATATTTAGGCTCCAGAGAACATTTCTGCACTGGTTTGGTTCCGATCGGGTGAAAAACCTAGGACTAGTTCGCAAAAGTAGGTTTTTAACAAAATTCAAAATGGCGGAAAAATTTGCATACCGGAAATGAAATCGGAGATAAACATTTTGTTCTTCAGGTGTCCAGCTTTCCAATGATATAAGACACTTGAGTGTACGACATACGGTCTAGGAGTTATGAACAGTTTCGCGCTTTTGGTCGCTATAGCGCCACCTATGGGCCGATTTGGCTAAGTCCGTGTATCTGAGTAGCGAGCAATACTACTACCATTTGAAAAAGTATCACGTCTCTAGGCCTTACGGTTTTGGCTGCACGATGCGTTTTAGGGAAGAATAATAATAATAATTAAAGCTGCAAGCAGCATTTATCGGGGTTCAAGCAATTAACCCTTTAGGCGCCAGAGGTTTTTTCCTAAAATGTTCGATTTTGACATCTTAATTTCAAAAGGCTATATCTTAAAAGTGATAAAAGATAGAGACTTTCTGTAAATTAGAGAAATATTAAGGATGACCCAAAGTTTATGTAGGGATTAAATTTTCCCCTCTAATTTGCATATTATGACGTCATATAATGGCGGCCATCTTGGATTATAGAATTTTCATGAAAAGTCACATGTTTAAATGATAAAATGCAGCACTTCTTTCCCCCAAAAATGTCCCTCACCTTCTGTATGCTTAATTGCACAATACTGAAAGCTCAGGTAAATAGTAAGTAGTGAACAAACTGTGTAAATCATTACTAATAAATGGTAGAAACAAACTGAATGCATGTAGCGGTTGGCCTTTTGCTGTAGAGCTTTTCCATTTACTACTTACAGTTGGCACTCTGATTCCATGTATATGGGGCACATATTATTCATATGACACACAAACACAAGTAGACAAGACCTGTTTAGTTCAAAAGCTCACTCGCCACGCCAAGCCACAGATCATGAGTGAGATGACGAGACAAGACGAGAGACAATGTTAGTATTTTCTTTTTCTTTTTGTGGTTTTTGTTGTTTTTTTTGGTTGTTGTTTTTTTAGCTGCCAAAGACGCACACATCACAAGGACATGAACACACAAAAAAGAACACATATTGTACACTACTAAATGGTCAGGGAAATAGATAGTAAATCAACAGTGTAAATGATTACTAATAAATGGCAGACAAAAAAAAAGAAAAGAATTTATGTTGCAGGGCTTTTGCTGTAGAGATAATGACTCCCTATCCATCCAGGTGACATTTCTTGTAGTGTTTCATGGTGTGGTCTTGCGATAGACTATGCATAATATAGCCCCTCTGCCCCGTGTCACACCGCCTCTGCTCCTCCTACGAGCAGCGCGGGCGCGGCTAGATCTGCCTCGCGCGCGCGTCGAGTGTGCACAGCTCGGACTACTGTCATTGTCATTGCGACTCCCCACCCTGCCTCCACGTTGCCCCCTAACTGTCCTATGAATACTTCGACCTCGTCTAACATACCCAGTGGCATTAGACAAAACCTCCACCACAATACTGTTGCCGCGATTGCGGAGACGCACGCGGTCACCATGGCTAGCGCGGTAAAAATCTCCCGCGGCCGCCTCGATCCCCACAACACTAACACGCCTGCTAACTTCGCGATGAACACTCCGACCCCGGGAAACATTGTTCCCACCACTGACATTGGGCAAAGGAGCATATATATTGGGCAAAGGATTCACCGTTTGTGCTTGGTGTAGGGCTATACTTTCACTTTCAGAATCACCGTCATTTTCTGAAGGCAGATAACGTTATTCCCCTTCAGAATTAGGGTCCGCGAATAGAAGACCCAACACTTCATCGCGGGTAAGCTTTATTGATGCCATTAGATAATAATAATAATAATAATCTAATGCAAATACTCGCTGACGTTGACAATATTGCTCTGATAAAATGGCTCACTCCCACACTAGCTCCGCTTTTGTTCGCACTGATTCAATGCGCTCTAGCTCGAAGATTTTGTATAGAAACATGACATTTTTTTGAGTCGGGGATGAAGTATGACATGTCTGCCAACTAGTGGAGGGGAGGTCGAACGAAATTTGACACCCTATTTGACAAAATCGGCCGTTTTATTCAGTGCCGCATCTTGTCGAGTAAACTCGACCGTGGCGCCTAGAGGGTTAAGGCCTTTAAGGCCTCAAAGCACACAAGCATAAAAAGTTATTAAGTTTTATTTAGCAAGCATTTAACCACTGACATCATAGATGGAAAAGATCATGTTCTAGCATAATTTACCATGATATACCACATTCTAAAATTATTTACCATAGTTCATCATGATTTATCATGGTTTACCATGATTTACCCTGTTCTAGCATAGTTTACCATGATTTACCATGTTCTAGCATGATAAACCACGTTCTAGAAAGATTTAACAGGATTCTTACTGATTTACCTTAATACACCACATTCTACTATTATTTACTATGACTTACCATGTTTCTAGCGTGATTTACCATGATTTACCACATTACTAGCAATTATGTGAAGTGTCAGTGCAAATGAAGTGATAAACACTGACAAAATATGATTGTGTTACAATAGTTATTGTTATACAAGTGATTTTTTTAGTGTCTACCCTAAATATGAATTAATCCAAAAGCACATGTGAAAAGACTTCATTAATAAGTAGAATGGCCAGCAGAAGCCAGTAGAAGACCACTTATTGGCTCACTTTCACTTTAAACTTAATGATTTGCACCAGTTTTCTGCACTAAATCAAACCAGTTTTTCCATGTCAACTCAATAATGCATGCTCACACACACACACACACACACACACGCACACGCACACACACGCACACGCACACACACACACGTTTTTTGGATATGCTATTGAGAAAATATATTTATATGTCTATAGGCATTTCTTTGTGATCTAATAATATAAAACTATGTTACCAGTATAGGGCTGTAACGATTCCTCAATTATAGTCAAGTACTCGATTTAAAAAAATCCTTGATTGCAATTTACCCCTAGAGTAATTGGCAAAATACCAAAAGTGGTGCATTCCACAGACGAGAATCAAACAACCGCAGAATTACAGTTTTCTAGGACAACGCGATATTTAAAACCATTTACAGTCATAGTATAGCATAGTGCCATTGTGAAATCACAAAGTCTGTGATTCAGTTAAATAAATATATCCTCTGTTTTTTGCTTGTTTTTTTTTTTTTTTTCACACAGAAGACACATGGGTGCAGATTAGCCTACATGTTAAAATTACCTCAGCTCCATCCACAGTAAACGCTGCTCCAAGCAAACTCAGTCTCTGCAGTGCTGTTTGTTTAGGTTTCCAATAACGTGCAAATATGGGAACGCAAGTCGGACGCAATTTGTGTTTCATAGTTGCACTATTATCATTTGTGGAGCACATCTGGGTTTCTCAAACTGCTGTCCATCGCGATTTCAAAATAAAAGTTTAAACTCTTGCTCTGAATTTGCATGTTTTGATGTGCACATGTTCTCGTTCAAGAAATTACAGTGACTGTAGCATTTCTATCGTACAGAAGTGGTCAAATATTAAAGTTTAAGTTGACATTTGAATTAGTTGTTTGGACAATATTAAACAAGGATTTGATAATGCCAGGCTTAGTGTAACAACAACCAGGCAGCTGGCGCCCTCTGCAGGCATTTGTTATTTATGTACATAAGTTATGTTTATATTAGTTTATATAATTTATTTTACATGGGTATATTTTAACAGTGTTCTTCAATAAAACCAATATAATTACTTACTTTGATACTTTACTTGAACCAATTATTGTTGCTTGTTATTATATATTTCTATTTTAAGTCATTTTAAAGGCTGTTGTTAACTTGAATCTATTTTTTACCACAATTTTTTTATCCGATTACTTGAATAGAATACTAAAATACTAAATACTAAAATACTAAAATAATCGATAGCTACAGCCCTATCATAATAAAAAAGATTGCTTTTTAAAGCATTTGTTTGTTTCCCAATACTGAAAGCTAATGAAAAGGTAATGTGCAATCCTGCTGCTCCCTCGAGTGGACAAAAGTGGTATTAAAGCTTGCATTTTACAATTGAAGTGATTTAATGAATTAATGAATGGGAATTTATATCTCGGGAACCAGAAGGCGAAAAAGCATAGTGCTTGAGGAGCCCTGTTAAATGAGACCATCAATGTGTTTTTGGGCGATTGATGCTGGAAGTTATGACTGTTCAAATGCAAATATTTGGGGGCTGTTATCTCTGGAATGCGCAGGACAAATTACACCACATTTGAATCGAAGCTAGCCAAGGATGGGCCCTTTCCAACGAGCTCTCACACAAGGTCCGGGGTGGTCTGGATCGGGAGTTACGGCCGTTCAAAATTGGGGGTCCCGCGGACTAGATCCGCGCGGGGGGCGCGCTCCCGAGGCCCGCGACGACACGTTTCGATCAAGAGCCTGGAGAAGACCTTACCATCAAAATTTGAGCGAGAAACGACTTCCCGTTTTCGAGTTATGAGTGAATTTGTATTTGGGGGCGTGGCTTAAATGCCCGTTTTACTTTCGTTTCATTTCATTAATTTACTTTAGTCCATTTCCATATCTCAGTGTGACACAATTGTCAAGTAATACTCCAATAGAGAATAGATACAAAATATGATTTAAAATGTTAAAATAATGATTTTATAAAGTCTAAATATGAATTATATGACAATATTAGGGAGCAGTATGATGAAATGGCAGCAGGGGGCAGTAAAATACCACTTATTGGCTTAATGACATGTTATATAATTTTTACCTTTTTAACTGTTATAGAGGCAAATTTTGTCTGATCTGTCTGAAATTTTTCATGCTTATTAAGAGTCATGAACATTATTATATGAGAATTATATGAACATAGATAGGAATAGGAATTTTTCCTAGGAAAAGACCATTCACAGCCAATACAGGCAATTTACCATAGGAAATATATGGTTTTAAAGCGTTTTAACAGTTATAGCGCCACCTTTGGTCCGATCTCCATACAAATTTCCAGGCTTCTTTAGCATGTTATGACAAATATGCGCATCAATTTTTGTGAAGTTCTGTGTTTTCGTTTAGGATTTATAGGCTTTTGAGTGCATTTTGCCACGCCCATTTTCTTTATGACCCAATATACCCATGCGAAAAATGCAAAAGTTCGACTTTTTTTTTGATAATTATTTATCTAGAGAGTCCATAGAATTGTCTTAGACTCGTTTGGTTCCGATCGGGCGAAAAACCAGGGACTAGTTCGCAAAAGTAGGTTTTTAACATAATTACGAATATTTAATGAACGGTTTGATTGACAGCAATGGTTCTTGAGGCAAAGTTGTTCTCCATGAGAAGGTCTATCAAATGATATGCATATTGTGTGGATATTTGTAACACCACGTGATTACGGAGCTGTAAAACTCGTTAGCGCCAACTAGTGGCCGATTTCTTTCAAAATTCTTACAGACCTCTAGGGCCATGAGTCAAACATGCCTACCGAGTTTTGTTCCGATCAGCCTCCGTTAACCTTGTCTAATAGGTGCTCAAATTTCATTGGCCGATGGCGGCCATGTTTTTTGAGATACGCCAATGTCCTCATAGACATACAAGGCACCTTGGACCAAGACACTGCATACCAATTTTCAAGTCAATCAGACTAACGGTCAGGTCGTCATAGCCCTTTTCATGTTTTTTTCATGTTATAGCGCCACCTAGAGATTAATCGTCGCGATTTTTTTACTGTGACCCAAGATTGAACTCCTACACATGTGGACCGAGTTTGGTGAAGATACCTCATTTACATCTTGAGTTATAGCCCTTTTAGTAAAATAGGCTCCTCCCACAACATTAGTTTTGCGCCCCCTAGCGACTGTGAATCGAAATTTCAACTTTTTTTCGATAATTATTGATATTCAGACTCCAGAGAACATTTCTGCACTGGTTTGGTTCCGATCGGACGAAAAACCTAGGACTAGTTCGCAAAAGTAGGTTTTTGACAAAATTCAAAATGGCGGAAAAATTTGCATACCGGAAATGAAATCGGAGATATACGTTTTGTTCTTCAGGGTTCCAGCTTTCCAATGACATAAGACACTTGAGTCTACGACATATGGTCTAGGAGTTATGAGCAGTTTCGCGCTTTTGGTCGCTATAGCGCCACCTATGGGCCAATCGGAGTCATACTCTCTGAACCTCTCCTCGATTTTTTTACTACCATTTGGCAAAGTTTCAAGTCTCCAGCACTTACGGTTTAGGCTGCACGATGCGTTTTACGGCAGAAGAAAAATAATAAAAATCAGCACAATTACAATAGGGTTTCAGCACTTCGTGCTTGAACCCCTAATAATAAAAATCAGTACAATTACAATAGGGTTTCAGCACTTCGTGCTTGAACCCCTAATTAAAGCTGCAAGCAGCATTTATCGGGGTTCAAGCAATTAAGGCCTTTAAGGCCTTTAAGCACAAAAGCGTCAAAAGTTATTAAGTTTTATTTATCAAGCATGTAACCACTGACATAATATTTGGAAAAAGACCATTATCAGCCAATACAGGCAGTTTACCATGGGAAATATATGGTTTTAAAGCTTTTTAACAGTTATAGTGCCACTTATGGTCCGATCTCAATACAATTGTTTACTGTGACCTCAAATTGAACCCATACACATGTGTACTGAGTTTGGTGAAGATATCTCATTTACTTCTTGAGTTATAGCCATTTTAGTAAAATAGGCTCCTCCCACAACAATTGACCACATTCTAGTATTATTTACTATGATTCTAGCATGATTTACCATACTTTATCATGATTTACCATGATATACTACATTCTAGTGTGATTTACCATTGTTTACTGTGATTCTAGCATGGTTTACCATATTTTACCATGATTTATCATAGTTTACCATGATTTACCCTGTTCTGGCATAGTTTACCATGATTACCATGTTTTAGCATGATGTACCATGATATACCACGTTCTAGAATGATGTATCAGGATTCTAGTAAGATTTACCTTGATACACCACATTCTAGTATTATTTACTATGATTTACCATGTTTTTAGCATGATTTACCATGATTTACCACATTGCTAGCAATTATGTGAAGTATCAATACAAATGAAGTGATAAACTCTGACAAAATATGATTGTGCTACAATCGTAATTGTTATATAAGTGATTTTTTAGTGTCTTATTTTTAAATAAGTGATTTTTTTAGTGTCTAATGAATGCAAAAACATGTGAGTAGACTTCATTAATAAGTAGAATGGCCAGCAGAGGGCAGTAGAAGACCACTTATTGCCTCACTTTCATTTTAAACCTCTTGATTTTCACCAGTTTTCTGCACTAAAGAAAACCAGTTTTTCCATGTTAACTCAATAATGCATGCTTACACACACACACACACACACACAAATGTTGTTTTTTCAATGCTATTGGGATATGTCATTATGAAAATATATTTGAATGGTCTATAAACATTTCACAAAGTCTTTGTAAACTATTAATCAGATAAATATCTCTCTGTCTCTCGATGAGAAACCGCTAAGTTATATCACGTAACGTTAGTCTGGGCGGATATTAATGAGCATGACAAACGCCTGATCAAAGCTTAGTTTCTGTTATTGTAAGTTCCAATATGTTCTGTCTAACATTAATCCTGGCCTGTCCCTGCTCTCTTGGCAGCCTAGCAGGCTCATAATTGTATGGCTGTGGTCCGTCAACAATTTCCTCAGCGTCCGAAATGTCATTGCAATCCATTTTTCCCTGTTGTTTGAATTGACCGCTCTCCCTCGTGCTACGTCACGCCCGTCACGCCCATTTTCAGATGCTGAAGTAAAATTTTCTCACAAAAACGACTCCAGAAGCCACTGTAGCGTATTTATAAAAAATTTTTTTAAAGAAAATCTAGTTCCTACATTATTTTTCTATACATTGACTTGTTGGGTCTTCTAACCTGCAAGATGCTCTTTAAAACCATTTACAGTCATAAATATAGCATAGTGCTGTTGTGAAATCATAAAGGTTGTGATTCAGTTAAATAAATATATCCTCTGTTTTTTTGTTTGTTTGTTTGTTTGTTTTCACAGAGAATACGCTTCAATTACATGAGTGCAGATTACATGTTAAAATTACCTCAGCTCCGGCCACAGTAAACGCTGCTCCAAGCAAACTCAGTCTCTGCAGTGCTGTTGGTTTACGTTTCCAATAACGTGCATTTGGGAACGCAAGTCGGATGCAGTTTGTGTTTCATAGTTGCACTGTTATGATTTATATTTGTTGAGCGTGTCTGGGTTTCTCAAACTGCTGTTCATCGCGATTTCAAAATAAAAGTTTAAACATAGCGATTTCAAAATAAAAGTTTAAACTCTCGCTCTGAGTTTGCATACTTTGATGTGCACATGTTCTTGTTCAAGAAATTACAGTGGCTGTAGCATTTCTATCGTACAGAAGTGGTCAAATATGAAAGGTTAAGTTGACATTTGAATTAATTGTTTGGACAATATTAAACAAGGATTTGATAATGCCTTAGTGTAACCAGGCCGCTGGCGCCCTCTGCAGGCATTTGTTATTTATGTATATAAGTTATGTTTATATTAGTTTATATAATTTATTTTACATGGGTATATTTTAACAGTGTTGTTCATTAAAACCAATATAATTACTTACTTTGATACTTTACTTGAACCAATTATTGTTGCTTGTTATTATATATTTGTATTTTAAGTCATTTTAAAGGCTGTTGTTAACTTGAGTCTATTTTTTGCCACATTTTTTTTTATCCGATTACTTGAATAGAATACTCGATTACTAAAATAATTGATAGCTACAGCCCTATCATAATAAAAAAGATTGCTTTTTAAAGCATTTGTTTGTTTCCCAATACTGAAAGCTAATGAAAAGATCATATGTAATCCTGCTGCTCCCTCTAGTGATCAACAGTGGTATACTTCCATGTTACAATTGAAGTGATTGATTGATTGAATGAATGAATGAATGAATTAATTAATTAATTAATTAATTAATTAATTAATTAATGGGAATTTGGTTTTTCACTTATGTCTCAGGAACATTCGAAAAATTCTGAAACTCAGACATAGACAATTAAGGTTTTTAAGGTCTTTAAGCACAAAACCATCAAACATTATCAAGTTTTATTTAGCAAGCATGTAACCACTGACATCATAGATGGATAATGCGATCAAACTCTTTTTTGCAAGTCTCCTTCAAGATTCAGATTCCTCAATGTGACACAATTGTCAGTAGTAATACTTCAATAGATGAATTTTCACTAAAGGTGATTGTAAATGTTAAAAGAGTAATTTTATAAAGTCTAAATATGAATTATGGAACAATATGACAAAATTACTATTTTTTAACAGCAGAGGGCAGTAAAATA
The DNA here is from genome assembly GCF_949319135.1 of Squalius cephalus. Classification (NCBI taxonomy): domain Eukaryota; kingdom Metazoa; phylum Chordata; class Actinopteri; order Cypriniformes; family Leuciscidae; genus Squalius; species Squalius cephalus. The sequence continues at coordinate 929,836 of NW_027645855.1, forward strand.
CCACTTATTGGCTTAATATGCCATTACATTTATATCATTTTCACCTTTTTAACTGTTATAGAGGCAAATTTTGTCCGATCTGTCTGAAATTGTTCATGCTTGTTCAGAGTGATATTTCACATGTTCTGACTTGTTTTTAAGCAGATCTGAGCATCTTAAAAGATATAAGCTTTCGGGGACACTTGGTCAAGGCCACATTTTGAAGTGACCCTATTATAGCCATCCAAATGAAGTAGTTCAACTTTTTCTGATAATTACTGATCTAGAGAGTCCAGAGAATTTTACTGCACTAGTTTTGAACATTATTATATGAAAACTATATGATCATAGATGGAAAAGACCATTTACAGCCAATACAGGCAATTTACCATAGGAAATATATGGTTTTACAGCTTTTTAAAAGTTATAGCGCCACCTATGGTCCGATCTCCATAAAGTTTTACATGGTTATTAATGATGTTATGTCACATATGCTCACCAATTTTTGTGAAGTTATGAGTTTTTATATGTGATTTATAGGCTTTTTAGTGCATTTTGCCACGCCCATTTTATAAATGACCCTATTACAGCCATCCAAATGCAAAAGTTCAACTTTTTTTTGATAATTATTGATCTAGAGAGTCCAGAGAATTGTCCTAGACTGGTTTGGTTCCGATCGGGCGAAAAACCAGGGACTAGTTCGCAAAAGTAGGTTTTAAACATATTCACAAATATTTAATGAACGGTTTGATTGACAGCAATGGTTCTTGAGGCAAAGTTGTTCAGCATGAGCAGTTCTATCAAATGATATGCATTTTGTGACAATAAGTGTAACACCACGTGATTACAGAGCCATAAAACTCGTTAGCGCCAACTAGTGGCCGATTTCTTTCAAAATTCTTACAGACCTCTAGGGCCATGAGACAAACATGCCCATCGAGTTTCGTTCCGATCGGCCTCCGTTAACCTTGTCTAATAGGTGCTCAAACTTCATTGGCCGATGGCGGCCATGTTTTTTGAGATACGCCAATGTCCTCATAGACATACATGGCACCTTGGACCAAGACACTGCATACCAATTTTCAAGTCAATCGGACTAACGGTCAGGTGGTTATAGCCAGTTTTATGTTTTTTTCATGTTATAGCGCCACCACGTGGCCAATCGCCGCGATTTTTTTACTGTGACCTCAGATTGACCTCGTACATATATGTACCAAGTTTGGTGAAGATATCCCATTTACTTCTGGAGTTATAGCCATTTTAGTAAAATAGGCCCCTCCCACAACGATCGTTTTGACGCCCCTTAGCGTTTGTGAATCGAAATTTCAACTTTTTTTCGATAATTATTAATATTCAGACTCCAGAGAACATTTCTGCACTGGTTTGGTTCCGATCGGGAAAAAAACCACGGACTAGTTCGCAAAAGTAGGTTTTGAACAAAATTCAAAATGGCGGAAAAATTTGCATACCGGAAATGAAATCGGAGATAAACGTTTTGTTCGTCAGGCGTCCAGCTTTCCAATGATATAAGACACTTGAGTCTACGACATACGGTCTAGGAGTTATGAGCAGTTTCGCGCTTTTGGTTGCTATAGCGCCACCTATGGGCCAATCGGGGTCATAATTTGATAACCTCTCCTCGATTTTTGTACTACCATATGGCAAAGTTTCAAAGCTCTAGCCCTTACGGTTTGGGCTGCACGATGCGTTTTACGGCGGAATAATAATAATAATAATAATTAAAGCTGCAAGCAGCATTTATCGGGGTTCAAGCAGTTAAGGCCTTTAAGCACACAAGCATCAAAAGACATTACGTTTTATTTAGCAAGCATTTAACAACTGCCATCATAGATGAAAAAGTCAATTTACAGCCAATACAGGCAGTTTACCATAGGAAATATATGGTTTTAAAGCGTTTTTACAGTTATAGCACCTTTTTGCCTGAGTCTTCTTACAGTCTTGCCTGATCTCCACCACTTTTATTAGTAGTACTCAAAGTGTGCCCATATATATGTGTCAAATTTGTTGTAAATATGTAATTTTGATAAGGAGTTTAGACAATTATATTCAGTGGCGTAACGAGCCAACACCGGGCCCTTAAGTAGGATTATCAAGGCGGGCCCCTTGATGACGCAATTGATGACATTGATGACGCAATGTCCGCGAGTAGGCTACTATGAATAGGGCAGGATATGATCATACACAGCATATAAGAGATGAGATGACTAACAAAATCAGGAGGAGCCTACGGTCACCAAAAACAAAACAAAAAAAACACTGGTGACAGCGCACCATAACACATTGTTAGGCCTAGGTCCAAATACATAAAAAAGATGCTCTCTTACATTATAGCGGGATTTTCCGGGCTTTCCTATGTGCAACTGCAAAGTTGTCGATTAGATCAGGATTGTGCGCACGGGCATTCTCAATTGACCCTTCGCAGGGAGTTTGATTGACAGGCGATCTGACTAATCATAATACGCCATTTTGTCCCACAAAGCAGTCAGGAGAGTTAGTAGATTAATATTGGAGGATTTAAATTTGAAAAACAAAGTGTGCTGACATCTTAGCACTTTAAAACAACATTCCTTTTATGTTCATTCATGTTTATTTTAATGCTATAAATTAACTAGAAGGAAGAGATGATTGGTTCACAAGCAGCTTTAACTGAGCCTCGAGTCTACAGCGATCTGTCAGACACATTAAAGAGTCACAAAACGGTATTTATTGTTTAAATGTCTCTAAAAAATTACTACATTTGAAAGGTGAAACTTTTGGCGCTTTTCCATTACCAGCTCAACTCAACTCGACTCGACTCGGCTCGGCCCGCTTTTCGCTCCATTTTCCATTGCAGATAGTACCTCCACAATAGTACCTGGTCGTAATAGCGACGCCGCAGGAAACTGCCGTGACATAATCTTCTACACGAGATACATCCGCTGCCACACACACAGGACAATGGAGGAAATCGAGTGTATGCTGTTTTTGGATTTTTTTGTTTTTGCTGTTTTTTATTCAGGATACTCCGTCTGGCGCGTGCAATGATGATGCAGTGAATAGTGACGATTCTCTCTGACCAATCAGCAGTCTGCCGTGTTTTCACGTCACATTTTAGTATCGCCTTGCTTAGAACTTTGCCGGAGGTGGTACGAAAAAAAGTACCTGGAAGCAGGTACAGGTACAACTTTTACACAGTGGAAAACCAAACAAAGCCGAGTCGAGTCGAGCCGAGCCGAGCCGAGCCGAGCCGAGCTGGTACTGTGAGGTGGAAAAGCACCATTTGTTTCATATCAAAAGTACTTGTCTGTTAGCGCGCAGTCTCCTCTCTGATCCGTAATGTATTTTTCACTGCGTGAGAACTTGGTGTGGTGTGAGAGTGGCGTCGCTTTTCAGACATAGCAACAGTAACTAAAGTGGGCGTGTCTTTGCGAATGGTCATTGACAGTATGGACGGGGATTCGCCAGTCCCAATTCAAAACAAATTTCATCACAATCCATCATTGTTCGTTTCAAACATGTGAGAGCATCAAAATGATCCATGGGTGAAATTGATTGGATTTAATTCATTTTTTTGTCAGTTCCTATCATAATTTTAAAGGGGTGGTATAATGCCCTTTTCACAAGATGTAAAATAAGTCTCTGATGTCCCCAGAGTGTGTATGTTAAGTTTCAGCTCAAAATACCCCACAGATATTTTTATATAGCATGTTAAAATTGTCACTTTTTGAGGGTGAGCAAAAACGCACCGTTTTTGTGTGTGTCCCTTTAAATGCAAATTAGCTGCTGCTCTCAGCACAGGGGGTGGAGCTTCAAGAGCTCCTGTCCTTTTACCTCACACAGACATGCACTGGAAATGTCAATGTTTATGTTCAAACTGGAGTCAGACAATGATGGAGAGACTCCAGTAAAGAAGTGACAACATGTAGAATGCAACAGGACGTTTCTGAATGGTTAGTTGATGAATTTATGTAGCTTATGTGTAGTTATCTTCTAGTCATTGATTAGCATATTCTGTCATGATAATCTATAAATCTTGTTCCCGGGGGTGGGGTTTATGTAAATTATAGGGTTAGTGATGTCACTAACCCGAGAGGAAGCTCGTGTAGTCCCTACCAACCGTTTGCTGTAGTCCTTAAAAAACGATTTCTTTAAAAGCAAATATCTCCCTTTGCTTTGAACTTTGAGCGTTGTAACTTTGCAGATGTTGTTTATGCTCAAACAGCAACATTACACACTAACTAAAGTTAGAAAAGTGAAATCATAATCAACCACCCCTTTAACATTTTGGCATTATTGTTTAGCTATGTACCTATGTTTTCAAATTTCCTTTGTTTTTTTGTTGTTGCCTCGATCGGACTAACGGCTTTGAAGATAAACACAATTTTTTAAAGCTCTAAATGACACTTACAAAAACCATAAGGCGAAACCTGGCATGTTTGGTATTGTTGGACTTGGCAAGAATACAGGAGTCTTAGGAGGTCACTCCTGTGAAAAAACACTGGCTTGAAACTTCTAAGGCTCCTTCAAGGCATTGTGCCAATGACGTATACTGAGTTTTTTGAGATACACCAATGTTCTCATAGACTATCATGGCACCCTGGACAAAGACACTGCATGCCAATTTTCAGTAGACTAACAGTTGGGTGCGCTTATAGCTATTTTCATGATTTTTTTCACTGTTATAGCGCCACCAAGTGGCCAATTGTCACGATTTTTTTCATGTTTTTATTTTTTAATTTTTATTTTTTATTATTTATTTCATTCATTTAAAAACAAATGCAACAACAGCATTTAACATGAATGAAAAGGAGCAGAAAGAAGTAAATACTTATAATGTCTGCCCCCTATCAACACAAAATTAATTCCAGTTCATTTGAGCTGTCTCATGCAGCAGTCTCCTTTTTTTTAAGACATCAAAAACACAAAAATACATCAGTAAAGTTGATCTGCTACTCCGCAGTATTATATTTCAGCAACATTGATAATTTAACATACTTCTTAAACACATAAATGGACTTAGAAGTTTTAATTTTACAATCAAAACTGTTCCACAAACTGACTCCTTTGATTGTGACACATTTTTCCTTTACAGCCGATTGGAACCTGGGTTTTGTAAAAACCTCAGTACCTTTTAATTCATATCTACTTTTCCTCTTAGTGAATCTGTTTTGCAAATTGTTTGGTAAACTTTCTAAATGAGCTTTATACATGGTTTTTAGAAGGTTATATTCTACTAATTCATTAAATTTCAGAGTTTTTAGTTGTATGAATAAAGGATTAGTTGAATCTCTGTATCCACTTCCACTAATAACTCTAATCGCTCTTTTCTGTAAAAATAAAATTGGATTAATATATGTTTTACAGGCACTTCCCCACACTTCAATGCAATATGTCAGATATGGCACAATCAATGAGTTATACAACAAAAACAATGCATTCTTATTTAAATAATCTTTAACTTTATGCAGCACACCTATTATTTGGGATACCTTTACTTTGATATTATCAATATGTGATTTCCATGTCAAATGTTCGTCAATCATAATACCTAGAAACTTAATCACATGTGCCCTTTCAATTTCTAATCCATTAATAAACAATGATGTTTCGACATATTTCTTTTTACTACAAAATATCCTAAATTTAGTTTTACTAATATTTAGGGACAATCTATTAGCATTGAACCACTTCATGATTTTCTGAAATTCATTCTCTACGATTTGTAGGACATCTTTTATATTTTTTCCTGAATAAAATAAAGTGGTGTCATCCGCAAACAGAATGCACCTAAGTAACTGAGACACAGACACAATGTCATTTACATATAAAAGAAAAAGTATAGGTCCTAGGACAGATCCTTGTGGTACCCCACAAGTTATGCTGCAATTTTTAGACTTTATATTATCAATTTCAACAAACTGACTTCTGTTTTTTAAATAGCTGGTAACCCATTGGTGCGCCACACCTCTGATACCATATTTATATAATTTATGCAACAATATCTTGTGGTCTAGCGTATCAAACGCTTTTTGAAGATCCACAAAGATACTTACTAAATAGTGCTTTTTGTCTATAGCATTGGTGATTTCTTCAGTTAGCTCCATAATTGCTGTAGCAGTTGAGTGATTAGGACGAAACCCATATTGGCTGTTACTTAAAATCTTAAATTCATTAAAAAATTTATTCAGTCTAATCGCAAATAACTTCTCCAGAATTTTAGAGAACTGTGGAAGTAATGATATTGGTCTATAATTAGAAAATTCAGATTTATTTCCTTTTTTAAACAGTGGAATTACTTTGGCTATTTTCATGCAGTCTGGAAATATCCCTGAAATAAATGACAAATTACAGATATAGGTAAAAGGCTCAATAATTACATCTATAATTTGCTTTATCAATACCATATTCATATCAGTGTAATCATTTGATGTTTTATTGGCACACATTGTCAACTCAGATTGAGCTTATGAACATGTGTCCCAAGTTTAGGGAAAATATCTCTTTCCGCTCACAAGTTATAACCATTTTATAGTGCCACCAAGTGGCCAATTGTCATGATTTTTTTTTCAAGTGACCTCAGAATGAGCTCATGAACATGTGTCCCTAGTTTTGCGAAAATATCTCTTTCCGTTCACAAGTTATAAACGTTTTATAGTGCCACCAAGTGGCCAATTGTTGCGATTTTTTTCAAGTGATCTCAGATTGAGCTCAGGAAGATGTATCCCAAGTTTAGCAAAAAAATCTCTTTCCGTTCACAATTTATAACCGTTTTAGTAAAAGTGGCCCTGGTGCCATCAAAAATTTTGGTTCCCCTTATCGACCGCTAATTGAAATTGTGAATTTTTTGGATGATTATTGATTGTCAGACTCCAGAGAATATTCTTGCAGTGGTTTGGTTCCGATCGGGCCAAAAACCTAAGAGAAGTTTGCAAAAATAGGTTTTTCAAAAAAATGCAATTTACTCAAAATTGGCGCCTGAAGGGCGAGCAAATCGGAGATAGCCATTTTGTCCGCCTTGAGCCAAGGATTCCAACGATATAAGACACTTGATCCTGGGACAAACGGTCTAAGAGTTATGAGCGATTTTGAACTTTTGGTTGCTGTAGCGCCACCTATGGGCCAATCGGGGTCATACTCTGATAGGTTGTCCCCAAATTGAGGCCTACCATCTGGCCAGGTTTCAAGTCTCTAGGCCTTACGGTTTGTCCTGCACGATGCGTTTTACAAATCCTTACAATTACAATAGGGTTTCAGCATTTCATGCTTGAACCCCTAATAAGAATGAAGGCTTTTTGCCAGTTATAGCGCCACCTATGGTCCGATCTCCATGAAACTCTGCATGCTTCCTCACCATGTTCTGACACATATGCTCATCAATTTTTGTGAAGTTCTGAGTTTTCCTTTGGGATTTATAGGCTTTTGAGTGTATTTTGCCACGCCCCTTTTCTAAATGACCCTGTTACAGCCACCCACATGCCAAAGTTCAACTTTTTTTCGATAATTATTGATCTAGAGAGTCCAGAGAATTGTCCTAGACTGGTTTGGTTCCGATCGGGCGAAAAACCAGGGACTAGTTCGCAAAAGTAGGTTTTGGACAAAATTCGACATAGCAGAAAATTTTCCCTGCCTACATCCAAATCGGAGATAGCCATTTTGTCCGCCTTGAGCCAAGGATTCCAACGATATAAGACACTTGATCCTGGGACAAACGGTCTAAGAGTTATGAGCGATTTTGAACTTTTGGTTGCTGTAGCGCCACCTATGGGCCAATCGGGGTCATACTCTGATAGGTTGTCCCCAAATTGAGGCCTACCATCTGGCCAGGTTTCAAGTCTCTAGGCCTTACGGTTTGTCCTGCACGATGCGTTTTACAAATCCTTACAATTACAATAGGGTTTCAGCATTTCATGCTTGAACCCCTAATAAGAATGAAGGCTTTTTGCCAGTTATAGCGCCACCTATGGTCCGATCTCCATGAAACTCTGCATGCTTCCTCACCATGTTCTGACACATATGCTCATCAATTTTTGTGAAGTTCTGAGTTTTCCTTTGGGATTTATAGGCTTTTGAGTGTATTTTGCCACGCCCCTTTTCTAAATGACCCTGTTACAGCCACCCACATGCCAAAGTTCAACTTTTTTTCGATAATTATTGATCTAGAGAGTCCAGAGAATTGTCCTAGACTGGTTTGGTTCCGATCGGGCGAAAAACCAGGGACTAGTTCGCAAAAGTAGGTTTTGGACAAAATTCGACATAGCAGAAAATTTTCCCTGCCTACATCCAAATCGGAGATAGCCATTTTGTCCGCCTTGAGCCAAGGATTCCAACGATATAAGACACTTGATCCTGGGACAAACGGTCTAAGAGTTATGAGCGATTTTGAACTTTTGGTTGCTGTAGCGCCACCTATGGGCCAATCGGGGTCATACTCTGATAGGTTGTCCCCAAATTGAGGCCTACCATCTGGCCAGGTTTCAAGTCTCTAGGCCTTACGGTTTGTCCTGCACGATGCGTTTTACAAATCCTTACAATTACAATAGGGTTTCAGCATTTCATGCTTGAACCCCTAATAAGAATGAAGGCTTTTTGCCAGTTATAGCGCCACCTATGGTCCGATCTCCATGAAACTCTGCATGCTTCCTCACCATGTTCTGACACATATGCTCATCAATTTTTGTGAAGTTCTGAGTTTTCCTTTGGGATTTATAGGCTTTTGAGTGTATTTTGCCACGCCCCTTTTCTAAATGACCCTGTTACAGCCACCCACATGCCAAAGTTCAACTTTTTTTCGATAATTATTGATCTAGAGAGTCCAGAGAATTGTCCTAGACTGGTTTGGTTCCGATCGGGCGAAAAACCAGGGACTAGTTCGCAAAAGTAGGTTTTGGACAAAATTCGACATAGCAGAAAATTTTCCCTGCCTACATCCAAATCGGAGATAGCCATTTTGTCCGCCTTGAGCCAAGGATTCCAACGATATAAGACACTTGATCCTGGGACAAACGGTCTAAGAGTTATGAGCGATTTTGAACTTTTGGTTGCTGTAGCGCCACCTATGGGCCAATCGGGGTCATACTCTGATAGGTTGTCCCCAAATTGAGGCCTACCATCTGGCCAGGTTTCAAGTCTCTAGGCCTTACGGTTTGTCCTGCACGATGCGTTTTACAAATCCTTACAATTACAATAGGGTTTCAGCATTTCATGCTTGAACCCCTAATAAGAATGAAGGCTTTTTGCCAGTTATAGCGCCACCTATGGTCCGATCTCCATGAAACTCTGCATGCTTCCTCACCATGTTCTGACACATATGCTCATCAATTTTTGTGAAGTTCTGAGTTTTCCTTTGGGATTTATAGGCTTTTGAGTGTATTTTGCCACGCCCCTTTTCTAAATGACCCTGTTACAGCCACCCACATGCCAAAGTTCAACTTTTTTTCGATAATTATTGATCTAGAGAGTCCAGAGAATTGTCCTAGACTGGTTTGGTTCCGATCGGGCGAAAAACCAGGGACTAGTTCGCAAAAGTAGGTTTTGGACAAAATTCGACATAGCAGAAAATTTTCCCTGCCTACATCCAAATCGGAGATAGCCATTTTGTCCGCCTTGAGCCAAGGATTCCAACGATATAAGACACTTGATCCTGGGACAAACGGTCTAAGAGTTATGAGCGATTTTGAACTTTTGGTTGCTGTAGCGCCACCTATGGGCCAATCGGGGTCATACTCTGATAGGTTGTCCCCAAATTGAGGCCTACCATCTGGCCAGGTTTCAAGTCTCTAGGCCTTACGGTTTGTCCTGCACGATGCGTTTTACAAATCCTTACAATTACAATAGGGTTTCAGCATTTCATGCTTGAACCCCTAATAAGAATGAAGGCTTTTTGCCAGTTATAGCGCCACCTATGGTCCGATCTCCATGAAACTCTGCATGCTTCCTCACCATGTTCTGACACATATGCTCATCAATTTTTGTGAAGTTCTGAGTTTTCCTTTGGGATTTATAGGCTTTTGAGTGTATTTTGCCACGCCCCTTTTCTAAATGACCCTGTTACAGCCACCCACATGCCAAAGTTCAACTTTTTTTCGATAATTATTGATCTAGAGAGTCCAGAGAATTGTCCTAGACTGGTTTGGTTCCGATCGGGCGAAAAACCAGGGACTAGTTCGCAAAAGTAGGTTTTGGACAAAATTCGACATAGCAGAAAATTTTCCCTGCCTACATCCAAATCGGAGATAGCCATTTTGTCCGCCTTGAGCCAAGGATTCCAACGATATAAGACACTTGATCCTGGGACAAACGGTCTAAGAGTTATGAGCGATTTTGAACTTTTGGTTGCTGTAGCGCCACCTATGGGCCAATCGGGGTCATACTCTGATAGGTTGTCCCCAAATTGAGGCCTACCATCTGGCCAGGTTTCAAGTCTCTAGGCCTTACGGTTTGTCCTGCACGATGCGTTTTACAAATCCTTACAATTACAATAGGGTTTCAGCATTTCATGCTTGAACCCCTAATAAGAATGAAGGCTTTTTGCCAGTTATAGCGCCACCTATGGTCCGATCTCCATGAAACTCTGCATGCTTCCTCACCATGTTCTGACACATATGCTCATCAATTTTTGTGAAGTTCTGAGTTTTCCTTTGGGATTTATAGGCTTTTGAGTGTATTTTGCCACGCCCCTTTTCTAAATGACCCTGTTACAGCCACCCACATGCCAAAGTTCAACTTTTTTTCGATAATTATTGATCTAGAGAGTCCAGAGAATTGTCCTAGACTGGTTTGGTTCCGATCGGGCGAAAAACCAGGGACTAGTTCGCAAAAGTAGGTTTTGGACAAAATTCGACATAGCAGAAAATTTTCCCTGCCTACATCCAAATCGGAGATAGCCATTTTGTCCGCCTTGAGCCAAGGATTCCAACGATATAAGACACTTGATCCTGGGACAAACGGTCTAAGAGTTATGAGCGATTTTGAACTTTTGGTTGCTGTAGCGCCACCTATGGGCCAATCGGGGTCATACTCTGATAGGTTGTCCCCAAATTGAGGCCTACCATCTGGCCAGGTTTCAAGTCTCTAGGCCTTACGGTTTGTCCTGCACGATGCGTTTTACAAATCCTTACAATTACAATAGGGTTTCAGCATTTCATGCTTGAACCCCTAATAAGAATGAAGGCTTTTTGCCAGTTATAGCGCCACCTATGGTCCGATCTCCATGAAACTCTGCATGCTTCCTCACCATGTTCTGACACATATGCTCATCAATTTTTGTGAAGTTCTGAGTTTTCCTTTGGGATTTATAGGCTTTTGAGTGTATTTTGCCACGCCCCTTTTCTAAATGACCCTGTTACAGCCACCCACATGCCAAAGTTCAACTTTTTTTCGATAATTATTGATCTAGAGAGTCCAGAGAATTGTCCTAGACTGGTTTGGTTCCGATCGGGCGAAAAACCAGGGACTAGTTCGCAAAAGTAGGTTTTGGACAAAATTCGACATAGCAGAAAATTTTCCCTGCCTACATCCAAATCGGAGATAGCCATTTTGTCCGCCTTGAGCCAAGGATTCCAACGATATAAGACACTTGATCCTGGGACAAACGGTCTAAGAGTTATGAGCGATTTTGAACTTTTGGTTGCTGTAGCGCCACCTATGGGCCAATCGGGGTCATACTCTGATAGGTTGTCCCCAAATTGAGGCCTACCATCTGGCCAGGTTTCAAGTCTCTAGGCCTTACGGTTTGTCCTGCACGATGCGTTTTACAAATCCTTACAATTACAATAGGGTTTCAGCATTTCATGCTTGAACCCCTAATAAGAATGAAGGCTTTTTGCCAGTTATAGCGCCACCTATGGTCCGATCTCCATGAAACTCTGCATGCTTCCTCACCATGTTCTGACACATATGCTCATCAATTTTTGTGAAGTTCTGAGTTTTCCTTTGGGATTTATAGGCTTTTGAGTGTATTTTGCCACGCCCCTTTTCTAAATGACCCTGTTACAGCCACCCACATGCCAAAGTTCAACTTTTTTTCGATAATTATTGATCTAGAGAGTCCAGAGAATTGTCCTAGACTGGTTTGGTTCCGATCGGGCGAAAAACCAGGGACTAGTTCGCAAAAGTAGGTTTTGGACAAAATTCGACATAGCAGAAAATTTTCCCTGCCTACATCCAAATCGGAGATAGCCATTTTGTCCGCCTTGAGCCAAGGATTCCAACGATATAAGACACTTGATCCTGGGACAAACGGTCTAAGAGTTATGAGCGATTTTGAACTTTTGGTTGCTGTAGCGCCACCTATGGGCCAATCGGGGTCATACTCTGATAGGTTGTCCCCAAATTGAGGCCTACCATCTGGCCAGGTTTCAAGTCTCTAGGCCTTACGGTTTGTCCTGCACGATGCGTTTTACAAATCCTTACAATTACAATAGGGTTTCAGCATTTCATGCTTGAACCCCTAATAAGAATGAAGGCTTTTTGCCAGTTATAGCGCCACCTATGGTCCGATCTCCATGAAACTCTGCATGCTTCCTCACCATGTTCTGACACATATGCTCATCAATTTTTGTGAAGTTCTGAGTTTTCCTTTGGGATTTATAGGCTTTTGAGTGTATTTTGCCACGCCCCTTTTCTAAATGACCCTGTTACAGCCACCCACATGCCAAAGTTCAACTTTTTTTCGATAATTATTGATCTAGAGAGTCCAGAGAATTGTCCTAGACTGGTTTGGTTCCGATCGGGCGAAAAACCAGGGACTAGTTCGCAAAAGTAGGTTTTGGACAAAATTCGACATAGCAGAAAATTTTCCCTGCCTACATCCAAATCGGAGATAGCCATTTTGTCCGCCTTGAGCCAAGGATTCCAACGATATAAGACACTTGATCCTGGGACAAACGGTCTAAGAGTTATGAGCGATTTTGAACTTTTGGTTGCTGTAGCGCCACCTATGGGCCAATCGGGGTCATACTCTGATAGGTTGTCCCCAAATTGAGGCCTACCATCTGGCCAGGTTTCAAGTCTCTAGGCCTTACGGTTTGTCCTGCACGATGCGTTTTACAAATCCTTACAATTACAATAGGGTTTCAGCATTTCATGCTTGAACCCCTAATAAGAATGAAGGCTTTTTGCCAGTTATAGCGCCACCTATGGTCCGATCTCCATGAAACTCTGCATGCTTCCTCACCATGTTCTGACACATATGCTCATCAATTTTTGTGAAGTTCTGAGTTTTCCTTTGGGATTTATAGGCTTTTGAGTGTATTTTGCCACGCCCCTTTTCTAAATGACCCTGTTACAGCCACCCACATGCCAAAGTTCAACTTTTTTTCGATAATTATTGATCTAGAGAGTCCAGAGAATTGTCCTAGACTGGTTTGGTTCCGATCGGGCGAAAAACCAGGGACTAGTTCGCAAAAGTAGGTTTTGGACAAAATTCGACATAGCAGAAAATTTTCCCTGCCTACATCCAAATCGGAGATAGCCATTTTGTCCGCCTTGAGCCAAGGATTCCAACGATATAAGACACTTGATCCTGGGACAAACGGTCTAAGAGTTATGAGCGATTTTGAACTTTTGGTTGCTGTAGCGCCACCTATGGGCCAATCGGGGTCATACTCTGATAGGTTGTCCCCAAATTGAGGCCTACCATCTGGCCAGGTTTCAAGTCTCTAGGCCTTACGGTTTGTCCTGCACGATGCGTTTTACAAATCCTTACAATTACAATAGGGTTTCAGCATTTCATGCTTGAACCCCTAATAAGAATGAAGGCTTTTTGCCAGTTATAGCGCCACCTATGGTCCGATCTCCATGAAACTCTGCATGCTTCCTCACCATGTTCTGACACATATGCTCATCAATTTTTGTGAAGTTCTGAGTTTTCCTTTGGGATTTATAGGCTTTTGAGTGTATTTTGCCACGCCCCTTTTCTAAATGACCCTGTTACAGCCACCCACATGCCAAAGTTCAACTTTTTTTCGATAATTATTGATCTAGAGAGTCCAGAGAATTGTCCTAGACTGGTTTGGTTCCGATCGGGCGAAAAACCAGGGACTAGTTCGCAAAAGTAGGTTTTGGACAAAATTCGACATAGCAGAAAATTTTCCCTGCCTACATCCAAATCGGAGATAGCCATTTTGTCCGCCTTGAGCCAAGGATTCCAACGATATAAGACACTTGATCCTGGGACAAACGGTCTAAGAGTTATGAGCGATTTTGAACTTTTGGTTGCTGTAGCGCCACCTATGGGCCAATCGGGGTCATACTCTGATAGGTTGTCCCCAAATTGAGGCCTACCATCTGGCCAGGTTTCAAGTCTCTAGGCCTTACGGTTTGTCCTGCACGATGCGTTTTACAAATCCTTACAATTACAATAGGGTTTCAGCATTTCATGCTTGAACCCCTAATAAGAATGAAGGCTTTTTGCCAGTTATAGCGCCACCTATGGTCCGATCTCCATGAAACTCTGCATGCTTCCTCACCATGTTCTGACACATATGCTCATCAATTTTTGTGAAGTTCTGAGTTTTCCTTTGGGATTTATAGGCTTTTGAGTGTATTTTGCCACGCCCCTTTTCTAAATGACCCTGTTACAGCCACCCACATGCCAAAGTTCAACTTTTTTTCGATAATTATTGATCTAGAGAGTCCAGAGAATTGTCCTAGACTGGTTTGGTTCCGATCGGGCGAAAAACCAGGGACTAGTTCGCAAAAGTAGGTTTTGGACAAAATTCGACATAGCAGAAAATTTTCCCTGCCTACATCCAAATCGGAGATAGCCATTTTGTCCGCCTTGAGCCAAGGATTCCAACGATATAAGACACTTGATCCTGGGACAAACGGTCTAAGAGTTATGAGCGATTTTGAACTTTTGGTTGCTGTAGCGCCACCTATGGGCCAATCGGGGTCATACTCTGATAGGTTGTCCCCAAATTGAGGCCTACCATCTGGCCAGGTTTCAAGTCTCTAGGCCTTACGGTTTGTCCTGCACGATGCGTTTTACAAATCCTTACAATTACAATAGGGTTTCAGCATTTCATGCTTGAACCCCTAATAAGAATGAAGGCTTTTTGCCAGTTATAGCGCCACCTATGGTCCGATCTCCATGAAACTCTGCATGCTTCCTCACCATGTTCTGACACATATGCTCATCAATTTTTGTGAAGTTCTGAGTTTTCCTTTGGGATTTATAGGCTTTTGAGTGTATTTTGCCACGCCCCTTTTCTAAATGACCCTGTTACAGCCACCCACATGCCAAAGTTCAACTTTTTTTCGATAATTATTGATCTAGAGAGTCCAGAGAATTGTCCTAGACTGGTTTGGTTCCGATCGGGCGAAAAACCAGGGACTAGTTCGCAAAAGTAGGTTTTGGACAAAATTCGACATAGCAGAAAATTTTCCCTGCCTACATCCAAATCGGAGATAGCCATTTTGTCCGCCTTGAGCCAAGGATTCCAACGATATAAGACACTTGATCCTGGGACAAACGGTCTAAGAGTTATGAGCGATTTTGAACTTTTGGTTGCTGTAGCGCCACCTATGGGCCAATCGGGGTCATACTCTGATAGGTTGTCCCCAAATTGAGGCCTACCATCTGGCCAGGTTTCAAGTCTCTAGGCCTTACGGTTTGTCCTGCACGATGCGTTTTACAAATCCTTACAATTACAATAGGGTTTCAGCATTTCATGCTTGAACCCCTAATAAGAATGAAGGCTTTTTGCCAGTTATAGCGCCACCTATGGTCCGATCTCCATGAAACTCTGCATGCTTCCTCACCATGTTCTGACACATATGCTCATCAATTTTTGTGAAGTTCTGAGTTTTCCTTTGGGATTTATAGGCTTTTGAGTGTATTTTGCCACGCCCCTTTTCTAAATGACCCTGTTACAGCCACCCACATGCCAAAGTTCAACTTTTTTTCGATAATTATTGATCTAGAGAGTCCAGAGAATTGTCCTAGACTGGTTTGGTTCCGATCGGGCGAAAAACCAGGGACTAGTTCGCAAAAGTAGGTTTTGGACAAAATTCGACATAGCAGAAAATTTTCCCTGCCTACATCCAAATCGGAGATAGCCATTTTGTCCGCCTTGAGCCAAGGATTCCAACGATATAAGACACTTGATCCTGGGACAAACGGTCTAAGAGTTATGAGCGATTTTGAACTTTTGGTTGCTGTAGCGCCACCTATGGGCCAATCGGGGTCATACTCTGATAGGTTGTCCCCAAATTGAGGCCTACCATCTGGCCAGGTTTCAAGTCTCTAGGCCTTACGGTTTGTCCTGCACGATGCGTTTTACAAATCCTTACAATTACAATAGGGTTTCAGCATTTCATGCTTGAACCCCTAATAAGAATGAAGGCTTTTTGCCAGTTATAGCGCCACCTATGGTCCGATCTCCATGAAACTCTGCATGCTTCCTCACCATGTTCTGACACATATGCTCATCAATTTTTGTGAAGTTCTGAGTTTTCCTTTGGGATTTATAGGCTTTTGAGTGTATTTTGCCACGCCCCTTTTCTAAATGACCCTGTTACAGCCACCCACATGCCAAAGTTCAACTTTTTTTCGATAATTATTGATCTAGAGAGTCCAGAGAATTGTCCTAGACTGGTTTGGTTCCGATCGGGCGAAAAACCAGGGACTAGTTCGCAAAAGTAGGTTTTGGACAAAATTCGACATAGCAGAAAATTTTCCCTGCCTACATCCAAATCGGAGATAGCCATTTTGTCCGCCTTGAGCCAAGGATTCCAACGATATAAGACACTTGATCCTGGGACAAACGGTCTAAGAGTTATGAGCGATTTTGAACTTTTGGTTGCTGTAGCGCCACCTATGGGCCAATCGGGGTCATACTCTGATAGGTTGTCCCCAAATTGAGGCCTACCATCTGGCCAGGTTTCAAGTCTCTAGGCCTTACGGTTTGTCCTGCACGATGCGTTTTACAAATCCTTACAATTACAATAGGGTTTCAGCATTTCATGCTTGAACCCCTAATAAGAATGAAGGCTTTTTGCCAGTTATAGCGCCACCTATGGTCCGATCTCCATGAAACTCTGCATGCTTCCTCACCATGTTCTGACACATATGCTCATCAATTTTTGTGAAGTTCTGAGTTTTCCTTTGGGATTTATAGGCTTTTGAGTGTATTTTGCCACGCCCCTTTTCTAAATGACCCTGTTACAGCCACCCACATGCCAAAGTTCAACTTTTTTTCGATAATTATTGATCTAGAGAGTCCAGAGAATTGTCCTAGACTGGTTTGGTTCCGATCGGGCGAAAAACCAGGGACTAGTTCGCAAAAGTAGGTTTTGGACAAAATTCGACATAGCAGAAAATTTTCCCTGCCTACATCCAAATCGGAGATAGCCATTTTGTCCGCCTTGAGCCAAGGATTCCAACGATATAAGACACTTGATCCTGGGACAAACGGTCTAAGAGTTATGAGCGATTTTGAACTTTTGGTTGCTGTAGCGCCACCTATGGGCCAATCGGGGTCATACTCTGATAGGTTGTCCCCAAATTGAGGCCTACCATCTGGCCAGGTTTCAAGTCTCTAGGCCTTACGGTTTGTCCTGCACGATGCGTTTTACAAATCCTTACAATTACAATAGGGTTTCAGCATTTCATGCTTGAACCCCTAATAAGAATGAAGGCTTTTTGCCAGTTATAGCGCCACCTATGGTCCGATCTCCATGAAACTCTGCATGCTTCCTCACCATGTTCTGACACATATGCTCATCAATTTTTGTGAAGTTCTGAGTTTTCCTTTGGGATTTATAGGCTTTTGAGTGTATTTTGCCACGCCCCTTTTCTAAATGACCCTGTTACAGCCACCCACATGCCAAAGTTCAACTTTTTTTCGATAATTATTGATCTAGAGAGTCCAGAGAATTGTCCTAGACTGGTTTGGTTCCGATCGGGCGAAAAACCAGGGACTAGTTCGCAAAAGTAGGTTTTGGACAAAATTCGACATAGCAGAAAATTTTCCCTGCCTACATCCAAATCGGAGATAGCCATTTTGTCCGCCTTGAGCCAAGGATTCCAACGATATAAGACACTTGATCCTGGGACAAACGGTCTAAGAGTTATGAGCGATTTTGAACTTTTGGTTGCTGTAGCGCCACCTATGGGCCAATCGGGGTCATACTCTGATAGGTTGTCCCCAAATTGAGGCCTACCATCTGGCCAGGTTTCAAGTCTCTAGGCCTTACGGTTTGTCCTGCACGATGCGTTTTACAAATCCTTACAATTACAATAGGGTTTCAGCATTTCATGCTTGAACCCCTAATAAGAATGAAGGCTTTTTGCCAGTTATAGCGCCACCTATGGTCCGATCTCCATGAAACTCTGCATGCTTCCTCACCATGTTCTGACACATATGCTCATCAATTTTTGTGAAGTTCTGAGTTTTCCTTTGGGATTTATAGGCTTTTGAGTGTATTTTGCCACGCCCCTTTTCTAAATGACCCTGTTACAGCCACCCACATGCCAAAGTTCAACTTTTTTTCGATAATTATTGATCTAGAGAGTCCAGAGAATTGTCCTAGACTGGTTTGGTTCCGATCGGGCGAAAAACCAGGGACTAGTTCGCAAAAGTAGGTTTTGGACAAAATTCGACATAGCAGAAAATTTTCCCTGCCTACATCCAAATCGGAGATAGCCATTTTGTCCGCCTTGAGCCAAGGATTCCAACGATATAAGACACTTGATCCTGGGACAAACGGTCTAAGAGTTATGAGCGATTTTGAACTTTTGGTTGCTGTAGCGCCACCTATGGGCCAATCGGGGTCATACTCTGATAGGTTGTCCCCAAATTGAGGCCTACCATCTGGCCAGGTTTCAAGTCTCTAGGCCTTACGGTTTGTCCTGCACGATGCGTTTTACAAATCCTTACAATTACAATAGGGTTTCAGCATTTCATGCTTGAACCCCTAATAAGAATGAAGGCTTTTTGCCAGTTATAGCGCCACCTATGGTCCGATCTCCATGAAACTCTGCATGCTTCCTCACCATGTTCTGACACATATGCTCATCAATTTTTGTGAAGTTCTGAGTTTTCCTTTGGGATTTATAGGCTTTTGAGTGTATTTTGCCACGCCCCTTTTCTAAATGACCCTGTTACAGCCACCCACATGCCAAAGTTCAACTTTTTTTCGATAATTATTGATCTAGAGAGTCCAGAGAATTGTCCTAGACTGGTTTGGTTCCGATCGGGCGAAAAACCAGGGACTAGTTCGCAAAAGTAGGTTTTGGACAAAATTCGACATAGCAGAAAATTTTCCCTGCCTACATCCAAATCGGAGATAGCCATTTTGTCCGCCTTGAGCCAAGGATTCCAACGATATAAGACACTTGATCCTGGGACAAACGGTCTAAGAGTTATGAGCGATTTTGAACTTTTGGTTGCTGTAGCGCCACCTATGGGCCAATCGGGGTCATACTCTGATAGGTTGTCCCCAAATTGAGGCCTACCATCTGGCCAGGTTTCAAGTCTCTAGGCCTTACGGTTTGTCCTGCACGATGCGTTTTACAAATCCTTACAATTACAATAGGGTTTCAGCATTTCATGCTTGAACCCCTAATAAGAATGAAGGCTTTTTGCCAGTTATAGCGCCACCTATGGTCCGATCTCCATGAAACTCTGCATGCTTCCTCACCATGTTCTGACACATATGCTCATCAATTTTTGTGAAGTTCTGAGTTTTCCTTTGGGATTTATAGGCTTTTGAGTGTATTTTGCCACGCCCCTTTTCTAAATGACCCTGTTACAGCCACCCACATGCCAAAGTTCAACTTTTTTTCGATAATTATTGATCTAGAGAGTCCAGAGAATTGTCCTAGACTGGTTTGGTTCCGATCGGGCGAAAAACCAGGGACTAGTTCGCAAAAGTAGGTTTTGGACAAAATTCGACATAGCAGAAAATTTTCCCTGCCTACATCCAAATCGGAGATAGCCATTTTGTCCGCCTTGAGCCAAGGATTCCAACGATATAAGACACTTGATCCTGGGACAAACGGTCTAAGAGTTATGAGCGATTTTGAACTTTTGGTTGCTGTAGCGCCACCTATGGGCCAATCGGGGTCATACTCTGATAGGTTGTCCCCAAATTGAGGCCTACCATCTGGCCAGGTTTCAAGTCTCTAGGCCTTACGGTTTGTCCTGCACGATGCGTTTTACAAATCCTTACAATTACAATAGGGTTTCAGCATTTCATGCTTGAACCCCTAATAAGAATGAAGGCTTTTTGCCAGTTATAGCGCCACCTATGGTCCGATCTCCATGAAACTCTGCATGCTTCCTCACCATGTTCTGACACATATGCTCATCAATTTTTGTGAAGTTCTGAGTTTTCCTTTGGGATTTATAGGCTTTTGAGTGTATTTTGCCACGCCCCTTTTCTAAATGACCCTGTTACAGCCACCCACATGCCAAAGTTCAACTTTTTTTCGATAATTATTGATCTAGAGAGTCCAGAGAATTGTCCTAGACTGGTTTGGTTCCGATCGGGCGAAAAACCAGGGACTAGTTCGCAAAAGTAGGTTTTGGACAAAATTCGACATAGCAGAAAATTTTCCCTGCCTACATCCAAATCGGAGATAGCCATTTTGTCCGCCTTGAGCCAAGGATTCCAACGATATAAGACACTTGATCCTGGGACAAACGGTCTAAGAGTTATGAGCGATTTTGAACTTTTGGTTGCTGTAGCGCCACCTATGGGCCAATCGGGGTCATACTCTGATAGGTTGTCCCCAAATTGAGGCCTACCATCTGGCCAGGTTTCAAGTCTCTAGGCCTTACGGTTTGTCCTGCACGATGCGTTTTACAAATCCTTACAATTACAATAGGGTTTCAGCATTTCATGCTTGAACCCCTAATAAGAATGAAGGCTTTTTGCCAGTTATAGCGCCACCTATGGTCCGATCTCCATGAAACTCTGCATGCTTCCTCACCATGTTCTGACACATATGCTCATCAATTTTTGTGAAGTTCTGAGTTTTCCTTTGGGATTTATAGGCTTTTGAGTGTATTTTGCCACGCCCCTTTTCTAAATGACCCTGTTACAGCCACCCACATGCCAAAGTTCAACTTTTTTTCGATAATTATTGATCTAGAGAGTCCAGAGAATTGTCCTAGACTGGTTTGGTTCCGATCGGGCGAAAAACCAGGGACTAGTTCGCAAAAGTAGGTTTTGGACAAAATTCGACATAGCAGAAAATTTTCCCTGCCTACATCCAAATCGGAGATAGCCATTTTGTCCGCCTTGAGCCAAGGATTCCAACGATATAAGACACTTGATCCTGGGACAAACGGTCTAAGAGTTATGAGCGATTTTGAACTTTTGGTTGCTGTAGCGCCACCTATGGGCCAATCGGGGTCATACTCTGATAGGTTGTCCCCAAATTGAGGCCTACCATCTGGCCAGGTTTCAAGTCTCTAGGCCTTACGGTTTGTCCTGCACGATGCGTTTTACAAATCCTTACAATTACAATAGGGTTTCAGCATTTCATGCTTGAACCCCTAATAAGAATGAAGGCTTTTTGCCAGTTATAGCGCCACCTATGGTCCGATCTCCATGAAACTCTGCATGCTTCCTCACCATGTTCTGACACATATGCTCATCAATTTTTGTGAAGTTCTGAGTTTTCCTTTGGGATTTATAGGCTTTTGAGTGTATTTTGCCACGCCCCTTTTCTAAATGACCCTGTTACAGCCACCCACATGCCAAAGTTCAACTTTTTTTCGATAATTATTGATCTAGAGAGTCCAGAGAATTGTCCTAGACTGGTTTGGTTCCGATCGGGCGAAAAACCAGGGACTAGTTCGCAAAAGTAGGTTTTGGACAAAATTCGACATAGCAGAAAATTTTCCCTGCCTACATCCAAATCGGAGATAGCCATTTTGTCCGCCTTGAGCCAAGGATTCCAACGATATAAGACACTTGATCCTGGGACAAACGGTCTAAGAGTTATGAGCGATTTTGAACTTTTGGTTGCTGTAGCGCCACCTATGGGCCAATCGGGGTCATACTCTGATAGGTTGTCCCCAAATTGAGGCCTACCATCTGGCCAGGTTTCAAGTCTCTAGGCCTTACGGTTTGTCCTGCACGATGCGTTTTACAAATCCTTACAATTACAATAGGGTTTCAGCATTTCATGCTTGAACCCCTAATAAGAATGAAGGCTTTTTGCCAGTTATAGCGCCACCTATGGTCCGATCTCCATGAAACTCTGCATGCTTCCTCACCATGTTCTGACACATATGCTCATCAATTTTTGTGAAGTTCTGAGTTTTCCTTTGGGATTTATAGGCTTTTGAGTGTATTTTGCCACGCCCCTTTTCTAAATGACCCTGTTACAGCCACCCACATGCCAAAGTTCAACTTTTTTTCGATAATTATTGATCTAGAGAGTCCAGAGAATTGTCCTAGACTGGTTTGGTTCCGATCGGGCGAAAAACCAGGGACTAGTTCGCAAAAGTAGGTTTTGGACAAAATTCGACATAGCAGAAAATTTTCCCTGCCTACATCC
>NW_027645854.1:0-27500 GCF_949319135.1 Squalius cephalus
CACCCTCAAGTTGTTCCAAACCTGTATTTTTTTAATTCCAAACCTGTAATTTTTTTCTTCTGCTGAACTCAAAAGAAGATACTTTGAAGAATGTCATTAATCAAACAGTAGATGCACCCCATTAACATCCATAGAATGGAAAAACATATTATGGAATTCAATGGGGTCCATCAACTGTTTGGTTACATTTCTCAATGTTCCAAAGAAGAAAAAAGTTGTACAGATTTTTGGAATAACGCGAGGGTGAGTAAATGATGACAGCATTTTCCTTTTTGAGTGAACTATTCCTTTAAATCTGTGAGGGTCACACTATCATTCTTTCGTTTTACTTTGGCGACTTTCTAATTTAGACCCTGAGACTGAGCCAATGCAATGAGCCGGATTGATGCTCTGTCCTCTCTATTACAGAGTATTATAGTGTTTGCAGTGGTATTCTCAGGGTTTAGAGATGTTATTGAGTAATAGAGGTGTGTGTGTGTGTGTGTGTGTGTGTGTGTGTGTGTGTGTGTGTGTGTGTGTGTGTGTGTGTGTGTGTGTGTGTGTGTGTTTCATTCCACTTACTGACATAAGCTCCCCCTCATGTCTTCTCTTTTTCTACCATTTTGAATTGTCAGCATTGTTTGAATAAAAGTGTGGATGCCCTAATAAAATACAGTTTTTCCCATCTGAACAATTTAAATGGTATTATGGATTGTCACAATATGATGTGGTGTGAAGGACTTCAACAAGATGCTTAAAAAAATAATCATATATATATATATATATATATGTGTGTGTGTGTGTGTGTGTGTGTGTGTGTACTTGTCTACCTATCTAAGTGGGGACCTTGGTGTCGTTACACACTCACCAACAGGGGACCGTCGAGCCAAGTGGGGACATTTTTCAAGTCCCCTGTTGGTCATGCTTTAAAACATGTTTAAATCAGCTAAAACACGCTCTGGTGAATTTTTTACATTTTTGACCAAGTGGGGACCTACATGTGTGTGTGTGTTTAAGTCCATACTCAGCAGCGCTCCTGTAGGCTGGAGCAGGAACTGCAATGGCCCATTAACACACGTCGTTCACACTTCTCCATTGTTTGAATGGCTTGCTGTCCTAGAGAGGCTCTGAGACTGTAGAGCTGCTGTTTAACTGGTAGCTTAGATAATGAACTTCAAAGTCTTTTCAAACATCCCCAAACATATATATGTATATATGTATTATTATTATTTTTTCTAATATTACTTTTGTCAATTTTTTTTTAAAATATGCCAAAGGGATCTGCAACTCTGAACGATGTCTTCCCTATACAACAGGGTACTCCAGCCTGCAATGGAACTATGTGTGTGTGTGTGTGTGAACATTGTCTTTATTTTGTAATTATAAGTTATAGTTACAAAATAAAGACACTGTTCACACACACACACACAGATCCAATGCAGGCAGAAGTCCACTGTTGGTCAGTGTAGAGCGATAGTCCCCTATGTTAGTAATATAGACATGTATGTGTGTATGTGTGTATGCAATGGCAAGTTAATTGTTAGGGACTGCATATAGATAAAAGATATATAATGTAACTTATAGTTATAGTTACAAAATAAAGACACTATTCACACACACACACACAGATCCATTGCAGGCAGAAGTCCACTGTTGGTCAGTGTAGAGCGATAGTCCCCTATGTTAGTAATATAGACATGTATGTGTGTATGTGTGTATGCAATGGCAAGTTAATTGTTAGGGACTGCATATATATAAAAGATATATAATGTAACTTATAGTTATAGTTACAAAATAAAGACACTATTCACACACACACACACAGATCCATTGCAGGCAGAAGTCCACTGTTGGTCAGTGTAGAGCGATAGTCCCCTATGTTAGTAATATAGACATGTATGTGTGTATGTGTGTATGCAATGGCAAGTTAATTGTTAGGGACTGCATATAGATAAAAGATATATAATGTAACTTATAGTTATAGTTACAAAATAAAGACACTGTTCACACACACACACACAGATCCATTGCAGGCAGAAGTCCACTGTTGGTCAGTGTAGAGCGATAGTCCCCTATGTTAGTAATATAGACATGTATGTGTGTATGTGTGTATGCAATGGCAAGTTAATTGTTAGGGACTGCATATATATAAAAGATATATAATGTAACTTATAGTTATAGTTACAAAATAAAGACACTATTCACACACACACACACAGATCCATTGCAGGCAGAAGTCCACTGTTGGTCAGTGTAGAGCGATAGTCCCCTATGCTAGTAATATAGACATGTATGTGTGTATGCAATGGCAAGTTAATTGTTAGGGACTGCATATAGATAAAAGATATATAATGTAACTTATAGTTATAGTTACAAAATAAAGACACTGTTCACACACACACACACAGATCCATTGCAGGCAGAAGTCCACTGTTGGTCAGTGTAGAGCGATAGTCCCCTATGTTAGTAATATAGACATGTATGTGTGTATGTGTGTATGCAATGGCAAGTTAATTGTTAGGGACTGCATATAGATAAAAGATATATAATGTAACTTATAGTTATAGTTACAAAATAAAGACACTATTCACACACACACACACAGATCCATTGCAGGCAGAAGTCCACTGTTGGTCAGTGTAGAGCGATAGTCCCCTATGTTAGTAATATAGACATGTATGTGTGTATGTGTGTATGCAATGGCAAGTTAATTGTTAGGGACTGCATATATATAAAAGATATATAATGTAACTTATAGTTATAGTTACAAAATAAAGACACTGTTCACACACACACACACAGATCCAATGCAGGCAGAAGTCCACTGTTGGTCAGTGTAGAGCGATAGTCCCCTATGTTAGTAATATAGACATGTATGTGTGTGTATGTGTGTATGCAATGGCAAGTTAATTGTTAGGGACTGCATATATATAAAAGATATATAATATAACTTATAGTTATAGTTACAAAATAAAGACACTATTCACACACACACACAGATCCAATGCAGGCAGAAGTCCACTGTTGGTCAGTGTAGAGCGATAGTCCCCTATGTTAGTAATATAGACATGTATGTGTGTATGTGTGTATGCAATGGCAAGTTAATTGTTAGGGACTGCATATAGATAAAAGATATATAATGTAACTTATAGTTATAGTTACAAAATAAAGACACTATTCACACACACACACATATCCATTGCAGGCAGAAGTCCACTGTTGGTCAGTGTAGAGCGATAGTCCCCTATGTTAGTAATATAGACATGTATGTGTGTATGTGTGTATGCAATGGCAAGTTAATTGTTAGGGACTGCATATAGATAAAAGATATATAATGTAACTTATAGTTATAGTTACAAAATAAAGACACTATTCACACACACACACATATCCATTGCAGGCAGAAGTCCACTGTTGGTCAGTGTAGAGCGATAGTCCCCTATGTTAGTAATATAGACATGTATGTGTGTATGTGTGTATGCAATGGCAAGTTAATTGTTAGGGACTGCATATAGATAAAAGATATATAATGTAACTTATAGTTATAGTTACAAAATAAAGACACTGTTCACACACACACACACAGATCCATTGCAGGCAGAAGTCCACTGTTGGTCAGTGTAGAGCGATAGTCCCCTATGTTAGTAATATAGACATGTATGTGTGTATGTGTGTATGCAATGGCAAGTTAATTGTTAGGGACTGCATATATAAAAAAGATATATAATATAACTTATAGTTATAGTTACAAAATAATTAAACTGTTCACACACACACAGAGATCCAATGCAGGCAGAAGTCCACTGTTGGTCAGTGTAGAGCGATATATATATATATATATATATATATATATATATATATATATATATATATATATATATATATATATATATATATATATATATATATATATATATACATATATATACTGTGTGTGTGTGTATACATATTATGGGGGGCCAAACAGGAAATAATTCTATGTAAATTTGAATATATAGTTATAACTATGAATATATTTGTAAATCCTAAATATATAAATGTAACCCTGAATATATAGTTATAACCCTTAATATATAAATGTAAATCTGAATATATAAATGTAAATCCCGAATATATTGTTATAACTCTGAATATATAAATGTAACTCTGAATATATAGTTATAACTTTGAATATATAAATGTAAATCTGAATATATAGTTATAATTCTGAATACATAAATGTAATCCTGAATATATAGTTAAAACTCTGAATATATAAATGTAACTCTGAATATAGTTATAACTCTGAATATATAAATGTAAATCCCGAATATATAGTTATAACTCTGAATACATAAATGTAATCCTGAATATATAGTTAAAACTCTGAATATATAAATGTAAATCCTGAATATATAGTTATAACTCAGCATGTGTGCTCCGCTCAATATTCCACTCTATGCCAATGCGCTCCACTCAATCGCTCACTGCCCAAGCATTCAAATCCCGCTCCTACATGAAATCTCAGTGTAACGTAGGCTACTGTACTATAGCCTTTGTTGATTATTTTTAAGTCATTGTTGGGGGCATTTACAATTTTGCATAGCTGGCCTCTGCACAATGTTTGTGTGATAATAGGCCATTGTTTAAACTTTATTAGTTTCAGAAAGATTCTCGCAGATACAGAGACAGTTGAAACAAAGGCAGATCTTTATTTTACAAAAGCACAAGGTTTTGGTGTTTGGATGTTTAAACATACTCTTACAGCTATCTACTGCCTAATGGTTTGCCAGTTGATAAAACTTTGGATAATATAATTAATAACAACATAAAATCACTTCAGTGTTATGACAATGTTGTTTGCATGAAAACACTTTAATTAGCAGAATTATATTCGTATAGACCAGTGGTTCCCAATCCTGGTCCTGGGGACCCACAGCTCTGCACAGTTTGTATGTCTCCCTCATTTAACACACCTGATTCAGATCATCATCTCGTTAGGAAAGAGCTCTATGAACTGAACTGGGTGTGTCAGATAAAGGAGACATATAAAATGTGCAGAGCTGTGGGTCCCCAGGACCAGGATTGGGAACCACTGGTATAGACTGAGATGTAAAGAAACAGTGGTGGCCACTATCGTAATGAACTGTCAACAGTGATAAGGTATAGCTAAGAGTGCTCCAGACCAACCACGAACGAATGACTTACAGAAGGTATTCTTAACTAAGAATGTTTCAGGAAACACTTATTAACATTAAGGTAAAGCCTGAGTTATATATAAATGTATGTGTGTGTGTGTGTGTGTGTGTGTGTGTCTAATTATACAATGTTCACACAGGCATCAGAGACCAATATGCAAGACAAACATAAAAAGTATAAAAAAAAAATAGAATGATCAAACCATCAGTTATCAAAAATTTTAAATATTAGATTTTTTTTTTTATTTTTTTTATGAAAGACCATTTGAATCTAGCCTGGGTTTCCCCATGCTGCCTTGCTCACAGCGCGATTTTATTCACGTTGCTAGGCAGTTTGGACATCATAGACCTAGCCGGCTGAATTCGTTTACAACAAAGATGCATAGACAGTAAAAGAAAAGATGACTGCCTCTGGAGAATTTAGATTTCACACTTATAAATAAGTCAGAAAGAATAAATGCATATTTGGGGTGCTGTCCGAGGAGAGGGCGGGCTCGGTATTCGGCCCGAACCCAGGGTACTCCCCCCATATTCCAGGCTGTGGAAGAACAAGCCGAGAGTGATTGGGGGGATGCTGAAACTGTCAAGGAATGTTAGGTGAGTGAATAAATATATGCTTCCTTTCATGCTGATAAGGTAGGCATGGCAATCGTTTGATGACAAGTTGATTGGATTGATTATTTGAACGAGCTTCTCCCGAACTTTCTGTATGAAACATCATGTGTAGATTCCGCCATCGCGTCTGTTATAGACGATATCGACAGCGCATTCATTTTAAAAGAGGAACAGAGAACCGCGATCAAGGCATTTGTCAACTGGAAACATGAATGAAAAACATATGTCACTTACTCCGTTGCTCTGATTGGTTGTAGGTCTATCCAATTGAGTGCAGAGACATTTTCTTTCCTAGTTCGGTTGAAACACGCCCCATAATCAAAGTTCAATGGACCAGTATCAGACTCACATTCTGACTAGAATCTGAGTATGATGACGTCAGGCTACCATAGACCAGATTTTCCAATGAAAAAGGGAACCAATCGCAGAATGGGGAGGGAGCAGCAAGACGATGATGACACCGAAGCAGTTTGTTTATATCTATGGATCCAACATGGCATCAGACTCGACGTTACCTTCTACCCTCATGTTTATCTTGCACAAACAGTAATATTCACGCCATTGTGTACAAATAAATCTTTGACCCATCGTATTTTTCCTCGTCGAATTTCTGTCACTCTACATACGTCATCTGGTATAATTGAAACGATTGGCTATGAGCTACGTACAGGCGCATTTGATAGACATTCATAGCGCCCAATAAACGGCTCTGGGCATTCGTGAACCACGCCTCAAATACGAGAAAATTAACACGTGGTTCCCAGACCAAGGCTCAAAAGAGACTTGGTCTGACATTAGCCAGGCTAATTTGAATCTGTTTTCCACACAATGGGGTAAAAATTACAGACGGCCTGGCAGCAATAGCTCAAAAGCAGATGTGAGAAGAAGCTTCTTATCATTCATAATATTATTTTTCTTGTTTAACGCACTCTCTTTAAATATATTTTATATGCTTTTTTATGCAGTCCCTAATTTTTTCTCTCTAGCTACAGTTCCATATCAACAAATAATACAGAATTTTAATTTTATTCTCACCAATTATTAATTTACAATATCAACAATGATCTAGACTAGATAAATAAAATGCAACCACAGCAATAAGTCAGGGGAATGCTTTTATTTCTTCCTTTGGTTTGAATTTTAAACATTTTGCAGTTCTTTTTTAAAATGTATACATTTTAATACAATTATAAAATGATATCATGATTTGAGACCCTCTTTTCTGTAATTAAAGACCAATTTTATGGGTTGTGGTGTCTCAGACAATGGCCAATATCAGTTAAAAAAACATCGTTTCCCTTAGGGCTTAAATGAACCTCATCACTTAAAAATAGTTCAGGCTTTTCAAACAGTATGTGTGGATGATGTACAATGCTCCCATTAACACACAAAACAAACTTAGCCATCACATTGTTCACAAACTTTCGCACTTTGTCCACCTTTCCCGGGGGGGCATGCCTCCAGTGGCGCCTTTGGTTTATTGAAGACAGCAGAATTTTCATCTGGGGAAACTGTCTGTTGAGGTCACGTAGGTCCCTCTTCATTGCTTTGAGAAGCAGCACACTTTTCACACGTCCTAGGTCGTTGCCTCCACAGTGAATCACTAGCACATTCGGAGCAGTCCTTCTTTTAAGGCACTGTTGGAAGAAGGGAAGGAGGTCTCCCCAACACATGCCTCCCCTGCCAAACCACTGGACCTGGGAAGCCACTCCAAGATTGGTGCCTATGGTCTCTCTTGCTCGCTTTTCGCCACGTCTAATGTAACTGTCACCAATAATCCAAACTCTGTGCACACCTGATAAAAGGATTACAATACAAATGATTAACTATGCAGCACACAATTGGGAAGTCACACAATTGCTCTAGAATTTGTTGTAAAATATAATTAGCTGCGTCACAATAAACTTTATACATTTAAGGCCTTTCTTTAACATGGAAAGGCACAACTCACAATCTTAAAATCTAGGGCTGGACCATGATTTAAACATCTACAATTTTCAAACGAACATACAATAACACTTAAACATTTGTGTATTTTGAAATGAGATTGCCACTACATGCATTATTGTAAATGTTAAAATCTATTTGAATAAAACATTTTAAAATAGTTCAATAGGTTGAGCAGAAACATACCTTTCTTTTGAGTAGTGGATTCTCTGATGAAGTGTTCTTGTTGAACAACATGAACTGTTGACTTGACTTTTCTAAAAAAAACAAAACAAAAAAAAAACAAGGAAAGTAAAAAAATAGTAATCGTAAACATGTTTAACAGTTGCAACATCTGTAGAATAACTGGTAAAACATTGTTTTTTATGTTTGTTAAATTGACCATTATGATTTTAAATATACGCAATATCATCATTGTTGGTACTACAAGTCTAAAATAAGGATTATTCTAAATTTCTAAATTACTCTTCTAGACATTTTAACTATCCGCAAAAAGGAGTATCAAAAATATAAATTATAAAGATACCAATTACTAATGAAACCAATTTGAAATTCTGAATTGTAACAGCGTAATTATTTATTTTCTTTATAAATAGATCAATCAAAATGCTGAACTTACCTCATGTTGTAGAATATGTTCTCCTCCTTCAAAAACGCAAGGTTCAAACAGAGACAAACACTTCCAAAAGACACGAAAGAGTGAATGTTCTGTGATTATATCCCACAACCCCAACCATCTCTGGACAGTGATTGGGTCTCCAGATAACTGTTGCTATAGAAATGCTAATTTCTCTGGGATTGGAAACAAACTGGCGCCTCCAAATATGTACAAGTGGGTGATTGTTGCTTAGCTTACCCTGGAAAATAATGCTGTTGCAAAAACACTTAATTATGACTTAGTACACTGCAAAAAAAAAAAAAGTTTAAGACTTACTTATAATACACATTTTTGAAAGTCACATGAAATAGACCATATTATTTATTTCAGATTAGTTTTAATAAAATATATTTAGTTAAAATGTCCCAAAGAAATAACAAACACCATATGACACCAAGTGTATCAGTGAATATTTACACACACATTCAATATATATATAGATTTATATAGATTTGTTTCTGGGGTAGAAAATAAAACAACAATATGGTAATCTCTACAAGATCTGTTTTAAAGTGAAAATAAATAAACTCATATGGGGTTATATCATGTATTGGTGTAAACAGTGAACTATATTAAGTATGCAGAACTCCAAATAAACAATACATGGACCAGTACTTTCTTAATATCATTAATCTTGCAGCACAACTTCAATTTAAATGCATCATCACTTTGGATTACATTTTCAGTAAGGTTCTATTCATTTAGATTATGTAATGCATACAGTTATCTGAACTAACCAATAACATCATACACACATTAATGCACAGTGTATTATTTTAGATAACTTATTCATATGAGCTCATAAAATTACAACCGTTTATTTATAGTTTATGGTAAATTAACAAATGAAACCTCTTTGTAAAATGGATAGCACTATTTCTAAATTTCCATTAATTAACCTTATGATCAAAGATAAAACACAGTAAATAATATATATGCCTAGTTTAATATAGTTCTTCTTAGTTAATTACTAATTTGTTGGTTAGTTTCATAGTAAATTAAGTTTATCCAGCTGTTTATCATAACAGAATAAACACTGAAAAGGGTGATCATGAACCAGACGTGAATCCATGAATAGCTGCAATTCACAAGTGTGAATTGAGTGGTTTTAGTTACAAAAAACAGCAATATCATTTCATTTACATACTGCTTAAACCTTTTTCTTTTGGAATGTGTGGTTAACGATTTCCTATACATTTGCCTTTACATATGATAATCACAGGTGATTACAGCTGTGACCTGACAGACTGTTTTTATCTAGTGGAGACCGGGTGTTAATAGGAGACATTAAATGCTTCGATTCCCCAAGCAGATATACCAGAAGTAAAACAATCAGAGGCATAATTAACCCCTTGATTGTCAAGGATCACTGGTGGCCCCAGATTATTTTATTTATTACTCTTTAAAACATCACACTCCTACTTGATCTGCACAAACTGAGCTTCATTAGGAAGGTTTAAGACCCCAGCTTTGATATTTGACCACTGTTTATAATTAAACTGGTTTGAAGTTAGATAAGTTTCTTAATTTATTCCAGAAGTGCAAAATAATTAATCTGTAATGTTCGTTATCTTGAATAGAAATCATCACTCATACAGCAGCCATTCATCTCATCTCCAGTTTATTTGTGTTTATATAGGCCTACATACAATATCCACGATCTCCCAGGGCTATTAGGCCAATGATGCGCACATTTGGAGAAATAATTGATATGATATCGTCATACAGAATAATATTTCTATTTATTTCCCACTGAATTATGCAATCTGAAGAGCTCAAACAGCTAACAGAGCCAGCGATGACTCTGCTCTTCCAGATTTGCGTCAGCAAACGTGATGACATCAGTTCGATATGATTCGTTTGTAAAGCTGTCAATCATCTCATGGTGAACCAACGTGACCATAAGGCTGTCCTTCTGGATGACGCAGTGCTGTGTACACTGTGGACAAACAAAACTAAACACATCTCTTCATCTGATACAAGAAGCTAATAAATGCAGGATTCAAGTTATTCTGTTTTGTGTGTGTTTGATTTCCGTTCGATTTTGGTTATTGTATAGGAACAAAGAATGTTTACAGTATGCATGTGAGTAAAAATAGCCCATTGCTTCATAAAAAAATGCAAAATAGCCTATAACATATTTAAATAATCTTTTTTGACTTGAAACCATTTTAAATTGCGACCGAAATATGATACAAATACTCAATTGTGTTTTAAAGTGAGCTTTAAGTGAGAGTGTAATATTAATAAATGATATTGTGTCATGTAGCTTGAGGCTGCCTGTTGAGCTAATGCACCTTCTACATGAGCTTCCTATTTCATAAAATCATGTTATTTATTTTTTTTAATTCAAGAACAGTTTTTTTTTGTTGTTGTTGTTGTTGGTTTTCTAACAAGACTTAAGATAATAGATGTATTGCTCTTGCATAGTGGAATGACAGAGATTTAGATGACCAAGCAAAAAATACAGGGATACAGGCATTAATGACTGAATTCAAACAAAAGAATAAGAATAAAAGAAAAATGAAGATTAAAGGGTTAGTTCACCCAAAAATGAAAATTCTGTCAGTATTTACTCTCCCTCATGTTGTTCCAACCCCATTAGACTTTCGTTCATCTTCGGAACACAAATTAAGATATTTTTGATGAAATCTGAGAGATTTTTTTTACGTAGTGTAATAGCGTAGCGCGTCTGTGTTTCACGTCACCACGTATCACACATGACCACAGT
Source organism: Squalius cephalus (assembly GCF_949319135.1). Taxonomy (NCBI): domain Eukaryota; kingdom Metazoa; phylum Chordata; class Actinopteri; order Cypriniformes; family Leuciscidae; genus Squalius; species Squalius cephalus. Next base: position 11,108 of record NW_027645854.1, read on the forward strand.
CGCCCAATAGCCCGCTACGTTATATTACACTATGTAAAAAAAAACCTCGAGGTCCAGAGAGAAGGAAATGAAAAGAGGAATAAAGTCGTTATTTTTGTTTGTTTTTGCGCACAGAAAGTATTCTTGTCGCTTTACAAACTTAAGATTGAGCCACTGGAGTCACTTGTACTATATTAACAATGTCTATAATACATTTTCTGGGCCAGCAAGTTGAGGTGTCCATAAGCCTGCAGGAGGAGTGATCCAGCACTCAGATTTAATCAGAAATATCTTCATTTGTGTTCCGAAGATGAACGAAAGTCTAATGGGGTTGGAACAACATGAGGGTGAGTAATTACTGACAGAATTTTCATTTTTGGGTGAACTAACCCTTTAAGTCTCTTGAAAAGGTGCTAAATGTTCGTCGATTTACATGAATGGGCCATTTCTCCTCACCAGACCAACCAGACATGTTGAGTCAATGACTCTAAATGACAATGAGAGTCAATGACTCTACATGAGTGTTTACAGGGGAATAAGATATTTGGTCTTACAATAGGCTTCATAAAATGCATTTAGAGATCATCCTCAGATTTGATATTCTGAAGCTCAGAATATTTTATACATTTAATAAATATATTCTTAATATTTGATGTTTTTATGTTTGAGCTTATATATCTCAATATTCATAACAGTCTGATAAATTTTTAGTCTTGAACTGTAAACACTCAAGTGATGGCTTTCTAAATATATGTTGGTTATGTGCCTATTCAGAATGATTTCTGAGCAGAAACTTTGATATTTTTGGTATGTCATAAATGCATCACTCACCAAAATTGGGGGTGACTATATAATTGTTTTAAATAAGCTATTCATCTAAGCTGTCTATACAAAACATTGTAAATAACCAGTTCAGTTGTAACAAGTAGGCTTTATCATCTGTATAATTTATTTAATGAATCTGTTTGAGATCAAATTAATGCTAGATGTTTTGATATAAATTAAATATCAAACATATAATGTTAGTACATGGCATGACTGTGTTTAATTTCACTCAGTTATTTTGATTTATTTCCAGATTCAATCATAGGCTTGTTCTTACATAGTAGAGCTTGCGCAGTTTTCAAAAATGGTGCTTTAAATCTCTTGACAAACTAAAAGACTTAAATTACATTTGTATGTATTCTAAATAAAAGACACAGGTTGTACTGAATGTCAGCTTGCTTATTTTTGTAAAGATAATGATTTATTGAGTCCACATGCCATGTAAACTTGAAACTATGCTTCAAATCACAGATCGAGAGCTGTCGTTCAAACCACAACTCTGCGATGCTGTTTACAAATGTTGGTTGGAACTAATACTTCAACGTTTGGTAAAAAATAAATAAAAAAATAAAGTAGATTCATTTTATCATTTCATTTTCATTTAAGTAGCTTTTATAAATGTGCAAAGAAAAAAAAAACATTACTGGTGTGAATCTTGAGACAAAACAATGGCATATTTTAAGATTCAAATTTGAGGTTGGTGTCTCTAAAACTATGCCCCCAGTTTCACAGACAACGCTTTCTCAGACGCATGTTTGAGCTGTTTTAACTGAAAACATATTTAAATTATGTATTATCAATTATTATCAATTGTATTACAGTTTTTATATTTGAGCTTGTATACCTTTAAAATATGTGTCTCATTTATTCCCCACCTGGTAAAATGGGGGCTGTCTTAGAACATTTTAAAGAATTATAATGTATAAAGTGGTATAAATAATTGTGGTGTGACTTGACTGTATATAAATTACAGAGCTGATTGAAACATATCCCAATTGCTCTGATCAGATGGTTCCTCACTGCTGTTTTCCAGTCCTTGGGTGGACTGCTACCCTACCCCCCAAATACCCCCGCAGGCAATTTGCATTTCTATGGAGAAGAGCTTCAAAGGACAGCATGTCATAGACACATAGGCCAGACTGTGAAAGTTTTACCTTAGGCCCCGTCCACACTACTGCATTTTCGTTTAAAAACGAAGACTTTTTGCTACGTTTGCACCTCCCGTCCACACTAAAACGGCAAAAACGGAGACCCAAAACGGAGAAGTTTAGAAACGCTGCCGACCCGTTTTTCGTTTTGAATCTCCGGAGGGCGTTTTAGAGTGGACGGGTCAAAACGGAGGACTTTAGAAACGATGACGCAGAGGCTCACGCTCGGCTCTATGATTGGGTGTCACCAGTCATGGAGTATACACAGGTAATATTCAGTACCAGTAAACTTCACCCGCTGGAACAGTTTCTTACAGTAAGAAACTGGCGCGTCTCAGGCGCGGTAAACGCGTGCATGCTAGAAATATAACCGACACCTATTTTTCTTGCGACACGCAAGCGTGTTGGAAGCGTTTTCTGGCAAAATGGAATAGGAAAAGATGTTTATATGTCATTTTGACACAAATACATATTAATAAATGATATTTTGATGTTTGAAAACATTTTTTACAGTCTATGCTTGAAAGTCTCTAGGTTTACACCGGCACGCACATGCCCAGTGTTGGTGAATGGTCACGTGATCCGCGTTTGCAGTCGTTTTAATGTGGACTGAGATCAATTCTAATACGCAGCTAATACGCAGTGTTGTTTTTTTTTTGTGATTCAACACAAGGTACTCTTAAGTAAGTGGTATGAGCTTTCTTTTCAGATGTGCTATACAAGTTAAGTTAAACCAACATAAATATGAATGCCCATGGTAAATGCTACGTCCTATATAACCATTTGATTTACATTAAATGAGAATATTTTTATATTTATTTACATTGTGTGAAATTACTTTTTTTCTTTATTAACTTTATCATTTCTATCTGCCACTGGTATAGGTTTGTGCTCTGTGCTCTATACGTACAGAAAAAAAGTGAGTAATTATAATGTATGTAATAGTAATTGAGGAAAAGGAATTTTTCCTGATCCAACTGATGTTTACAATTTGAACTGAATTTAAAAACAATGGACTATACACTTATTTTGAACTGGCTGTTTGATTTCATTCACAGATAAATTTGCATAACAGAACCAATAGTAATGATGGGTAATTGTGGCTAATCTGTGGGCGTCGGCCCAATCACTGCTCAGATAGCAGCATGTGTATCATCTATTCTATGTTCCTAACTCACACTTCAGTTTTGCCATTTGGAAGACAGCTCCTATACGCGATTGTTTCCTACATTGGAGAGTTATCTTTCTGTTATAGTTTAAAGACTGTATCTACCTCCAAGAACCTCATAAAAAGCGCACTGAGACATTTCTCATCTCAGTTTTTTCTTTCCAAATTAAGAGGTAAGTTGAACATTATATATTTTATGATAATTTGTAAATGCTAATTTTATAAAATATTGATATCCTCTTACAATGTAAATATGCATGTATATTACCGGTAATATTATTGATAATCAGATTGTTGGTAATTTTTTTTTTTTTATTTTTTTTTTTTACTACATTTTAAATTGTTACCCACGGTGTCATCTTTTCAATCATTTATTTTCTATGAAATTCTAAAGAGGTATTATTTATTTATTTATTTATTTTGCATATGAAGTAATCCTACATAAAATAATTTTAAATATTTCACAGGAAAATGAGACCCAGAAGAGTTTTTCCTGAAAAAGAAGCTTTGTACTTCATTGCTTCTGGCAAAGATAAAGACACATTTGAGAAACAATTCATGAGTGAAGAGAAAGGTAAGTTACTACATACAATTCTCCCATCAATACTGTATGACTTTGCAAAACTTAAATAAAAGCTAAGTGTGGTCACTAATTAAAGGAATAGTTCACTTAAAAATGAAAATTCTGTCATCATATACTCACTCTCATGTTGTTTCAAACCTGTATGAATTTCTTTCTTCTGCTGAACAGAAAGGAAGATATTTAGAAGAATGTCAGTAACCAGACAGTTTCTGGTCTCATTGACTTCCATAGTATAATTTTTTTCCTACTATGGAAGTCAATGGGATCAGAAACTGTCTGGTTACTGACATTCTTCTAAATATCTTCCTTTCTGTTCAGCAGAAGAAAGAAATTCATACAGGTTTGAAACAACATGAGAGTGAGTATATATGACAGAATTTTCATTTTTAAGTGAACTATTCCTTTAATGTCAAAGGGTTGGGTTTAAAATATGAACCTAGAGAAAGCAGGCTGTTAAAACAAAACACGCAAGAGGGGAAAAAACATGATTGCTTTGACCAGTTAAAGGTGGATTTACATCTGTTTTCCTGCCAGTATTTATGTTATAAGCTGCTGATGTCTCTAAATTAAACACTATTATGTAAATGTGTGAGTGCTCTTGATATTATTTGTAAGTAACTGCCAGTTAGAATGTGAGGGGCCTGTGTAATAATGGAAATGATGAATATTTAGTGTCTGATTTTTTCAGACAGAAAATCTGATTTTTTTTTTTTTATTATTATTATTTTTTTTACACTTTTATAAAGATGTAGATACAGTTGTTTTCGAAGTAACAATACCATTGAAAATAATTTAGACAACCTGAATAACTTCATGAATCTTTTATCATACTATTAATTTACTTGTATTTATACTATTTATTAGGTTTTGGAGTAATTGCCACAAAACACATTGAGCCAGGTGAATTCCTGTTGGAGTATGTTGGAAGACACATCACTGGATCTGAAGGAGAGAACCTGTTCAAAGACTACTCAGCTGAAAATGCAGCATTTTTGTATTTCTACTCCTTTCAGGAACAATCTTACTGGTAAGATTAAATTAATGAATGTTCCAATGAAATATAATACCATTATGACAATTCAAAAGTGTTTTTAAAATATTTCACCACACAGTGTTGATGGCAGTCAAGATACAGAAAGACTAGGACGATTCATAAATGATGACCACATCAAGCCAAACAGCAAAATTAAAATAGTAAGTCTGTCTTTAATGTATTCTTATTCTTTGTTTCAATTACACCTTTTATACAGCCTCATCTTGTAGCATTATTTGACATTATTAAAAACTAGGCGACTTTTCAAATGATGTTTTTGTTGTTTTCATTTGTGTGTTTGTGTGCTTTTGTAACCAATAGATAATGGATGAAAAGAAAAGACCACATCTGTGTGCATTTGCGTTAACAAAAATCAATGCAGGAGAAGAAATTTTATACGACTACGGAGATCCTAACTGCCCATGGAGACAGGTATTTAAACTTCTATTTCTATTTGTTGGTGTCTTATTTTCATTATTTTATCAAGTGGTGAGGAAAACTTGCTAACACTTTACAATAAGGTTAATTGGTTAACATTAGTACTAAATGACCAATACATTTGTTACAGTATTGGTTAATCTTTGTTAATATTAGTTAAAATCCAGCTGTTTCAATGTTTGTGCATGTTACTTCACAGTGTGTTATTAATTTTAACAAATACAACTTATGATTTTAATGATGTATCAGTACATTTTTAAATTAACAATAACCAAAGTTTAATAAATGCTGTTTAAGTGTACAATTTTTACTTTAAAAAAGCAAATTATTGAGGTAACACTTATATAGTTTTTATATGGTAACACAATAAGGTTTCATTTGTTAACATTAGTTAATGTATTAATTTGCATGAACTAAAAGCCATACATTTGGTAAAATATTTATTCATCTTTGTTAGTGTTAGTTAATGATACTCCGGCTGTTCATTGATTGTTCATGTACATTTACAACGTATTACCTAATTGATTTTAATAATGCATTACTAAATGTTGAAAATAACATTAACAAAGTTTAATAAATGCTGTATAAGCGCAGTTCATTATTGGTTTGTTAACTAATGCTAGCTAATGAAACCTTATTGTAAAGTGTTACAAGATTCTCTTATCCTCAACAATACTGCTGTACAATTTTTACCTTTAAAAAAGCTAATTATTTAGGTAACACTTACACAATGAGGTTTCATTTGTTAACATTAGTTAATGTCTTAATTCACATGATCTAAAAGCAACACATTTGGTACAATACTTATTCATCTTTGTTAATGTAAGTTAATTAAACTCCAGCTGTTCATTGCTTGTTCATGTACATTTACAACGCAATAACTAATGTTAATAAATACAACTTTTGATTTTAATAATGCATTACTAAATGTTGAAATTAACATTACATACTATTAAGAAATATTGTAAAAGTGGTGCTCATTATATGTTCATGTTAACTACATTAATGATTGCTTTTAATGTAATTTGTTTCAGAAAACCAGTATTTCCACATTCAGAGAGATCAAGGAAAATATGGTAAATATATATAGAGAGGTCTGTTCCTTCAGCTGAGTTTACTAATAACTATATACACTGTAAAACATTTCTTACATTTCAATATGCTTTTGCTTTTTTGCATTTTACAGGAATCACGATGGAAGAATTCATTTGAAAACTTTGATTTAAAGCCTGGTTTGATGAAAATGGATGACCTTGTTATCAACACAGAAATGAAGATTGCAAATGGATGCAATGCTGCTGAGATTTTCCCAGGAGTCTTCAACAACTGCAAAGTTGCAGTGAAACGAGTTGCCAAACATGTTTCCAAAACTGAATTGGAAATGGCTCATTTCCTGAGTTCAAAAAATTTACAAGCAGAGCACCTTCTGCAACACATTTCAGTGTTGGAAGACACTTACTTTGCCTATTTTGTGTCACCTCTTTGTGAATATAGTCTGATGGAGCTGATTGAAAACAAGGATTTTCCTGAAAGAAAAAGCCTGATAGAGAATCGAAGACTAGAGATCTGCCAGGAGTTACTGCAAGGACTTCAGGAACTGCATTCATATGGAATTTTGCACAGAGACCTGAAGCCTGAAAATATTTTGTTTGGTAAGAGCAGTCTGTGGATTAGCCATAGCTATAATTATCCTGTAATATCAGCAGAAATTTTCATTTAAAATGCATGAGCATATGATAATGTGGATATCATTTTAAGTGTTACATTTTTTGTGAGCATTTTTACTTTTCTACAGATATAAGCAATAAACTGTACATCGCAGACTTTGGAGCAAGCAGAAAACTTGATCTGGCACAAACCACACTGCTCTCTCAAATGGCTGGATCTTTTTCTTGGTCGAGTTATGAAGATGTTGGAGGCATGCAATACAAGTACAAGAAAGAATCAGATATCCAGGTAAGGGTTGAAAATATCATGTTAAAACTTGTTAATTTGTGGGAGGACGCCGGCACACAGAAGTGTTTTTTAATTACACTATATCAAAGTTACTTTAAGATTTAATGTAAAAATAATAATAAAAGGCAAATTATACATTATTTAAAAGGTTTAAGACTCAATCCTAAAAATGTTTTACCTCTGTTTTATTATAAATATCTCATGGTGACTGTAATTTAATTTCTTAATTTGTGTCAAAGGAAAAAATCTGCTATATGGTCATCATGAAAGCATTTGACTACACAATGTTTGGTCTCAATTTATTTTGATGGTCTCTTTAACACATTCTGTTGATTATAAGTAATGTTACAACTACATGTGAACTAATTCTCATTAGAGTACTACAGGAGTATAAGTAGACTAGAGACTAAAATGTAGGTTAGAGTAAAAATAAGTTGACATGTATTATATATTTAGTCAGTATAATGTCTATTGGGGTTTATCACAGTCAAATTTTAGCAGATATTAAGCAGATATAGTCTACTAATACTGTAATTACAGTTGGTTGACATGTAGCTGCACATTTATTTATAGTTAGTAGAATGTTCAAAAGGGACCATCAAAATAAAGTGTTCCCTTTCATAGTCACTACGAGTTACGACGTGACGACGAATAACGTCTCCGTTCCCTACTCAGGGAACCAGGGAACTTACTTAACTGAGACTTTTCCAGCATTCCTCTGGGTTTTTAGTTCAAAAGTGAACACATTTGGAAAAATATTGATGGATTCTCATTATTAATTCACATTTCAGAGTGGAGTTTTATTTATTTATTTATTTATATTTTTATCCTAAATTAATCAATGTAACCAATAAAGAGCAGCGGGTTTCAAACCCTTGGTCGCGTCCAATATTTAAAAAATGGGTTGTCTTGATGATTTAATGAAAATGGACTTACATAAAAATGAAATAAAATTAAATTAAAATAATAATATAAAATAATATTATATAGGCCTAAGGAAATATGCTAAATATATTTTGATTTAAAAAAAAATATTCAATAAATCAATAAAATAAAATACTGCAAAAATATGCAGCTGAGTTAGTTTCATTTTACTCCACAAATAAGGTGATAGAAAGTAAACAAAAAATAAATAAATGGTCATTTCAAAAGTTTGAAAACCACTGGTATAGAGCATTAAAAACTGGTATAGAGCATCCATTCATTAACAAAATAATTATGACCTTGTGCAGAAAGTCAAGAACGTTTACTAAAACAAATACAATTATGATGTTCCATGATTTTCCAATCACAGTGCTGGTTATAACTTAAGTATTGTATTGTACACAGTTACTCATTCCAAATTACATGACACAAATTGCAGTCAGTGATGAAATCTAGATTAATCTAGATTACAATCTAAATACAATTTATTAAATTTATTACAATAATTTACAATATTATTTACAAATAATTTACAATCCTGTAATCTAAATAATTTTAGGTAATGTAATTGGACTACTTTGTGAGTACTTTTGACCCTAACGATTCAATAGGATAATTGTGTACCATATTGATAAAAATACCATGAGAAAGAAAATATATATTTTTTTTTGCTATCAATTTTGTGAAGTGCATTAACTATTATAGCCATTAACTATTATAGCTTTTAGCCTTTATTACAGTATGTAAACTATCCTATCCTCTAAGCCTCATCAGATCACAAAGAGAATGTATTTTAAATACTTGAAAGGCCTTATAAGTTTTGATAACATGGTTTTGATCTAATAAATTGTCTTGGTTTGATGCTGAGAATTTTAACATTGAGCACATTTTTTTGTAAATTTGAACGACAAAAATCGGTGTTGCCTACACCGTTATCCTCTTTTTACAATTTGCACCCTGTTGACTTCAATGGGGCAAGTACTAAACCTGCTTTTAGCCTCTTAACATCCTTCATGTGTCATTACAAGTGCACCAGCCATGTGAGTGATTCCTTCAGAGTGAACACGGGTGAATCTGACTGCAGTAGATGTGAAAGGGTTTGTGCTGGAGCAATCTGTAAATTAATCTGGCCGTTAGAGTTATCATCTGCAGATTTTAAGTTAAACATGGTCAGGTCTGTGGCTTCATTGGGTTTCTGTACTTTAACAAGAACCAATTTCTGTTTTGTCATAAAATATCAATGAGAAAAATATTTTCTAAAAACTTTACAATACACTTAAGCCTATATATTATGTTTCTTAATGATTGTAATTATGATTTTATGACAACAAATTGCGAAGTGTCTTCTTTAACCCTTTCACGTATAGTGGTCACTACAGTGGACAGCTATTAATAAAGCATTTTCTTGAATTTGCATGGGTTTTTATGGCAAAGTTGCACATCAGCCTCATTGGACCCTGGTGCATCATCCTATAAATTGCAACCAAGGGCAAGCCGTTGTGTTTCGATTTTTCTCCCCTCCAAACCAAGATGGCCAAGGGTCAGTCAGACATGCCAAGTTGCTCCGGAATATCCACCCATTCCTTCTATCCTAGGAGACTCAAGCAATATCTAATGAGTCATATCACAGTAAAATTTTCCAAGTTTTGATTTTAGATTGAGAGAAAACTCTGATTAATCACATGTCCACTGTAGTGGACGTCATGCATCAACTGCTATATTTCAGCTACAATTCATAATTATAATGGGAATGTTAAAACTTAAAAACTTGATCTGCAGTGAATTTTTTACTGTAAATAAATGTATTTGTATTATTAGAATGTAATTTTCATTGACATCGAAAAAAGTAATCTGAATTTGTAATGCATGTTACTTGTAATGCGTTTCTTTACTCATAACATCAAAAAGTAATCTGAATACGTAATTCATGTTACTTGTAATGCGTTTATATATTCGTTACATCAAAAAGTAATCTGATTAGGCAATGCACATTACTTGTAGTTAATTACTTGTTAGATCAAAAAGTAATCTGATTAGGTAATGCATGTTACTTGTAACACATTACTTTACTTGTAACATCAAAAAGTAATCTGAATGTGTTATGCATGTTACTTGTAATGCATTACATCCAACACTGATCATTTCAGATGAGATTGAAAAAATGTAATGCTAGGTTTTCTCAGAGGAGGGCTATGATAGAAATGTGCATGTCCATCTTGAACATAATCAGAATTATCAGCTAATAAGGGTAAATCTCCATACTCTGGTGCACTGGAGGGAACATCTGAGTGGGTTCCACAGTTGTGCCTTGACAGTCTGTAGAAAATTCTGATGGAATCACGTCCTCATGTTCTGATATCAAAGATACGCGAAGTGCAACTTGTATGAAGTTGTACGAAGCCTTTCCAATATTTTTAATTTATATTTGTTGTATATATTTTATATTTTCAGTTTCACATGATTTGATATAATTGTTTTGATTAGTTTGTTAAATTCACATACTTTATCTGTTTGATTATTGTCTTATATTTAATACAGTATATCTTCGTTTTTAACCATAACCGCATGCTGTCCACTCAAGTGGACACCTGAAGATCTCTTTGAAAAATTTGTAAAAAATCTTGTTTTTCATGCCCTAAGAGGAATAAAAACACATAGGGAAAAAAAATACTGACTAAGGTTATCATAATTCATGCATGAAAGGGTTAAAATTAGACTACAACTATGCTTCTATTCCAAAAATGTCATGAACAATGAACTTCATGAACATCCCCTATTTAATTTGGGGATGACAATTCTTAGGTTTGGGTTCAAATGGATTAACAGGTTACATGTATGCAGTTACAATACTATTTTAGTATGTGATCAATATGATTTGTAATCAGTTCTGTCAAAAATGCATACATTTGTTCTATGTTCAATTGTTCTGAATGCTAATATTCGAGCAGCTTTCATTTGAGCACAGCAGCATTTTGTCATCATTTTAATCATCTTCATTCATTCTGCAGTTTAGTTGTGACCATTTCTGAAATTTTTGTAAATATTATTTTATTTTGTAGGTAGCAGGATGCTTGGTTCATTATATCCTGACGGATGGGCAACACCCCTATCAGACAACTACACCCTACTCCAAGGATCCAGTTGGGCTATCTCAAAATGTCAGAATGGGTAACTTCACTCTTCAATGTGAAGAAAGATGGACAAGACAAAAATATATTATTAGCAGAATGCTGTCTAATTCAATCGAAGAACGTCCCACCATTGAGGAATGCCTTCAGTCTTTCACATGTACGTTCCAAGACTTACACTTTTCTCTTCACCTCATTAATAAAACTTTGTAGATTTTACAAGAATGTAGAAAAAAAATCCTTAAATTATTGGATATCCTTAACAATTGTTGTGCATTTACAGGTTTCATACACCAGTCGGATTACACTGGAATCACAAACAACTACAGCAATGTGAATGAAAATGAAGTAAGTACTTTTCATTTTCATAAAAAAAAAAAAAAAGTTTAAGACCAAAAAGACAACAGTGATTCTAAAACACAGTATGTGTTTTAGAATCAGCAGGCTCTAGATAGAAAACAAACATGGACATGGATTTCACACACTGTTATTGTTTTACAGGACAGAACCCATACAGCAGATTTCTGTCCCCAAACGTCAGATGAGATGGACATCCTAGAGAGTACCGACAGTGATAAGCCAGAAAGTGTTTGCAGTGATGAGATGGATTCATCTTCTCACACTGAGGAGGACTTATATGAGTCTGAAATGGTAATTAAGGGTTTTATACTTTATAATATATAACATTGTTATTATTTACAAATACATTTCAGTTGTGTGGTTCTTTATTTCAGAACAACACTGAACAACAGGTTTCCTTTTCCCTGGAAATCTCAGAAGAAGAAGAAGACGACACAAAAAAAGCTAAAGGACATGTTGCAGAACGCATCCAAGGAAAACCACTTATGAAGAGTTGGATAGAAATAGATGAAAGTGCCCACGGCTGTAGCTCTCAACAAAATCAAATAAAAGTGAAAATGTCCTCAAACAGTGTACATCAACGCATCTATGACAAGAAGAATTACTGTCTTTACTGTGAGAAGCCTTATCCAAAAATTGCAAGACATCTACAGCAGAAACATTCTGAAAAAGTTGAAGTTGCAAAGGCACTTGCACACAACAGAGGCTCAAACATGCGTACTCTTCTATTAACCAAAGTAAGGAACATGGGAAACTACCACCATAACAGTTCAGTCCTATCCTCTGGGAAAGGACAGATCATACCAAAAAGACAAGCAACTCGTGAGTCAACAGCAATAGACTATCTGCCTTGCAAGTTTTGCTTTGCTATGTATGTCAAAACAGATCTCTGGAGACATCACAAACGTTGCAAATTACAAGACAAAGAAAATATGCCAGTGAAACGAAAAGTTCAGGCAAGTTGTTCTCTGTTGTTGCCAATGGACTCTGACGTTTCTAGTGGACTTAAAAATATTATTGAAGATATGACATATGATACCGTTACTCAAGTGGTGAAATCTGACCCGTTGATTCTGTCACTGGGTGAGAGAATGTTCCTCAAAAACGGAGAAGTTTCACGGCACCGGGCAGACATTAGAAATAAGATGAGAGAACTTGCCAGACTTCTTATAGTGACAAGAACTATTGATAAAGACATTGTTGCTTTGAAGGACTTGATCAACCCAGGAAAGTTCAACACAGTACTTGAGGGAGTAAAAAAGATGACTGGATTTGATTCCTCAACCAACCGATTCTCAGTCCCTTCAACAGCACTGAAACTGCGTCATTCCCTTGTGAAAGTGTCATATATTTTGCAGGGAGAGGCTTTACGTCAAGAGGATGATGCATTGAAGGGAAGAGCAGAGCAATTCAGTAAATTAATTGAACTAGAATGGACAATTCATGTTTCATCTAATGCACTGAAAACTTTGTACCAGAAAAAGTGGAACAGTCCCCCAAATGCTGCCTTTAGCAGAAGACATAAAGAAGCTCCATGATCATCTAAAGTGTCTTGAGGAGGTCAACAAAAAAGCACACATTGAACACACATCACAAAGGTCATGGAGTGATCTCTCTCAGGTGACTCTAGCACAGCTAATATTATTCAATCGGCGTCGAGAAGGTGAGGTTTCAAGGATGGAAGTCAAAACATACCTGCAGAGAAACAAACAGATGATTCAGGATGAAATTATGGAGAGCCTTTCACCTTTTGAGAAGAAACTCTGTAAGAATCTCACCAGAGTAGAGGTACGGGGGAAACGAGGCCGCAAAGTACCAGTACTATTTCCCACAAATATAACAGAATCTGTGGAACTTCTAATTAAAACTAGAGAAGATGTTGGGATTTCCCCTAGCAATCCCTACATATTTGCTCGTCCTTTTTATGGATCACAGGAGAGCATCCGTGGTTGTGACTGCTTAAAGCGATTTGCAGAAAGCTGTGGGGCTAAAAACCCAGAAAACATTACATCTACAAAGTTGAGAAAACATGTAGCCACAGTTTCTCAGCTACTTAACCTGCAAACGCATGAACTAGACCAACTAGCAACTTTCATGGGTCACAACATTGAAGTCCATAGGGAGTTTTACAGACTGCCTGAAGAAACCTTACAAGTTGCAAAAGTGAGCAGAATTCTGTTTGCCCTGCAAAGTGGAATAGGCAAATTTAAAGGAAAATCTCTGGAGGACATAACGCCAAACATCAACTGTAAGTAAATTACTTATGTGTATATGTCTTTTGTTTAAACAATTCATAGTGTCCACACTTTGTAAAAATCTACTTTTAGTTTTAAAGAATGTGAATGCTCATTTTGTTACAGTTGAAGGGGGCTCCAGCAACTCAGACACAGAGGATGCTGAATCTGAAAAAAGGATGACAGAGGATGATCATTCGGAAAAAAGGGCTGCCACCTCAATAACGACCGCAGCCTCAAGAGAGGCAGTTCCATTCTTTAGGATTTCACCACTGCCTTTAAATAAAAAGGGTTTGTTATTCCACTTTGCATAAAAAAATTGTATCTACATGAAACATCTTGACATGTATTTTAAGAATTGTCTGTGCTCTTCAGCTTGTAAAATCTACATTATTCAAATTTTGGTTATTCTTTAATTCAATTAATTTGATTTACTTACTTAATTTCTTAATTTATTTTAACAGGAAAGTCCAGAAAGACCTGGTCAGAGAAGGAGAGTAAAATTATTGAACATCATTTCAAGAATTTCCTAAAGGAAATGAAAGTCCCTGGAAAAGTGGATTGTGAAAGATTCTTAAATGAAAACAAGATTTTAATTGGTAATGAAAGAGAATGGAAAGCAGTAAAATACTTTGTGCACAACCGAATAATCACTATCAAGAGAAATTTGTGTCTACAGTATTGAACCTATAGCAATACTGGGACCTTGCATATGGAGTATTGATGTTTTATGTCACAATACTGGGAGCTTGCGTATGGAGTATCGATGTTTTATGTCACAATACTGGGAGCTTGCGTATGGAGTATCGGTGTTTTATGTCACATACTGGGAGCTTGCGTATGGAGTATCAATGTTTTATGTCACAATACTGGGAGCTTGCGTATGGAGTATCAATGTGTCATAACATTGGTAGTTCATGTAAATGGAGCGTCAGTGTGTCATAACATTGGTAGTTCATGTAAATGGAGCGTCAGTGTGTCATAACATTGGTAGTTCATGTAAATGGAGCGTCAGTGTGTCATAACATTGGTAGTTCATGTAAATGGAGCGTCAGTGTGTCATAACATTGGTAGTTCATGTAAATGGAGCGTCAGTGTGTCATAACATTGAAATGATTGACTATGTCCAAACTATTTGAGTGATCGATCATTTTCTGTCTTTTTTTAAGTTGTTTTAAAAAATCACTATTTTACACGTGCTTTTCGTTAATATATTTCATGGTATTTGTAACTTTTAATATAATTTATTTGGTGTTACCCTTTTATTTATTTAATTATTTATTTTATATAAAGCAAAGCAACTTGTTTCAGAAGCAATATATCGTTGATGTTGTGGTATACATTTAGGCACTCATCACTGAGGGTGGAAAGTCTGCACTACCGCAGGGGGGGCTCTTTTAGTGAGCTTATGAGATTTTCTATGTGATAAACTGAATGGTTTATTATGTGAAAAACCATTTCCGTTGTCAGGAGTGCAGCAAGAGCAAGTAAGAAACCTTCAGTTTAGGAGTGTGTGGACCTTAAATAAACTTTAACTTGATTTCATTCAACATGCTGTAGGTATGCATTTTTTCACTATTTATTCTAATTGCAAGAACTGGTTTATGAGTGTTATTGTGAATAATATTACTACGTCATTACATATTCTGTAAGTCAAAACTCAAACTGAACCAACTGAACATTTGAAATGTGAAAATCAACATAAAACTTTGAGTTTTGACCTCCGGTAGAGGTGGGCATATATTAATTGTTTTAATCTAGATTAATATTGAAATTAATCTAGATTAATCTAGATTAAAATGGTTCATTTAAATTATGCCGAAGACATTCAGAATATGTGTGCTACACAAAACTGGACTATAAAAGTAAGTCTTTGAGAACGGGTTTCTCAAGCCATGTGGCGCATTATACCAGGGGGTCATCTTCTGTTTCCAAAATGCATCATAAACTGCTTGAGAAAGCTGTTCTACTCATAGACTGTAAAAGGTTACTACTGTACTGTTACCGTCCGTAGGCAACATTAGGTAGGCCTATGTTATTATCAACTACTATAGGCTATCAATTTGGGATGGGCGATATGGCCTAAAATCCATATTGTGATATACATTGCAGCCTCTTGTGATAACGATATATATTATTAAAAAAAAAACATTTCAGAAAAGGTTACACAGACCCTGCTAAACAACTGCTAAATGTTTTTTTTGTTTTTTTTAGGGTGCATGTTGTTTTGAGAGCATATATTGTGCAAAACTGTAAGTATACAACATAATTTTGCAGATAAATAAAATTTAAGTACACTAGCTGCAGAGACTTCAGTAGGTCTAATGTTTATTATGGCCTGGAGCTTATGAAACCCCAAATTTAAAATTAGAATATTGTCTAACTGATGTCTTTTCAGTTAAAAAGAAACACAACAATGCTTCTTAAAATCAGGCGCAGACAGAGATTATGTGCTACACCACTAAGATATATTGGGAATAATATGCGCGCGCTGGTATTCAGTGATATGTTTCATTTTGAATTTGAGGTGGTAGAACGGATTAGTCGTGTGTTAATTTACCGAACTGTTACCCCAGACACTCTGTCTATATAGTTTGCTGCTGCTCGTCGGGCGGCT
>NW_027645854.1:35000-37500 GCF_949319135.1 Squalius cephalus
TGTAGTAACACTCACTGTAGTAACACTAACTGTAGTAGCACTCACTGTAATAACACTCACTGTAGTAACACTAACTGTAGTAGCACTCACTGTAGTAACACTCACTGTAGTAACACTCACTGTAGTAACACTCACTGTAGTAGCACTCACTGTAGTAACACTCACTGTAGTAGCACTCACTGTAGTAGCACTCACTGTAGTAACACTAACTGTAGTAACACTAACACTAAATGTAGTAACACTAACTGTAGTAACACTAACACTAAATGTAGTAACACTAACTGTAGTTGCACTCACTGTAATAACACTAAGTGTAGTAAAACACACTGTAGTAACACTCACTGTAGTAACACTCACTGTAGTAACACTCACTGTAGTAACACTCACTGTAGTAACACTCACTGTAGTAACACACTCACTGTAGTAACACACTCACTGTAGTAACACACTCACTGTAGTAACACTCACTGTAGTAACACTCACTGTAGTAACACTCACTGTAGTAACACACTAACTGTAGTAACACTCACTGTAGTAACACACTCACTGTAGTAACACTCACTGTAGTAGCACTCACTGTAGACTCACTGTAGTAACACTCACTGTAGTAGCACTAACTGTAGTAACACTCACTGTAGTAACACTCACTGTAGTAACACTAACACTCACTGTAGTAACACTCACTGTAGTAACACTCACTGTAGTAACACTAACTGTAGTAACACACTAACTGTAGTAACACACTCACTGTTGTAGTAACACACTCACTGTAGTAACACTAACTGTAGTAACACTCACTGTAGTAACACTCACTGTAGTAACACTCACTGTAGTAACACTCACTGTAGTAACACTCACTGTAGTAGCACTCACTGTAGTAGCACTCACTGTAGTAACACTCACTGTAGTAACACTCACTGTAGTAACACTCACTGTAGTAACACTCACTGTAGTAGCACTCACTGTAGTAGCACTCACTGTAGTAGCACTCACTGTAGTAACACTCACTGTAGTAACACTCACTGTAGTAACACTCACTGTAGTAACACTCACTGTAGTAACACTCACTGTAGTAACACTCACTGTAATAACACTCACTGTAGTAGCACTAACTGTAGTAACACTAACTGTAGTAGCACTCACTGTAGTAACACTCACTGTAGTAACACTAACTGTAGTAACACTCACTGTAGTAACACTAACTGTAGTAGCACTCACTGTAGTAGCACTCACTGTAATAACACTCACTGTAATAACACTCACTGTAGTAACACTCACTGTAGTAACACTCACTGTAGTAACACTCACTGTAGACTCACTGTAGTAACACTCACTGTAGTAACACTAACTGTAGTAACACTCACTGTAGACTCACTGTAGTAACACTCACTGTAGTAACACTAACTGTAGTAACACTCACTGTAGTAACACTAACTGTAGTAACACTAACTGTAGTAGCACTCACTGTAGACTCACTGTAGTAGCACTCACTGTACTAACACTCACTGTAGTAACACTCACTGTAGTAACACTCACTGTAGTAACACTCACTGTAGTAACACTCACTGTAGTAACACTCACTGTAGTAACACTCACTGTAGTAACACTCACTGTAGTAACACTCACTGTAGACTCACTGTAGTAACACTCACTGTAGTAGCACTCACTGTAGTAACACTAACTGTAGTAACACTCACTGTAGTAGCACTAACTGTAGTAACACTAACTGTAGTAACACTCACTGTAGTAACACTCACTGTAGTAACACTCACTGTAGTAGCACTCACTGTAGTAGCACTAACTGTAGTAACACTCACTGTAGTAGCACTAACTGTAGTAACACTAACTGTAGTAACACTCACTGTAGTAACACTCACTGTAGTAACACTCACTGTAGTAGCACTCACTGTAGTAACACTAACTGTAGTAACACTCACTGTAGTAGCACTAACTGTAGTAACACTAACTGTAGTAACACTCACTGTAGTAGCACTCACTGTAGTAACACTAACTGTAGTAACACTCACTGTAGTAGCACTAACTGTAGTAACACTCACTGTAGTAACACTCACTGTAGTAACACTCACTGTAGTAACACTCACTGTAGTAGCACTCACTGTAGTAACACTAACTGTAGTAACACTCACTGTAGTAGCACTAACTGTAGTAACACTAACTGTAGTAACACTCACTGTAGTAGCACTCACTGTACTAACACTCACTGTAGTAACACTAACTGTAGTAACACTCACTGTAGTAACACTCACTGTAGTAACACTCACTGTAGTAACACTCACTGTAGTAACACTCACTGTAGTAGCACTAACTGTAGTAGCACTAACTGTAGTAACACTCACTGTAGTAACACTAACTGTAGACTCACTGTAGTAACACTCACTGTAGTAGCACTCACTGTAGTAGCACTCACTGTAGTAACACTCACTGTAGTAGCACTAACTGTAGTAACACTAACTGTAGTAACACTCACTGTAGTAACACT
>NW_027645854.1:42500-57500 GCF_949319135.1 Squalius cephalus
CAGCTTTGCTCTGTGTGTTTATATTCTCAGAAGTGTCAGTGGCTGAAACCAACACTGATGCGTCTTCAGTAACACTTAAACGAGTGAGTGTGTGTGTGTGTGTGTGTGTGTGTGTGAGCAGTTAGGAAAGCCTCAAGATGTGCACTTTACAGCAGAAAATGTTACATGTTTCAGTCAAAAGCGTCTTGGCGTCGTGTTTCTGTTTGGAACAGACGGTGTTACGACCAAAGTGTTTATTTGTGTGTGTTTTGCTGGAGATGAATGTATCAGAGACTCTCTGACTGACAGTTACTCTGTTTCTGTGTTGTTGTGAGTTTGTTTTTGCCCGTTTTGGTTTTTATTTGTATAGATCCATATTTCTGTTCATGGAGGGAAAATGTTCTGTTACAAAGAAACACTATTTGAGGAAATGGAAAGAACCTTTCCGAGAGAATCTTGTGTTTGTAGTTTGTGTATCTGTCAAACGTTGCGGTTCCTCAGTTTTCCACCGGTCGGTACGGCCAGACCTCACGAGACTCTGGTGTCACTTACTGTACAAATAAACCTCATGAAAAGTGTGTGCTGAGCTTCAACCGTCTGCTAACTCTCCAGGCATGTGCTGTGATCCATGCTAATACACACCAACATAAAAAAAGTGAAGAATTTATAAAATAGTTTGACTATGTGTGTTTAGTTAACCTTTCACCAAACCAGTTTCCTGAAACAGTCCTGCTGTGTGAGAGAACACACACCAGCTCATGAACATCTATAGTGGAGAGTTAAGAGTTTCAGATGAGGCGTCTTCTACTCGTCAACTAACGCTCAGTGTTCACTAGTGTGTGACTGACCTTAGCCGCATCTCAGCCGGACTCCTGACGGATCTAAGCTGGTTCTCAGCCGGACTCCTGACGGATCTAAGCCGAATCTCAGCCGGACTCCTAACGGATCTCAGCCGGACTCCTGACGGATCTAAGCCGCATCTTAGCCGGACTCCTGACGAATCTCAGCCGGACTCCTGACGAATCTCAGCCGGACTCCTGACGGATCTCAGCCGGACTCCTGACGGATCTAAGCCGAATCTCAGCCGGACTCCTGACGGATCTAAGCCGAATCTCAGCCGGACTCCTGACGGATCTAAGCCGAATCTCAGCCGGACTCCTGACGGATCTAAGCCGAATCTCAGCCGGACTCCTGACGGATCTAAGCCGAATCTCAGCCGGACTCCTGACGGATCTAAGCCAAATCTCAGCCGGACTCTTGACGGATCTAAGCCGAATCTCAGCCGGACTCCTGACGGATCTAAGCCGAATCTCAGCCAGACTCCTGACGGATCTAAGCCGAATCTCAGCCGGACTCTTGACGGATCTAAGCCGAATCTCAGCCGGACTCCTGACGGATATAAGACGAATCTCAGCCGGACTCCTGACGGATCTAAGCCGAATCTCAGCCGGACTCCTGACGGATCTAAGCCGGTTCTCAGCCAGACTCCTGACGGATCTAAGCCGAATCTCAGCCGGACTCCTGACTGATCTAAGCCGAATCTCAGCCGGACTCCTGACGGATCTAAGCCGAATCTCAGCCGGACTCCTGACGGATCTAAGACGAATCTCAGCCGGACTCCTGACGAATCTCAGCCAGACTCCTGACGGATCTAAGCCGGATTCCTGACGGATCTAAGCCGAATCTCAGCCGGTTCTCAGCCGGACTCCTGACGGATCTAAGCCGAATCTCAGCCGGACTCCTGACTGATCTAAGCCGAATCTCAGCCGGACTCCTGACGGATCTAAGCCGAATCTCAGCCGGACTCCTGACGGATCTAAGCCGAATCTCAGCCGGACTCCTGACGAATCTCAGCCAGACTCCTGACGGATCTAAGCC
This sequence comes from Squalius cephalus, assembly GCF_949319135.1. Lineage (NCBI taxonomy): Eukaryota > Metazoa > Chordata > Actinopteri > Cypriniformes > Leuciscidae > Squalius > Squalius cephalus. The sequence continues at coordinate 44,358 of NW_027645854.1, forward strand.
GGATTCCTGACGGATCTAAGCCGAATCTCAGCCAGTTCTCAGCCGGACTCCTGACGGATCTAAGCCGAATCTCAGCCGGACTCCTGACGGATATAAGCCGAATCTCAGCCGGACTCCTGACGGATCTAAGCCGAATCTCAGCCGGACTCCTGACGGATCTCAGCCGAATCTCAGCCGGACTCCTGACGGATGATCTCAAGACTACGCTCTTAACACTGCTCTACACATCACTTGAACATGGACTGGTAAAAAAAGACAAACTTATTTAAATAACCAGTAAAATATTTTACTTAAAATTAGAATTGCAATAAAAATATTAATGTGCTCAGTGAAGTCTAGGACAGGGTCATACAAAACATCCACGACTGTCAACGGTGTCAAAAACTTTCATAAATGGGTTACAAATTGATAAAAAAAAATAAAAAATAACATGCTTCAAAATCATTAATGAAATGTGAAAAATAATTAGTTTGACGTTTTCTAATGATTGCAGATCTAATGGTTTCTCCTAAAAAGGGTTTTTTAAAATTATTTTTTACTTTTGCATGTCCGAACATCTGTGCATTAACAGATCTAACCGTGTAAATGCAGCTGACACTGCGGTGTTACAGTACTAATAATCCCAACTTGAGGAAACTTTATTGCTTCTCATTTCTGTTTTTCAGTTTTACTACTGACTGTTTTCTTGTCTTTTCTCAAGTAACATTTTATTGAAAAATCCTCTAGGAATAGTGCCATTGAATAAAATGATTATTTATAATTATTAAATCCTATAAATATTGAACTTTTTATATAGTTAAAATGGTTAAAGGGGTGTGTTCATTAGTCCATTAGATCTGGAAATGAGAATTAGTGAACTTTAGAGTTACTTTACACAATCAACCCAATTTTGTGAAGAAAATAAAACCTCACACAGGATCAGAATCACTAACAGCTGCTGCCTTCGCTCACACAGGGCATTAACTAACTGCCCAAAACTATCTAACTTTTCTGAGGGTTTCCCCCACTCTGGTACACTTGTGGTGTTCCGGGTCAGAAATGACTGCTCCTCAATCTCTCATGATGCCGTTTCTCTCAGTTAGCGCAGCGTGTGTGTGTGTGTGAGCTGACCGATCACAGGCATCATTGATCTCAGTTATTTGAGTTCAATAAACATGAGGGAACCGTTTTCACTCTGAATCCTCCCCGGGTCTTTCAGAGGTCAGGGAAACCCCTGACCCCTGAGAGACCGCGCTTGACCCCCTGACCCCTGAGACCACGCTTGACCCCCTGACACACCGTGTCTGACCCCTGACACTCTGCGCCTGACCCCTGAGACTCCGCGCTTGACCCCTGACAACATGCCTGACCTCTCGGAGTCAGGTCTCAGGTCAGGCGCGGAGTCTCAGAGGTCAGGGGTCAGGCGCGGTGTCTCAGAGGTCAGCGGGTGTGCGGTGAGTCAAGGTTCACACGCGGTGCCTCAGAGGTCAGGGGTCAGGCGTGGTGCCTCAGGGGTCACGCCAGGCTCTCGCTCTCCCGGCTGACCTCACACGAGCTGGAACGCTGCCGGCTGAAGTCGATGAATATTCCCTCGGGGTCGGTGTCCGAGTCCACAGACTCCAGGAGCTGATCCACCACGGTCTCGGGACTGGAGGAGGAAGAGGCCCGGTCCGGTTCGCCACCGGAGAAGAGCTCGGGGATTATGGGAGAATCCTCACAGACGTTCATGATCGGGCTGGGCGGCGCCTCGGTGAACACGGGCTCCTCCTCGAACGAGGTCATCTGACACACGGAGTGGCGCCGGACCCCGCCGGGCTCGGGCTCGTGTTCGCACACCGGCGTCAGCATCGGGATGTTGTAGCTCTTGGACCGAACCACGAGGTTCTTCAGCGGCGAGTCTGAGCGCGGCCAGCGCCGCAAGAGCCGCTTCTCTGAGGACGACACACAACTGATCACACACACTCTCACAGAGGAAGGGTTTCTCACAGCGAGGCCAGAGAAGAACCTCGGTTCCCCAGAGAACCTTTCAGTGATCGGCTCTTAAAGGGATCGCTCACCTAAATATAAAAGTTCTGTCATTATCATCTCTTCCTCGTGTCGTTCAAACCCATGAGACGTTCGTCTTCAGAACAAAGGAAGATGTTTTTAACCAATCAGAGATTTGTGTCCCTCCAGTGAGTGTGTGTTCAGCCTGAACTCTGACGCTTCATAAAGAGATGCTGAAATAAACCCTTTAATCAAAGGCTTCTGAAGAGACTCTTCACAAAGAAAATGTACTTTCAGACATTGACTAACAACATCTGTTAGAAGCCTCTTGTGTATTACCCTACTGAACCAAACGCTAATTCTAATGTAACTTCAGGATTCGTTTAAAACACCCTACAGAGACGTGTGTGTGTGTGTGTGTAACGACATGATGGAGAGTAAATGACTGACTTTTAATTTTTGGGTGAACGATCTCTTTTATAGAACAATTTTTTCTTAGTGTGAAAAACAAAATCACTATAAAGAACCGTTTGTGGAATGGAAAGGATCCATGGATGTTAAATGTTCTTAAGGGAATCGTCAGCGCTAATCAGGAACAGTGTGTGTGTGTGTGTTTAATGAGGAGAATCCGCTCACCCAACACACACGAAGACTGCGTGACGGAGCCGTCGCTGGAGAAAAGCCCGTGAGTTCCCAGATACGGCGAGACGACCATCTGGACCAGAGACTCCAGCTTCAGGTAATCACCACACACACCTTTAGCCTCGTGCACACCCTGACACACACAAACACACACACACCTTTAGCCTCGTGCACACCCTGACACACACACACACACACACACACACACACCTTTAGCCTCGTGCACACCCTGACACACACACACACACACCTTTAGCCTCGTGCACACACACACACACCTTTAGCCTCGTGCACACCCTGACACACACACACACACACACACACCTTTAGCCTCGTGCACACACACACACACACACACACACACCTTTAGCCTCGTGCACACACACACACACACACACACACACACACACACACCTTTAGCCTCGTGCACACCCTGACACACACACACACACACCTTTAGCCTCGTGCACACACACACACACCTTTAGCCTCGTGCACACCCTGACACACACACACACACACACACACCTTTAGCCTCGTGCACACACACACACACACACACACACACCTTTAGCCTCGTGCACACACACACACACACACACACACACACACACACACCTTTAGCCTCGTGCACACCCTGACACCAGTGTTTGGAATAACGCCGTTTAAAAGAACGGCGTTAGGTAACGACCAGGCGCGTCGTTAGACATGGGCATCCAGGGCTTCAAGGCAAGGCAAGGCAAGGCAAGTTTATTTATATAGCACATTTCATACACAATGGTAATTCAAAGTGCTTTACATACTATTAAAAATAATCAGAAGAAATAAGAATATACAAAACAGTTTAAAATAAAGAAACAAGAAAGAACTAAAAATAATTAAAACAGTTTAGAATAAAGAACAGTTTAAAATAAAGAAACGAGAAAGAACTAAAAATAATTAAAACAGTTTAGAATAAAGACTAAAATAAGACACAGTATAAACAGTCGGACAAACAGTGACACAGTGCTCATTCATTAAATGCAAAGTTAAACAGATGCGTTTTGAGTCTGGATTTGAATGTGACTAATGTAGGAGCACATCTGATCTCTTCTGGAAGCTGGTTCCAGCTGCGGCTGGCATAATAGCTAAAAGCAGACTCTCCTTGCTTAGAGTGAACTCTTGGAACTTCTAGCTGATGTGATCCTAATGATCTGAGTAATCTGTTGGGTTTGTATTCCGTGAGCATATCTGCAATGTATTGAGGTCCTAGGCCATTAAATGATTTATATACTAGTAATAATACTTTAAAATCAATCCTATAAGTAACTGGGAGCCAGTGTAATGACCTGAGGACTGGTGTGATATGATCATATTTTCTGGTTCTGCTAAGAATCCTGGCGGCAGCGTTCTGTATGAGCTGCAACTGTCTTATGGTCTTTTTGGGAAGGCCAGTGAGGAGTCCATTACAATAATCCACCCTGCTGGTGATGAAAGCATGCACTAGTTTTTCTAAGTCTTGACTGGAAACAAAGCATCTAATTCTTGCAATATTTTTCAGATGATAGTATGCTGATTTAGTTATTGCTTTGACATGACTATTGAAACTAAGGTCTGACTCTAAAGACACACCAAGATTCTTGACCTGATTTTTAGTTGTTTGACCTTTAGAGTGAAGGTATGCGTTCACCTTGAGAACTTCATCTTTGTTTCCAAACACAATGACTTCAGTTTTGTCTTTGTTTAACTGTAGAAAGTTTTGGCACATCCAGCTGTTGACTTCATCAATGCATTGAAGCAGAGAGTCAATGGGGCTGTAATCATTAGGCGATAGGGCTAAGTAGATCTGTGTGTCGTCTGCATAGCTGTGGTAAGAGATTTGGTTCTTTCTCATTATTTTGCTCATTGGGAGCATGTACAGGTTGAACAGGAGTGGCGCAAGAATTGAGCCTTGAGGGACTCCGCATGTCATGGGCGTCCACTCAGACTTAAGGTCACCTATACTCACATAATAACCTCTCCCATCTAAGTATGACCTGAACCATTTTAGAACTGTCCCAGAAAGCCCCACCCAGTTTTCCAGCCTGTCTAGAAGTATTTTGTGATCGACAGTGTCAAATGCAGCACTGAGGTCGAGTAACACCAGCACTGATAATTTGCCTGAATCCGTATTTAAGCGAATATCGTTTATTATCTTAATGAGCGCCGTCTCTGTGCTGTGATGCGATCGGAAGCCAGATTGAAAATTATCAAAGTATCCATTTGAGTTTAAGAATTTGTTCAGCTGGTTGAAGACAACTTTTTCAATGATTTTGCCTGTGAAAGGAAGATTTGAGATCGGTCTATAGTTGCTTAATATAGTCTTATCCAGATTGCTCTTTTTCAGGAGGGGTTTGACAACAGCAGTTTTAAGGGAGTTTGGAAAACTTCCATAGAAAAGTGAGGCATTTACCACTTCTAGGAGATCTGCTTCTAAACAGTCTAACACACTTTTAAAAAAAGATGTGGGAAGTGTGTCAAGAGCGCAGGTTGATGTTTTAAGGTGCTGAACGGTTTCTTTCAGAATTGTGCCATCAATTTCTTCAAAATCAGACATAGTAACTAATTTCTCAGGTTGTAGTCTGATCTGACTGACCCCAGCGCAACTCAAGGATGTGCTGATCACCTTTCTAATATTATTGATTTTCTCAGAGAAAAAGGTAGCAAACTCACTACACTTGCTATCGGAGAGCATTTCACTGGGAATCTGGCTTGGGGGATTTGTTAGTCTGTCGACAGTAGCGAAGAGATTTCGAGTATTATTTAGGTTTCTGTTTATGATATCGGAGAAGAAAGTCTGTCTAGCTTTGCCTAGTTCCATATTGAAAGCACGAATGGTGTCTCTATAGATGTTATAGTGGATTACAAGTTTTGTCTTTCGCCACATGCGCTCTGATTTTCTGCATTGTCTTTTCATAATTTGCACTGCTGTTGAGTTTCTCCAAGGTGCTTTTTGTTTACCATTCTTCCTGACTTTCACAGGAGCAATATCATCAATTACATTTTTAACCTTCGAGTTAAAAGAATCAAGGAGAGAATCAACCGAGTCAGCAGATATGCTCGGTCTTAGGGATATGGCCTTCATAAATAGTACACCAGTGTTCTCATTTAGGCATCTCTTCTTGACAGACACAGATCTAACTTCAATGGCAGGAGAGATCAATATATCAAAGAAAATACAGTAATGATCAGAGAGTGCGACATCCTTAATATCATTCAATGAAATGTTTAGACCCTTACTGATAAGTAAATCTAGAGTGTGTCCACGATTGTGTGTGGGCCCATGTACATGTTGAATCAGATCAAAAGTTTTTAAAACAGTATTGATTTCTTTTGCCATATTATTTTCTGCATTATCTATGTGAATGTTAAAATCTCCAGCAATAGTGAAACTGTCAAACTCTGAGGAAATTATTGATAACAGTTCTGTAAAGTCTTCAGCAAAGGCTGAAGAGTATTTTGGAGGCCTGTAAATAGTGATAAGTAAAATCCGTGGAGCACCTTTTAACACAATACCCAGATATTCGAAAGACGGGTAATTACCAAATGATATTTGCTTACATTGATAGACATCTTTAAAAAGAGCAGCTACACCCCCACCTCTCCTTCCAGCTCTGGAGACACTCATAAAGGTAAAGTTCGGAGGAGATGTTTCATTGAGAATTGTTGCACTGCAGCTGGCTTCTAGCCAAGTTTCATTTAGAAATATAAAGTCCAGGTTGTATGTGCTTATAAAGTCATTGACTAGAAGTGATTTATTTTTAAGTGAGCGGATGTTTAAAAGTGCTAACTTAACAGTCTTGCTTTTTGTGTCCACAATCTTAGTTTGTCGTGTGATAGGCACCAGATTAGATGGGTTTGCTGTACGGCTTTTAAAGGCCTTAGACTTTCTAACATGTGAATGAACAGATGATACAGGAACACTGGGTTCCCGCTTGTTCTGTAAACATTTGAGAAAGTTACTGTTATCACAGCGGGGACCCGGCACAAATCACTTGGAGCTGGTATCGGTTGATTTTGTAACACCTCGAGCAGACGGTGGAAGTTGTGGGCCCTGGCGTTGTGGAAGGGGCCTTAATGCTCGGGGAGGAGGGGGAGGGGGGAGAGGGCGAGCTGCGCCCATAGACTTTGGTGGTAGTGATGTTTTTCTGGTTGATATCTGGGGGCTTCCAGCGAATTGGGTTCCAGCATACACTAGTTTTTCCATTTTCTCTGAGAAACACATCAATGGGGATGTAGGAGATAGTGATAGCGGTGAGAGTGGCTGTGGTGTTAATGGAGGCTGTAATATGCTGTCTTGGCTTTCCTGGTCGTGTTTGGGTGCTGAATCTGTTGTTACTGGTGGCTGTAATGTACTGTCCTGGCTTCCCTGGTCATTCTTGGGTGCTGAATCTGTTGTTATTGGAGGCTGTAATATGCTGTCCTGGTTTCCCTGGTCATTCTTGGGTGCTGAATCTGTTGTTATTGGAGGCTGTAATATGCTGTCCTGGTTTCCCTGGTCATTCTTGGGTGCTGAATCTGTTGTTATTGGAGGCTGTAATATGCTGTCCTGGTTTCCCTGGTCATTCTTGGGTGCTGAATCTGTTGTTATTGGAGGCTGTAATATGCTGTCCTGGTTTCCCTGGTCATTCTTGGGTGCTGAATCTGTTGTTATTGGAGGCTGTAATATGCTGTCCTGGTTTCCCTGGTCATTCTTGGGTGCTGAATCTGTTGTTATTGGAGGCTGTAATATGCTGTCCTGGTTTCCCTGGTCATTCTTGGGTGCTGAATCTGTTGTTATTGGAGGCTGTAATATGCTGTCCTTGGGAGCTGAATCTTGTGACATTTCTAATATGTCACAGTCTGACTCTGGTGAGCTCAGTGGGCAGGGCTCAGCTGAAGTTGTGGGCTTCAGCCCCGGATGTTTTTTTTATAGCCCCGGATCTCAAAAAATTGAATTTATTGATAATTATTATTATTTTTTAATAATTTTGTATTTATTTAAAAAAATCGACCGGGTCTTTTAATCTATCCTTCGGAATCAATCATGTATTAAAGACGATTAAAATGTGTTCAAGCAGATCAAAGTTACTATGGTTACTCTCACACAGACGCACCACGTGAGCGATTTAGCTATCCAAGTTCATCTCCAGGATTTGCGCGCAACAGCAAACAATCTCACAGCAATAAAAAAAAAAAAAAAAAAGACGCAGTCAGCACCGCCGCACAGTCTTCTGTCAGACCAGATGTTGTCAGGCTATATGTCAGTAAAACTCAGAAAAACTAACTTACTGTCGTGTCAGCCGTTTGCTCGCGGCGCGCACTCTTCAATCACGCGCAAATGCGGCGCGCCCTGTATCACGCAAAATAAACTACTAGCATGTAACGTCGTGTTCTGTCGTCAATTAAATATTGAAATAACCAAAAGGGAGATTAAAGCTTCATCAAAACTCTATGTCGGGGCTTTTGTATTCCTTTGTAGGCTACATAAATGTTACACATTTTGGCGTAGCCCTACTCATTTTTCATTATTAATATTCTAATATTTTATCAATATTGCAAAGTCATCAAAACTGACTAAATATTTTGTGACCAAAAATGTGAAAAATAGGCCTACATCTAGCCTAAATGATCGTTCATGACATTCTTTTAACTATAAGCAGCCCAATTTGTCTAGATCTGTATTATTTCATTTGTATAATGAGCTTAAATATTGCTGCGCAGTCGTGTGATTTAGGCTGCTTGATTAACATTATTACAATGTATTCCTATTTAACTCTGATACAGTATGTAGCCTATATATATAAGGTCCTCAAATGTGTTTGAATATTTCACCAGCATCAGCCTTTTCACAGTTTGTATCACTCCGCTTGTCTGTGTTTGCGCAACTTGCATCATTAAGCCAGTAGGTGGTGACAAGTGACTGTCTTTATGAGTGAACAATTGAAATTTAATTTAACTGATTTAATAGTGCCAAAAACATTGATTAACTCAAGAAAGAAACAAGTTGCTGAAACTAAACTTTAATACTAAAAAGTTTACATCTATGCAAAATAATCCTTGAAAGATTTCTCATTTAAGGCCATTCCTGTTTGGAGTATGTGATTGTGTATTGTCAACTATAAGCAGAAACATTTTGCATTTCCATTTTCTAGTGTGGATCATTCATTTCAACATTTATCCTCATTCTCATGTTTAAGAATCTGTTATCTGCTTGACAAATAATTTATGTATACTGCCCACTGACATGCTTTTAAAGCTATTGTTATCAAAAAATGTTGGCCTTCAAACACCTTAAAATGCACATATGTAGGTCCGAGAAATCCAAATTTTCTCGGGGGAGCATGCCCCCGAACGCCCCTAACTACCTCACATTTTAATGTGTGTCTGTGTGGTAATATGGGCTGGTGTGGCTGTGGCAACAGTGCCAGGACTGCTTTTTTTCTGCCCCCCGCACATATGGGCCTAAATATATACATTATTCTCTGTATCGAATCATGTTATCTTATTACCCACCCCAGCCCCTGATGTTTCAGGCTCAGCCCCCGATGTTTTTTAAACCTAGAAACGCCCCTGGTAACGACGTTATTTTTTCAGTAACGGGGTAATCTAACTAATTACTTTTCCCGTCGTTACAACGCCGTTAACATTACTGGACGTTAAATGCGGTGCGTTACTATGCATTGATTGAATAAACTCTATTAGACATTCTCTGATAAACTGTGTAATCCGAACGCACCCCTGGCTCACACAGCTATTGAGGAGGTGGGTTAGTAACGAGGTAAGCGATTATGATTGGCTAAGGCAGAGTCATGTCTTTCATGGTAGCCAATCAGAGCCAGTGTTTTTATACACATGCCAGCACACGCGCCACACACACACACACACACACAAGCTAAACAGAGATTCGACGAAGCAGCAGAGATGGCGAGTCAGGAGCAATCCGATGAAAAGTTGGCATTTTCAAGGTGGAGATATACTACTTCAAATTCATTGAGGTCAAACAAAGGCAAGAACTAGGGGTGGAACGGTACATGTATTCGTATTGAACCGAAACGGTACGGGCGTCATGGTTCGGTGCATACATTTACACGGAGAACGGTATAAAAATAAATAAAACTTGCGTGCAAATTAATTAATGTAATGCGGAACTACTGTTAGAAACGCGGGTTCTTTATCTGTAGCCCCGCCTTAGCTCTGAACATGGCTCTGGAGCAGGCTGCGATGTAAAGATTGGAATGCTGGAGTGTGTGAGTGAGTGAGTGAGTGAGTGAGTGAGTGAGTGAGAGAGAGAGAGAGAGAGAGAGAGGGAGAGAGGGAGAGAGGCGCGGGCGCGATCGAAAAGTCGCAAAGTGTTTACATTTGTGCGTGCGTGTGTGTGTGTGTGTGTGGCGCGGACGCGATCGAACAGTGAAAACATAAAAACATACTCAGTAATTTTGTTTATACAGGACATTCAAACTGCAAAGTGTTTCCAAATTATTTGACATATAGCAACTTTTTTTTTTAACAGTAACGCAAATAGTTACTTTCCCTGGTAACGAGTTACTTTTATTATAGAGTAATTCAGTTACTAACTAAGTTACTTTTTGGAACAAGTAGTGAGTAACTATAATTACTTTTTAAAGTAACGTTCCCAACACTGCCTGACACACACACACACACCTTTAGCCTCGTGCACACCCTGACACACACACACACACACACACACACACACCTTTAGCCTCGTGCACACCCTGACACACACACACACACACACACACACCTTTAGCCTCGTGCACACCCTGACACACACACACACACACACACCTTTAGCCTCGTGCACACCCTGACACACACACCTTTAGCCTCGTGCACACCCTGACACACACACACACACACACACACACACACCTTTAGCCTCGTGCACACCCTGACACACACACACACACCTTTAGCCTCGTGCACACCCTGACACACACACACCTTTAGCCTCGTGCACACCCTGACACACACACACACACACCTTTAGCCTCGTGCACACCCTGACACACACACACACACACACACACACCTTTAGCCTCGTGCACACCCTGACACACACACACCTTTAGCCTCGTGCACACCCTGACACACACACACACACACCTTTAGCCTCGTGCACACCCTGACACACACACACCTTTAGCCTCGTGCACACCCTGACACACACTCACACACACCTTTAGCCTCATGCACACCCTGACACACACACACACATACACACCTTTAGCCTCGTGCACACCCTGACACACACACACCTTTAGCCTTGTGCACACCCTGACACACACACACACACCTTTAGCCTCATGCACACCCTGACACACACACACACCTTTAGCCTCGTGCACACCCTGACACACACACACCTTTAGCCTTGTGCACACCCTGACACACACACACCTTTAGCCTCGTGCACACCCTGACACACACACACACACCTTTAGCCTCGTGCACACCCTGACACACACACACACACACACACACCTTTAGCCTCGTGCACACCCTGACACACACACACACACACCTTTAGCCTCGTGCACACCCTGACACACACACACCTTTAGCCTCGTGCACACCCTGACACACACACACACACACACACCTTTAGCCTCATGCACACCCTGACACACACACACACACACACACACACCTTTAGCCTCGTGCACACCCTGACACACACACACACACACACACACCTTTAGCCTTGTGCACACCCTGACACACACACACACACCTTTAGCCTCGTGCACACCCTGACACACACACACACCTTTAGCCTTGTGCACACCCTGACACACACACACCTTTAGCCTCGTGCACACCCTGACACACACACACCTTTAGCCTTGTGCACACCCTGACACACACACACCTTTAGCCTTGTGCACACCCTGACACACACACACACACACCTTTAGCCTTGTGCACACCCTGACACACACACACACCTTTAGCCTCGTGCACACCCTGACACACACACACACACACACTTAGCCTCGTGCACACCCTGACACACACACACACTTAGCCTCGTGCACACCCTGAGACACACACACACACACACTTAGCCTCGTGCACACCCTGAGACACACACACACCTTTAGCCTCGTGCACACCCTGACACACACACACACACACACACACTTAGCCTCGTGCACACCCTGAGACACACACACACCTTTAGCCTCGTGCACACCCTAAGACACACACACACACATTTAGCCTCGTGCACACCCTGAGACACACACACACACACCTTTAGCCTCGTGCACACCCTGAGACACACACACACACACCTTTAGCCTCGTGCACACCCTAAGACACACACACACACACCTTTAGCCTCGTGCACACCCTTACACACACACGCAGCCTGAAACACGATAAACAAAACTGAAACGAGTCTCTTCATTAGGAATCAGCAGAATTAATCTTTGCATCGCAAACGATTATAACACATTTTCTCCCAGAAGATGATAAGACGGATCACAGATATTTATTAAGGGCCATAAACATCCTGTAACTGAAGCGGAGCTCGTGATTGGCCCTGGTGTGAAGCGGAGCTCGTGATTGGCCCTGGTGTGAAGCGGAGCTCGTGATTGGCCCTGGTGTGAAGCGGAGCTCGTGATTGGACCTGGTGTGAAGCGGAGCTCGTGATTGGCCCTGGTGTGAAGCGGAGCTCGTGATTGGACCTGGTGTGAAGCGGAGCTCGTGATTGGCCCTGGTGTGAAGCGGAGCTCGTGATTGGACCTGGTGTGAAGCGGAGCTCGTGATTGGCCCTGATGTGAAGCGGAGCTCGTGATTGGCCCTGGTGTGAAGCGGAGCTCGTGATTGGCCCTGATGTGAAGCGGAGCTCGTGATTGGCCCTGATGTGAAGCGGAGCTCGTGATTGGCCCTGATGTGAAGCGGAGCTCGTGATTGGCCCTGATGTGAAGCGGAGCTCGTGATTGGCCCTGATGTGAAGCGGAGCTCGTGATTGGCCCTGATGTGAAGCGGAGCTCGTGATTGGCCCTGATGTGAAGCGTCTCTATAAACTGACATGTTTAATTCAAAAGGTCAGAAAGGCTTGAATATCATGACTATTTTTGGTGCAAAAGTCCTTGACAACTGAACCACAGAGAAATAAAAAAAGAATGATAAAAAAATATGAGGTGACCTTTAAAGTGCAACACACACACACACACACACACACACACAGGAAACACGACCACAATCCACATCACACACCACTTACTTCAAAATATCAGTTGTGTAGATACATTTCACTCAGAGAGAAAAATTCGTTTCACGTCTCACTTCACATGCATACACTAAAGCGCACACACACACACACACACACACACACACACACACACACACACACACACACACACCTTTGTCTTGCGACTCCTTCCGGTAAGTTTAAAACTGACAGTTTCAGCTCTGCGTCGACTCAGGAAATCTAGAGACATTTCTGATAAGAGGCTGCATTTGTTTACACAAGCGTCTGAAGGGCTGCTGGGAAACTGGTGCCATCTG
>NW_027645854.1:60000-77500 GCF_949319135.1 Squalius cephalus
CACACTCAGAAACACACTCAGATACACACTCTCACACACTCACACTCAGATACACACTCTATAACACTCACACTCAGATACACTCTCTCACACACTCACACTCAGAAACACACTCACACACACACTCACACTCAGATACACACTCTCACACACACTCACACTCAGAAACACTATAACACTATAACACACTCAGAAACACTCACTCAGATACACACTCACACACTCAGATACACACTCTCACACACTCTCACACACTCTCACACACTCTCACACACTCTCACACACTCTCACACACTCTCACACACTCTCACACACTCTCACACACTCTCACACACTCAGATACACACTCTATAACACTCTATAACACTCTATAACACTCTATAACACTCACACTCAGATACACACTCTCACACTCAGATACACACTCAGATACACACTCAGATACACACTCAGATACACACTCAGATACACACTCAGATACACTCTCAGAAACACACTCAGATACACACTCAGATACACACTCAGATACACACTCAGATACACACTCAGATACACACTCAGATACACACTCAGACACACACTCAGACACACACACACACACTATAACACTCACACTCAGATACACACTCTCACACTCAGAAACACACTCAGATACACACTCTCACACACTCACACTCAGATACACACTCTATAACACTCACACTCAGATACACTCTCTCACACACTCACACTCAGAAACACTCACACACACTCAGATACACACTCTCACACACACTCACACTCAGAAACACTATAACACTATAACACACTCAGAAACACTCACTCAGATACACACTCTCACACACTCTCACACACTCTCACACACTCTCACACACTCTCACACACTCTCACACACTCTCACACACTCTCACACACTCTCACACACTCAGATACACACTCTATAGGAGGATCTTTGTTGACATCTTTGTACGCATGCGCGAGTGGTTGTGTGGCAACAAATCAAACAGTATTGCGGGCTGTAAAGACGCGACGAGCACTTTCAAGAGAGTTAGCGGGCAAAATCCACAATATATAAGCACTTTAACATCTGAAGACCGGAGGAGGTTTGGAGAGAAGCTCAAAATTTGTATTGGTGACAAAATCGAAGTTATTCAAAGCCCATATGAGATCTCCGCTGACTGTGCGTGCAACTCCCCAAACAGACGAGGCATTTATACTTGACGCAACTGTTTTGTTTTAGACTGAACACCAGACCATACAACTGATTTAGACGCGCAAACTGGGTGATGATGAGATGTACTAATATCCGTCTGCTCGGGCAGATTCGGCTCAAAGTCGTGCATCTGCGGATGCGCGCGCGCGCTGTTAAGCCGAATCTGCCCGAGCAGACGGATATTAGTTTTTTTATTACCTTCGCGCTCATGCGGACGCGTCGAGTATAAACAAGGTTTTACAGCTCAGCCACTTGTTTTTTTCATATTTTTTTTTGCAAGTGGAAGATCTTGGTTTACATTTGGACTTGGATGTGATCTTATAGGCTTGAAAAGGTTGGTGACCACTGCATAACGCAAACCCAGTCAAACGTTTGACTGCAGTATCTTCTATTCTATGCGCCTTATAATCCGGTGCGCCCTATATATGAAAACAGTTATAAAATAGGCCATTTATTGAAGGTGCGCCTCTGCTTATAGTGCGGAAAATACGGTAGTCTGGGTGCTGTGGATCGCGGTTTGGGACACCTGAATCAGAACGCGAAAACATATGACTCGGTTGATTTGACTCAGTTTTATTATTTTTTATTTTATTCAATCTTCTATAAATACATAGTCACTAAGACTTAGGCCTAACGTTACCATGAACAAAATGAGCCTCACAAACTCGATCAGTAACGTTAGGAATCCAGGCTTCGGAGCGTCCAGGTTCAATCGCCTAATTGCACGCAACCATTTCTTTCGTTTTTCGCGATCCTTTTCGGAGGGAATTCGAAAAAACTTTTTATCAGGCCCCCAACGAGCCGTACAATCGACCACACAGCAAGAGTGAACCATCCTCTTCTCTAAATCCTCCTCCAAACGTGCAAAACAATCAAATTACAGGTATCTAGCGGTGTTTCCTGCCACACGATTCCCGTGATGCAACGCGGCAAACATAAACAATGACGTCACAAAAGATCCGCCTATAACACTCACACTCAGATACACACTCTCACACACTCAGAAACACACTCAGATACACACTCTCACACACTCACACTCAGATACACACTCAGAAACACTCACACTCAGATACACACTCTCACACACTCAGAAACACACTCAGATACACACTCTCACACACTCACACTCAGATACACACTCTATAACACTCACACTCAGATACACACTCTCACACACTCAGAAACACACTCAGATACACACTCTCACACACTCAGATACACACTCTCACACACTCAGAAACACACTCAGATACACACTCTCACACACTCAGAAACACACTCAGATACACACTCTCACACACTCAGAAACACACTCAGATACACTCTCACACTCACACTCAGATACACACTCTCACACACTCAGAAACACACTCAGATACACACTCTCACACACTCACACTCAGATACACTCTCACACACACTCAGATACCAGATACACACTCACACTCAGATACACTCTCACACACACACTCAGATCATACCTGCAAACTCAGAAGGTCTGAAAAAGGTGACACATTTTATAACCCCCCCCGCCCACTACCCCGCCCACTACCCCGCCCGCCCCGCCCGCCCGCCCGCCCGCCCGCCTCTTTTGGCCTGGGCAAGCCTTTCAAGGGCCCGTTTTCTCTGTTTTGCCATGTGCCTCTTTCGAGCCACACCAAACAGCAGGTGTTTCGATCACTCATTAACGTTAAACCAGACACCAATGGGTCTTGTTTCATTACGTGTTCATTTTCATTTCGTACATAAAAAATCAGATAACAATGTTAATTTTGACAGCAAATTTTGATTTAGTTTTAGTCATAGTCTTTTGACTAAAATACCATTTAGTTTTAGTCATATTTTAGTCATCTGAATTGTTTTGGTTTTAGTCGACTAAAATATAATGGGTTTAGTTCAATTGTAATGCATTAATTTAGAATGTCTCTAAAATGTCCAAACCCATATACTCCCGGATAAAACATCTATTAACCTGTTAATATAATTGATTTTCAAGTTTGAACGTGCAATACAGATACAGATTTAACTACTGTGACTTAAAAAATATCTTAAAATTAAATAAAACCACTTTTCCTAAAGTAGAACACAGTCTTCTTTTCAATTAATGATATATGCATTCTTTATAACTTCTTGCATACATCATTCTTTATTCTTTCAAGCAGACATATTTAAATGAATTAAATATAATTAATCCTTATTAAAGCTATTAACGAGCAGTGAATGTTTTTCTCTTTCTTTTGTTGCTTGATCAATATTAAAGGGATAGTTCACCCAAAATGAAAATTCTGTGATCATTTACTCACCCTCAAGTTGTTCCAAACCTGTATGACTTTCTTTCTTCTGCTGAACACAAAAGAAGATATTTTGAAGAAAGTTGGTAACCAAATGTCTGATGGACCCCATTGACTTCCATAGTAGGAAAAAAAAAAATATTGGCGCGTTTACACCAAAATCACCCGGAACAATTTGTCCCAGGAACTTTTTTACCAGGAACTTTTTTTACCCCAGACCGGTTGCTTATTGCGTTTACACCGCAGTCTAAAGTACCGGGCAGATTATGCAAATTGTCTGGTGACGTTGAACTGCGCGCGACTGCTCCTCTCAGTCTGCGACGGACAGTAATCAGTTTTGAGCGCCTTTTGAGTTTCGAGTTTTAAGTATGGAGGAGATTCAAGCTGTGCTGGTTTTGTGTGTGATGTATTGGTTTACTAACGAGGTAATTAACAAAACGGCAGAAAAAAGACGAGCACTGATACTAAAGCGTATTCAGAAAGCTCGTAATGCTAGATATAAAATTAAAATTATTATGGCTTACAGCTTATGAAACCCAAATTTAAAATTAGAATATTGTGAAAAGGTTTTCATAGCTGTAAGCCATAATCAAAATTATGACAAATAAAGGTTTGAAATATCTCACTTTGCATGTAATGAGTCTATATAATACATTAGGTTCACATTTTAAGTTGAATTACTGAAATTAACTTTTGCATGATATTCTAATTTGTTTAACCTCATAAGTCACTTATGAAATGACATTTTATATTTATGACAGAGCTAAATATACCTGTATATTTGGCTCTGTCATAAATATAAAATGTCATTTCATAAGTGACTTATGAGGTTGTTAAATTACCTACACTTTGCTTATTTTAACCTGTGCACTTTCACCTGAAATGTTTAAACATCTAACCAGCATCTTACCGTAAGAGCTAAAATTACCATGGAAATTAAAAGGCACTTGATCTCAAGAAAGTGACATTTTACAAACTTTATTTGACACAAGGTAAGTACTACTTACAACATAAATAGTATAATAAACAGTAAAATAATGTGCAAAGAAAAACAAATACAAATGTATTTAGAACAACTGGACAAACTCCAAGAACAGAAACCCGGCCTAAAAGTCTCTTTGCAGGAATGCAAACAATATATACAGATTATAAATGCTAATAATTGTTAATGTGCAATTTCAAGTGCAAACTCAAGAGAAAGTGCAAACTTGTGTTAAATCAGGTGGCTGGGCATTGTGGCTACTTTTTGAATGACTGGGCAAACTGACCAAGAACAGACAGAAACCCAGCCTGAAAGTCCCTCTGCTGCCGCCTGCTTTCTTCAGCTTCCGACTGCAGGAATGCCAACTCCTGCCTCCTCATCTCTCTTTCCTCAGCCTGGCTCTCAAGTAACAGCTGCATGTATTTGTCACGCTGTTCTTGTCCAAGCTGCAGGGCGGCCCGGTTAGAATCTTCCATGTCCCTCAGCGCATCAAGGAAGTCACAATCCCTTTTCCTCTTCCCTAAGTGAAGAAACACATGACAATAAATACACAAGCCCACCCTGAAACAATAAAACCATAAAACACTTATTTCACTAAAAAAATCTTACATTTTAAACTTGTGTTGGGCCATCATGTACCATTTAAGTTTGCAATAACACAAATAATATAATATAAAAATAACACAATGACCCAAAACCATTAGGATTACAATTAGGTCAGTTTTGAAGTATAATTTATCAACAGACAACATTGTTTTATACCTCGGCGTGTGTGCGTTTCAGCGGGAGACATGGGACGAGGGCTACTGGTGATTGCAGGGGAAAACACGCTGGTCTCCGTTGGCTGCAAATCATTGGGGCTATTCATTTCATCTGTAAAAACACGTTGAAAAAAGTTAGTTTGTTTTATCACTGCAACGAGTTTAACATGGTATCATATAACTGTTAGATGTGATATTTACCTTCAACCGACTGGTCCTCAGATTCCTGAAGTGATTCCAACAACGCAATTGCCGAGTCTTTCGTCACCGCTGCTCCAGAAAAGGCCGGCCTGTGTCCCAGCAACGCGTCCAGGCGGTCAAACCACTTGTTGGTACGTCGATCGGATCCACTTTTATTGTTGTGATCCTTTAACTTCTTGTAATCTTGTTTTAGTTTTTTTAACTTCTCTCTGCATTGTTTTCCAGTGTGAATAATGCCCAGCTCGCATAACCGACTCGATATTTTCAGGTATACCTTTTCATTGCGGATTGCCGTTTCCAGTTCCCGCTGGATTTCCTCTTCCGCAAAAACGCTTATTAAAGCCTGGACCTCGTCGTCGGTCCAGCGATCGTATTTTTTATTAAATTCCATGTCAGACAACTCTTTAACTACACGAAGCAAAGAACCGCAATTTTAAAAAATGGCGGTCTAATAAATAAAATCTGCGTGGAGTCAACCAATCACAATGTGGCATGAATTCAACCAATCAGCATGCTCAGCGCACAAGTCCCACCCCTGAAAGTTCCGGAACTTTAAAAAAGTACCACCTCGCCAGCAGGGACTTTCTGAGGGGGAAATATTTACCCGGAACTTCATTTAGACCCTGGTTCCTGCGGTGTAAACACACCGAGTACCACCCCAAAGTTCCTAGTTCCTGGGTAAAGTTCCTGCGGTGGAAACGCGCCATATGTAAGTCAATGGGGACCAGCATCTGTTTAATTACCAACCTTCTTTAAAATATCTTCTTTTGTGTTCAGCAGAAGAAAGAAAGTCATACAGGTTTGGAACAACTTGAGGGTGAGTAAATGATCACAGAATTTTCATTTTGGGTGAACTATCCCTTTAAGGACACAGACCGCATTTAGGTTTATTACCCACTGTCACTTTAAGACATCGGATAATTTCCAATGACATGCGGATCCAGAATTGCACTGATGCACATCCGATACACTCACAACTGTTTAAGACATAACCGACATATTTTACGTGAATACTCTCCAAAACGGACATTTAGACATAATGTTGTGTGTATTTGTCCATTCAGACACGAAACAGAGCTCAATTCAGAACTCGCACGCTGTATTGGTATCTATGGCTGCACGCTTGGGGTCGTGTGTGTGCGTGCGCACAGAAAGATGAGACATGAGACATGCAGTTCAGTACAAATGTGCGCATCTACTATCAGTTCTGTATGGATCGCTTCCCAAATCGTCACTATCTAACATTTTCGTCATAGTTTTTGTCATTCAAAACTAGTTTTTATAATTTTCTTTATCGTCTCGGTTTCGTCTGTGAAAAATGTTAAAAAATTTCAAAACGAAATTAACACTAATGCAGTGTAATGTGACAGCCTTGCCAAAATCATTCACATTGAACTAACATTGTAGGCTAACAACACAATTTGCTGATCTTACGTTAGCTGAGTAGCCGACAAGCTTAGGCTACTTTCCATTATAATGTTAATGTTAAACATGTTCACTAACTTGAATTCATCCGCGGAAAAGCTGCAGCCAGGGGCTTTTCAAAGAAGACGCTGCCGTTATCTTGACTGTGATTGGCCAAATGACTCGCGTGATGACCCCCCCCCCCCCCAAAAAAAAAAAAACCTCTTCGGATCTACACGATTCACGTGGATGACATTTTCCCATTCAAAACGGCGATTTTCGCCGAAAAGCGACTAGTTTGCAGGTATGTCAGATACACACTCTCACACACTCACACTCAGATACACACTCTCACACACTCACACTCAGATACACACTCTATAACACTCACACTCAGATACACTCTCGCACACACACTCAGATACACACTCACACTCAGATACACTCTCACACACACACTCAGAAACACACTCTCACACACTCACAATCAGATACACTCTCTCACACACTCACACTCAGACACACTCAGATACACACTCTCACACTCAGATACACACTCAGATACACACTCAGATACACACTCAGATACACACTCAGATACACACTCAGATACACACTCAGATACACACTCAGATACACACTCAGATACACTCACACACTCAGACTCAGATACACACTCTCTAACACACTCACACTCAGATACACTCTCTAACACACTCACACTCAGAAACACACACACACACTCAGATACACACTCAGATACACACTCTATAACACACTCAGATACTCTCTCACACACTCACAATCAGAAACACTCACACTCAGATACACTCTCTAACACACTCACACTCAGAAACACACACACACACACACACACACACACACACACACACACTCAGATACACACTCAGATACACACTCTATAACACACTCACACTCAGATACACTCTCTCACACACTCACACTCAGAAACACTCATACTCAGATACACACTCAGAAACACTCATACTCAGATACACACTCTCTAACACACTCACACTCAGATACACTCTCTAACACACTCACACTCAGAAACACACACACACACTCAGATACACACTCTATAACACTCACACTCAGATACACTCTCGCACACACACTCAGATACACACTCACACTCAGATACACTCTCACACACACACTCAGAAACACACTCACACACTCACAATCAGATACACTCTCTCACACACTCACACTCAGACACACTCAGATACACACTCAGATACACACTC
This sequence comes from Squalius cephalus, assembly GCF_949319135.1. Lineage (NCBI taxonomy): Eukaryota > Metazoa > Chordata > Actinopteri > Cypriniformes > Leuciscidae > Squalius > Squalius cephalus. The sequence continues at coordinate 68,127 of NW_027645854.1, forward strand.
AGATACACACTCAGATACACACTCAGATACACACTCAGATACACACTCAGATACACTCACACACTCAGACTCAGATACACACTCTCTAACACACTCACACTCAGATACACTCTCTAACACACTCACACTCAGAAACACACACACACACACTCAGATACACACTCAGATACACACTCTATAACACACTCAGATACTCTCTCACACACTCACAATCAGAAACACTCACACTCAGATACACTCTCTAACACACTCACACTCAGAAACACACACACACACACACACACACACACACACTCAGATACACACTCAGATACACACTCACACTCAGATACACTCTCTCACACACTCACACTCAGAAACACTCATACTCAGATACACACTCAGAAACACTCATACTCAGATACACACTCTCTAACACACTCACACTCAGATACACTCTCTAACACACTCACACTCAGAAACACACACACACACACTCAGATACACACTCTATAACACTCACACTCAGATACTCTCTCACACACTCACAATCAGAAACACTCACACTCAGATACACACTCTCTAACACACTCAGATACACACTCTATAACACACTCACATTCAGATACTCTCTCACACACTCACAATCAGAAACACTCACACTCAGATACACTCTCTAACACACTCACACTCAGAAACACACACACACACTCAGATACACACTCAGATACACACTCTATAACACACTCACACTCAGATACACTCTCTCACACACTCACACTCAGAAACACTCATACTCAGATACACACTCAGAAACACTCATACTCAGATACACTCTCTCACACTCAGAAACACACACACTCAGATACACACTCTCACACACTCAGATACACACTCTCTAACACACTCAGATACACACTCTATAACACACTCACATTCAGATACTCTCTCACACACTCACAATCAGAAACACTCACACTCAGATACACTCTCTAACACACTCACACTCAGAAACACACACACACACTCAGATACACACTCAGATACACACTCTATAACACACTCACACTCAGATACACTCTCTCACACACTCACACTCAGAAACACTCATACTCAGATACACACTCAGAAACACTCACACTCAGATACACTCTCTCACACTCAGAAACACACACACTCAGATACACACTCTCACACACTCAGATACACACTCTATAACACACTCACATTCAGATACTCTCTCACACACTCACAATCAGAAACACTCACACTCAGATACACACTCACACTCAGATACACTCTCTCACACTCAGAAACACACACACTCAGATACACTCTCTAACACACTCACACTCAGAAACACACACACTCAGATACACTCTCTCACACACTCACACTCAGAAACACACACACTCAGATACACACTGTTCTGATGTCTGAATCTCACCCATTACATATTAAAATATAAAATCGTCTTACCTTCATAAAAGCGAATTTTATCCCTGAGAATCACCATTCCCTTCGTCAGCAGCTGATTCTGTGACACAAGCACAAGCACACTCAGTTCACAGACGCTTCGTTAGTGAGGATTACTGAGAGTCGTTAGATCACCTGCAGATACTCCGTGAAGAAGGAGCCCAGCTCGGTCTTCAGCAGCTGCCTAGAGACACACACACAGAGACCAGCACGTCAGTGTCCGTGTGACCCGTGTGAGGCGTGTGACGTGTGTGACCCATGTGAGGCGTGTGACCCGTGAGGCGTGTGACGTGTGTGACCCGTGAGGCGTGTGACGTGTGTGACCCATGTGAGGCGTGTGACCCATGAGGCGTGTGACCCGTGAGGCGTGTGACGTGTGTGACCCGTGTGACGTGTGTGACGTGTGTGACCCGTGAGGCGTGTGACGTGTGTGACCCATGTGAGGCGTGTGACCCGTGAGGCGTGTGACGTGTGTGACCCGTGAGGCGTGTGACGTGTGTGACCCATGTGAGGCGTGTGACCCATGAGGCGTGTGACCCGTGAGGCGTGTGACGTGTGTGACCCGTGTGACGTGTGTGACCCGTGAGGCGTGACGTGTGTGACCCATGAGGCGTGTGACCCGTGAGGCGTGTGACGTGTGTGACCCGTGTGACCCGTGAGGCGTGACGTGTGTGACCCATGTGAGGCGTGTGACCCGTGAGGCGTGTGACGTGTGTGACCCGTGTGAGACGTGAGGCGTGTGTGACGTGTGTGACCAGTGTGAGGCGTGTGTGAGGCGTGTGTCGTGTGTGACCCGTGAGGCGTGTGACGTGTGTGACCCATGTGAGGCGTGTGACCCGTGAGGCGTGTGACGTGTGTGACCCGTGTGACCCGTGAGGCGTGTGACCCGTGAGGCGTGTGACGTGTGTGACCCATGTGAGGCGTGTGACCCGTGAGGCGTGTGACGTGTGTGACCCGTGTGACCCGTGAGGCGTGTGACCCGTGAGGCGTGTGACGTGTGTGACCCGTGTGAGACGTGAGGCGTGTGACCCGTGAGGCGTGTGAGACGTGAGGCGTGTGTGACGTGTGTGACCAGTGTGAGGCGTGTGTGAGGCGTGTGTGACCAGTGTGAGACGTGTGAGGTGAGACGTGAGAGGCGTGTGACGTGTGAGGCGTGTGACGTGTGTGACCCGTGTGAGGCGTGTGTGACGTGTGTGACCAGTGTGAGGCGTGTGTGAGGCGTGTGTGACCAGTGTGAGACGTGTGAGGTGAGACGTGAGAGGCGTGTGACGTGTGAGGCGTGTGACGTGTGTGACCCGTGTGAGGCGTGTGTGACGTGTGTGACCAGTGTGAGGCGTGTGTGAGGCGTGTGTGACCAGTGTGAGACGTGTGAGGTGAGACGTGTGAGGCGTGACGTGTTTGACGTGAGAGGCGTGTGACGTGTGTGAGGCGTGTGACGTGTGTGAGGCGTGTGTGACGTGTGTGAGACGTGTGAGGTGAGACGTGTGAGGCGTGTGACCCGTGAGGCGTGTGACGTGTGTGACCCGTGTGAGGCGTGTGTGACGTGTGTGACCAGTGTGAGGCGTGTGTGAGGCGTGTGTGACCAGTGTGAGACGTGTGAGGTGAGACGTGTGAGGCGTGACGTGTTTGACGTGAGAGGCGTGTGACGTGTGTGAGGCGTGTGACGTGTGTGAGGCGTGTGTGACGTGTGTGACCAGTGTGAGACGTGTGAGGTGAGACGTGTGAGGCGTGTGACGTGTGTGACCCGTGTGACGTGTGACCCGTGTGAGGCGTGTGACCCGTGTGAGGCGTGTGAGGTGTGTGTGAGGTGTGTGTGACCAGTGTGAGGCGTGTGAGGTAGAGGTCTTCACAGTGAACCCGAGACCCGTCGACCCGGGACCCGTACTATCTATATTTTAAATGATCAGCCGGGTCCGGGTCGGGTCCGAATCTATTACTTCGGGTCCCGGGTCTGTTTAACATTGTGTGTAATACCCGTGCGATCGGAGTCATCAGATCAGACTCGGAAAAAACCCGGCCGTGATTAGACACTGCTTGTGTTTTTTTGTAACCTGCAACTTGTAAAATTAGGACACTCAAAATAAATTGCGTTAAAAAGCATATTTTAGGTTGATCCAGCAACTATTCTATGGCAACCAGTTACCAGAGCTTCAGTGAGGGACCGCCAAACCGCGCTTTAGATTTTACAATATAAATTAACCGTCTTGTTTAATCTTAAAGTTTTAGTGGTCAGATTCAGACTCGATGCAGAGCAGAGAGCACGGAGATGAGAGCACTCGAGTCAGAATGTAAGTTACATGTGCAAAGTTGCATTTGTCATCCGTCACCTTGACATCAAGTGGACTTTTGAAGCTGAAATAATGAGTGGATTAAGCTTGGACTTGGAATAACGAGAGGAATAACATGGATAACTTTCTTGTCGGAGGATGTGACGGTAGGTGACCCATGTGACCCGTGTGAGGCATGTGACCTGTGTACGGTAGGTGACCCATGTGAGGCATGTGACCTGTGTGAGGCATGTGACCCGTGTGACCCATGTGACGGCAGGTGACCCATGTGACCCGTGTGAGGCATGTGACCTGTGTGAGGCATGTGACCCGTGTGACCCATGTGACGGTACGTGACCCATGTGACCCGTGTGACCCATGTGACCTGTGTGAGGCATGTGACCCGTGTGACCCATGTGACGGCAGGTGACCCATGTGACCCGTGTGACCCATGTGACCGGGGCAGTGGAGCCAGTCGTCTTGCTCTGGCAATATTTCACAGTCATGCCAATAAAGCTCATTTGAACTGAACTGAAGGTCTCTCACCTGACGCCTTCATTCAGTACGTGGAGCTCGTTCTCTCCCAGATCCCTCCGCTGGAACACCGAGATCACGGCATTATGGATGCTGTCACACACACACACACACACGTTAAATGTGTCCGTGATGTTTCAGGCTGGATTAACATGTAAACTGCAGTGCACATTAAATGTTTGTGTAATGAAATGCTGAAAATGGATTGATGAAGATGAACGATTTTCTGCCCACTGAAGGCCCCAAAACATGTGACGTCATTTCAAACAAAATCAGGCCAAAACAAAACTAGAGTTCCGAACTGCCATTGGTCCATGTCGATGATGTATTAGGTGGGTGTGGCTCTGAGGCTCCGCCTTCTTCGAGGTGTAAATCTTCATTTCTTCTGTTCAGCCCATTGAGGTCAGAGGTCACATCAACACACTGAGAGTTGCTTTATAGATTATAATTCGAACTGAAAGCGACACTGACACTGTTCACATTTAAAGTGCCCTATTATGCAGTTTTAAAGGCTCTTTAAAAAGGTCTCCAACAGGTTTACATGCATCAAAGCTCAAAAAACACGTTCATTTTCTCATAATATCCATTTGCACATCACCACATCTTTCAATGATTCTCAAACGACTCGACGGATGAATCAATCTCTCTAAATCCCTCCTTTCTGTGAGCTACTCTACCCTGATTGGCCAGAGGGCTCAGTCTGTTGTGATTGGTCTACTCTCCCCTGATTGGCCAGACGCTCAGTCTGGGGCACGTTCAAGTTCAAAACAGTGCGCAACGTTTTGCTACGGTTTCCGGGTTGAATGTCGTGTGTCCTGGAAGAGGCGTGCACCGGTGTGCAACGGGGTTTGAGATACGTTTTCTCTTGTTTGGTGGGTGTGTCAGAACTGCAGTCCAATCAGCAGCAACATGTATATAAAGCACGCGGTATTAAAGTGAACTCGCACAATGGGTTCAAGGAAAGTAATTTACAAATGTGTTGATGCAGCTCGGTATACGCAACAACTGAGGATATTAGAAGACATGTTTGTCGTAAGTTTTATTGTAAAAATATAGGATATCAACATAATGATGTAGTTGTTTATATTTTTAGCTTCATTGCAAGTGTATGACATTTGGTATAGAAATAAACAATGGTAATTAAGTGCTTTTCCTAAAAATGAGAAAGAAAATACAGGGTATTAAAACAGTATGAACTACAAATAAAGTCAGTATGTGAGGCTAAATAGATGTGTTTTAGTCTGAGTTAGGGAAGATGTGCTTCAGTTTCAGCAATCCCTTCACTCGATTGGGATGTTCTCTTGTGTTCTGGGCGGCAAGTGCAGTAACTGTACCATCGGGCATATTTTGTAGTATTAAACACATATTTATACCGACTTCATCAGGCTCAGAAAATTCTTCACAAAGAACATAAAGAATGGCCTTCTCAGCTGCCATAGTTGCAACTCTTGCGTCATCAGAACAGTGTGTTCAACGCACCACCGTTTCTGTTTAAAGAACGTTGTGCAGCGTTTTGTCGGGCTGAACGCAGACCTGTTGTGATTGGTCTACTCTGCTCTGATTGGCCAGATGCTCAGTCTGTTGTGATTGGTCTACTCTGCTCTGATTGGCCAGACGCTCAGTCTGTTGTGATTGGTCTACTCTGCTCTGATTGGCCAGACGCTCAGTCTGTTGTGATTGGTCTACTCTGCTCTGATTGGCCAGACGCTCAGTCTGTTGTGATTGGTCTACTCTGCTCTGATTGGCCAGATGCTCAGTCTGTTGTGATTGGTCTACTCTGCTCTGATTGGCCAGACGCTCAGTCTGTTGTGATTGGTCTACTCTGCTCTGATTGGCCAGACGCTCAGTCTGTTGTGATTGGTCTACTCTGCTCTGATTGGCCAGACGCTCAGTCTGTTGTGATTGGTCTACTCTCCCCTGATTGGCCAGAGGGCTCAGTTTGTTGTGATTGGTCTACTCTGATTGGCCAGAGGGCTCAGTTTGTTGTGATTGGTCTACTCTGATTGGCCAGAGGGCTCAGTCTGTTGTGATTGGTCTACTCTCCCCTGATTGGCCAGAGGGCTCAGTCTGTTGTGATTGGTCTACTCTGCTCTGATTGGCCAGATGCTCAGTCTGTTGTGATTGGTCTACTCTCCCCTGATTGGCCAGAGGGCTCAGTCTGTTGTGATTGGTCTACTCTGCTCTGATTGGCCAGACGCTCAGTCTGTTGTGATTGGTCTACTCTCCCCTGATTGGCCAGAGGGCTCAGTCTGTTGTGATTGGTCTACTCTCCCCTGATTGGCCAGATGCTCAGTCTGTTGTGATTGGTCTACTCTCCCCTGATTGGCCAGATGCTCAGTCTGTTGTGATTGGTCTACTCTGCTCTGATTGGCCAGATGGCTCAGTCTGTTGTCATTGGTTTACTCTGCTCTGATTGGCCAGATGCTCAGTCTGCTGTGATTGGTCTACTCTGCTCTGATTGGCCAGACGATCAGTCTGTTGTGATTGGTCTACTCTCCCCTGATTGGCCAGATGCTCAGTCTGTTGTGATTGGTCTACTCTGCTCTGATTGGCCAGATGGCTCAGTCTGTTGTCATTGGTTTACTCTGCTCTGATTGGCCAGATGCTCAGTCTGCTGTGATTGGTCTACTCTGCTCTGATTGGCCAGACGCTCAGTCTGTTGTGATTGGTCTACTCTCCCCTGATTGGCCAGATGCTCAGTCTGTTGTGATTGGTCTACTCTCCCCTGATTGGCCAGATGCTCAGTCTTTTGTGATTGGTCTACTCTCCCCTGATTGGCCAGACGCTCAGTCTGTTGTGATTGGTCTACTCTCCCCTGATTGGCCAGATGCTCAGTCTGTTGTGATTGGTCTACTCTCCCCTGATTGGCCAGATGCTCAGTCTGTTGTGATTGGTCTACTCTCCCCTGATTGGCCAGACGCTCAGTCTGTGGTGATTGGTCTACTCTGCTCTGATTGGCCAGATGGCTCAGTCTGTTGTCATTGGTTTACTCTGCTCTGATTGGCCAGATGCTCAGTCTGCTGTGATTGGTCTACTCTGCTCTCTCAAAACTAAACCAATCCAACCAGGCTTTGTTGGTACCATGATGCTGATCATCAACTCTCTCTGTCAACTCAGGCTTTGATCCTGAGTTTAGGAGTTTCGCTGTGACATCAGTAGCGAACAGCCAATCACAGGCTGGGAAAGAGTGAAACTCCCATTCATTTTTTGCAAGAGAAGCAGCTTAATTCACTTATTAAATAAAAGTATTAAAATATAAAAAATGTAAACAAATTTACACAGCAAGAAGAAAACAGCTGTCTATGAAAGAGGACAACTCAAAGAAAAAGTCTCATTGTGAAGTTAGTTTATAGTTAACCCTCTGAGGTCGGCAAACGCGCCGGCGTGTTTTGCTGGATTTTCTTCACATTGTAGAACTATAAACTTCAATTTCGCCGTCATTTATGGTCATACAGAAAAAAGAAATATAAAAAAATAATCTGTGATATTTCTACTTTTGTAGGTGTCCACTTACAATCGAATCAAAACATTGTGCTTTTGTAAAATAAAGAAAATAAACAGGGTGTGCGTTCTGCTTCTCCGTCGCAGTGAACTTTTTTTTCTTGAGCACGTCTATAAACTGAAACCAAACTCAGCGAATACTAGTCACACATTTATGAGCCATATACCTTTATAAACATTTAAGTGTGCACTTTTAAATGATCGGATTCAAACTGAAAACAAATATTCTCTGTTTAAGTAATTTGTATAAAACCAACAAGATGTCCAGCTTCTCACGCGCTTCCTAATTATTTTTAATTTGAACACGCCCACTCGCGCAAAAGACATTCACATGCAAATCTCCACATGGAACGCGAACGCGCTCGTTACCTCAGAAACAAAACACCAAAACACTTCACAAGTCTCTGCTTTTAGACGCGCCTGAGCTTACATTGGATTTACATCAGAAGAAGAACGCGATTTGAAGACAAGAAAGATGTAAGGTAAGAAATTCTTACATATTAGTTTGTTATTGTTGCATAAACTTCACATTGCAGTTGAACTGTTGCTAGATATATGGGGAATATTATAATATTTAGACCCGTGTTTACTGTTACTGTGTTTGTGGATATCTGCTCAAATGTAGTTATGTATATGGTAAGTTAACCATAATGTTTTATATTTGAGCGCGATTTTTTTTTGTATTTTCACAAACCACGCATAAATGTCATTATCTCAAAACTACAAACTTTTACATACATGCTGCTGATATATTATTGTAGAAGAGTTTGTGCTGAATACAGTGTAATTAGACTTTAGCCATGAAAATGTCACAAGTAACAGAAATAAGCACAAATGTCAGAGCATGTCAGAACACCTCCAGGGCCAGAAAACAGCTCAGACCTCAGAGGGTTAATAAAGGCTTATAGAGAATTGAACATTTAAGCTCACATGTATTCATTTTATAGCTTTAATTTTATTATTCTAAAGCGTATTTATATTACCTTTATATAATTATTCATTTAAACTGTGCGTAATAATAATTGATAAACTAAAATTTTACATGTGTGATCAATTAAGGGTATAATAATTACATGTAAATAATATCTAAATCATACAAAATTATTATTATAAATAAGTATGACTAAAAGGCAGACGATTTTGTCTTTAAAATCATTTGCTGTGTAGTGACCTTTAATGTGGAGTAGAAACAGGGGGAGTGACTTCATCGCATCAGACATGTGTCACTGTGCTCACAGCTGATTGGTCCATTTTCAGATTGAGATCTCTCACCTGGAACATCACCTGACCCAGACCAGGTTAGCCGTGGAGTGCGAGTTACTATGGCGATGAACACTGCTAAAAGCCAAATCACTTTCATGGTGCCTAAACTTTCAGGCTTGGTACAAACACTGGCTAGCCTGAAACGGCTTCATGGTACAGGCCCTGCACTGCTGTGTTCTGTCATTATTGTTGTTGTTTTTTTGCTATTGAAAGGAAAGAGCGAGGCACAAATTTACATATTCATCTGAATGTGGGCGGAGTCGGGATGTTCGCTGACACTATATCACTGCAAAAGTATTTAAACGTATTTTTTACCTCTAAGTGAAAAACAAAATAGAGCTTCTCCGTGAGTGT
>NW_027645854.1:82500-91746 GCF_949319135.1 Squalius cephalus
GACTCTGAATCCACACCGAGCGCGCGAAAGACTCATTAACAGTGAGTTTTATTCATTTCTATCACTGATTAACTCGAATCACCTGCAGCTGCAGGTGTGTCAAACTCTCAAGGACATAAAGACAAACACAATCAACACAATAAGAGTGGAAAACAATCTGGAATATAATTAAAAAACACTGATAATTCACTACGTCAAGTTTAAAATGTGAATAAACTCACCGTTTCTCCCCTCAGCAGATGATGTGAGGTAAATCTCTGCGTTTCTTTACTTCAGGGTTTAGTTTGGTCGAGTTTTCGTTTACTTCTCTTAGTGTGTGTTATATTAACATAACATTAATTATTTTAAGTTTTAGTTTAATTGAATTTAATCGAGTTTATCGATGTTTAATTCGTGCCTCGCGTTTCGCGTCCGTCTCCCTCTGCCGCGCGCGCGCACATCTGAGCGTGTGCACGAGGGAAGCGCGAGTCCGGCGGAACGGATTTGCAAGATATTTAATTAAAACGACCAATTATTTTATCCAACTCTTTTTTTAACCTACACAAGATTTTGTTTTGCACACTAGAAAAATATGATTGTAATCGACAATCTGATAAATGATAAAAGAAGCAACAAATTTGATTATTAATACATCTACTGTTTAAACGGAAAAATAATATTTTCCAAATAGCCTACGTACAAGTGAAGTGACTTCTAATCAATCAAAACAACGCGTTCCTGTAACGCAAACAGTGTTTAAGGGTTTGAATCCCATGCAAGAACTGATCAAATGTATTTATCTGAACACTATGTATAACCCTCTCTCGCGCACATAATCAATGTAGAGTTATTATTATTATGAGCTGATCTGCCTGATCCTGGATCAAGCCTGGGTTAGTAAACACATTTTGTGGCCACTGTAAAGGTCTGATGACAAAATGCTGAAGTATTTCATATACACGCGCAGTCCATGAGAACAGTAGTGCTGTATTATACTGTAATATACATGTCTTTAATGTCATTAGTTGCAGTTAAATATGACATAAGGGTCTTAATTTAATATAATGAGAAATATCAATAAATGTGCATCAAATAACAGACGGATGTCTGCGGTTTCTGAAGAACACACTTAAACATGTTTAGCTGTAAACAGAGTGTGTGTGGGTTCAGGAGAAAGAACAGATTCAACACAAACACACTGTAGATACAGGTATGTTGTGACACACACACACTCTCTCTCTCTCTCTCTCTCTCTCACACACACACACACAGCAGTGTCGTGTTGTTAATCTGAAATCCAAAATAAAGCATGCTTTGCTGCTGGTGTTCGTCTTCCGTCGGCCTTGAAGTGTCTCTGCTTCTGTTCTCATCCTGACCCAAACAAACCCGTCACAACCACTACACATCTCACTCGCATCAGTAAACCGGTTCACACACACTAACCTGGGCTGAGTTTCACACACACTAACCTGGGCTGAGTTTCACACAAGCATCGGAAGCATAAACTGTATACAGTGAGGAAAATAAGTATTTGAACACCCTGCTATTTTGCAAGTTCTCCCACTTGGAAATCATGGAGGGGTCTGAAATGGTCATCGTAGGTGCATGTCCACTGTGAGAGACATAATCTAAAAAAAAAAAAATCCAGAAATCACAATATATGATTTTTTTAAACTATTTATTTGTATGATACAGCTGCAAATAAGTATTTTAACACCTGTCTATCATCTAGAATTCTGACCCTCAAAGACCTGTTAGTCTGCCTTTAAAATGTCCACCTCCACTCCATTTATTATCCTAAATTAGATGCACCTGTTTGAGGTCGTTAGCTGCATAAAGACACCTGTCCACCCCATACAATCAGTAAGAATCCAACTACTAACATGGCCAAGACCAAAGAGCTGTCCAAAGACACTAGAGACAAAATTGTACACCTCCACAAGGCTGGAAAGGGCTACGGGGAAATTGCCAAGCAGCTTGGTGAAAAAAGGTCCACTGTTGGAGCAATCATTAGAAAATGGAAGAAGCTAAACATGACTGTCAATCTCCCTCGGACTGGGGCTCCATGCAAGATCTCACCTCGTGGGGTCTCAATGATCCTAAGAAAGGTGAGAAATCAGCCCAGAACTACACGGGAGGAGCTGGTCAATGACCTGAAAAGAGCTGGGACCACCGTTTCCAAGGTTACTGTTGGTAATACACTAAGACGTCATGGTTTGAAATCATGCATGGCACGGAAGGTTCCCCTGCTTTAACCAGCACATGTCAAGGCCCGTCTTAAGTTTGCCAATGACCATTTGGATGATCCAGAGGAGTCATGGGAGAAAGTCATGTGGTCAGATGAGACCAAAATAGAACTTTTTGGTCATAATTCCACTAAACGTGTTTGGAGGAAGAAGAATGATGAGTACCATCCCAAGAACACCATCCCTACTGTGAAGCATGGGGGTGGTAGCATCATGCTTTGGGGGTGTTTTTCTGCACATGGGACAGGGCGACTGCACTGGATTAAGGAGAGGATGACCGGGGCCATGTATTGCGAGATTTTGGGGAACAACCTCCTTCCCTCAGTTAGAGCATTGAAGATGGGTCGAGGCTGGGTCTTCCAACATGACAATGACCCGAAGCACACAGCCAGGATAACCAAGGAGTGGCTCTGTAAGAAGCATATCAAGGTTCTGGCGTGGCCTAGCCAGTCTCCAGACCTAAACCCAATAGAGAATCTTTGGAGGGAGCTCAAACTCCGTGTTTCTCAGCGACAGCCCAGAAACCTGACTGATCTAGAGAAGATCTGTGTGGAGGAGTGGGCCAACATCCCTCCTCAGTGTGTGCAAACCTGGTGAAAAACTACAGGAAACGTTTGACCTCTGTAATTGCAAACAAAGGCTACTGTACCAAATATTAACATTGATTTTCTCAGGTGTTCAAATACTTATTTGCAGCTGTATCATACAAATAAATAGTTAAAAAATCATATATTGTGATTTCTGGATTTTTTCTTTTAGATTATGTCTCTCACAGTGGACATGCACCTACGATGACCATTTCAGACCCCTCCATGATTTCCAAGTGGGAGAACTTGCAAAATAGCAGGGTGTTCAAATACTTATTTTCCTCACTGTATATATATATATGTATATAAATTAACTAAATTAATAACGTTTTTACAACAGAAATGAACCATCACTTAACAAACTTAAGATGGACTATGTCGCTATTTTCTACTAGAAACAAACTTTAAACATTATTTTCCTGTTGTCTCTGTAAAGCTGATTTGAAACAATGTGTATAAATAAAGGTGACTTGACTTGAATGTTAGAGTCAGAGAAAGCTTTTAGTATGTTCTTCGGATCTTATTTGATTTCCGTCGTACTGATACTTTCTGCTGGTGTCTGTTTCCAAAACACAATCCTCAAACCTTAAACAACCCACAGCGTATCTACTGTACAAGCGCTGAAGAAACACACACTCTCTGTGTCAGTGTGAACAGAAGACAGACACACACAAATACACACACACACACAGAAACACACACATAGAAACACACACAGAAACACACACACACACACACACACACAGAAACACACACATAGAAACACACACAGAAACACACACACAGAAACACACACACAGAAACACACACAGAAACACACACAGAAACACACACAGAAACACACACACAGAAACACACACAGAAACACACACACAGAAACACACACACAGAAACACACAGAAACACACAAACACACACAGAAACACACACATAGAAACACACACAGAAACACACACACAGAAACACACACACAGAAACACACAGAAACACACAAACACACACAGAAACACACACAGAAACACACAGAAACACACACAGAAACACACACACAGAAACACACAGAAACACACACAGAAACACACACACAAATACACACACAAATACACACACACACACACACACACACACACACACACACACACACAGAAACACACACATAGAAACACACACAGAAACACACACACAGAAACACACAGAAACACACACACAGAAACACACACACACAGAAACACACAGAAACACACACACAGAAACACACACAGAAACACACAAACACACACAGAAACACACACACACAGAAACACACAGAAACACACACAGAAACACACACACAAATACACACACACACACACACACACACACACACACAGAAACACACACACAGAAACACACACAGAAACACACACACAGAAACACACACAGAAACACACACACAGAAACACACACACAGAAACACACAGGAACACACAAACACACACAGAAACACACACACACAGAAACACACAGAAACACACACAGAAACACACACACAGAAACACACACAGAAACACACACACAGAAACACAGAGATGCTGAACATCCGTCATCTCTATCACGAAAAACTTAAACAATACAGGAATACTTTAAGAAAGAAAAAAGAACAAAACACAAAAAGTCAACTCCAATCCAAACATTGGAACACACTAAACTAACCCTTACCATCCAGAGTGGAGATGTTTGGATAAACCGCTTCTCCAACCTCTTTAGTGAGATAAACACAAACCAGGGTAACCCTAACCCTAACCCACTAGCAGAACCCCTCGGACTCTCCGGACTCTAGCAGAACCCCTCGGACTCTCCGGACTCTAGCAGAACCCCTCGGACTCTCCGGACTCTAGCAGAACCCCTCGGACTCTCCGGACTCTAGCAGAACCCCTCGGACTCTCCGGACTCTAGCAGAACCCCTCGGACTCTCCGGACTCTAGCAGAACCCCTCGGACTCTCCGGACTCTAGCAGAACCCCTCGGACTCTCCGGACTCTAGCAGAACCCCTCGGACTCTCCGGACTCTAGCAGAACGCCTCGGACTCTCCGGACTCTAGCAGAACCCCTCGGACTCTCCGGACTCTAGCAGAACCCCTCGGACTCTCCGGACTCTAGCAGAACTCTTCGGACTCTCCGGACTCTAGCAGAACGCCTCGGACTCTCCGGACTCTAGCAGAACCCCTCGGACTCTCCGGACTCTAGCAGAACCCCTCGGACTCTCCGGACACTAGCCGAACCCTTCGGACTCTCCGGACTCTAGCAGAACGCCTCGGACTCTCAGGACTCTAGCAGAACGCCTCGGACTCTCCGGACTCTAGCAGAACCCCTCGGACTCTCCGGACTCTAGCAGAACCCCTCGGACTCTCCGGACTCTAGCAGAACCCCTCGGACTCTCCGGACTCTAGCAGAACGCCTCGGACTCTCCGGACTCTAGCAGAACGCCTCGGACTCTCCGGACTCTAGCCGAACCCCTCGGACTCTCCGGACTCTAGCAGAACCCCTCGGACTCTCCGGACTCTAGCCGAACGCCTCGGACTCTCCGGACTCTAGCAGAACCCCTCGGACTCTCCGGACTCTAGCCGAACGCCTCGGACTCTCCGGACTCTAGCCGAACGCCTCGGACTCTCCGGACTCTAGCAGAACGCCTCGGACTCTCCGGACTCTAGCCGAACCCCTCGGACTCTCCGGACTCTAGCAGAACCCCTCGGACTCTCCGGACTCTAGCCGAACGCCTCGGACTCTCCGGACTCTAGCCGAACGCCTCGGACTCTCCGGACTCTAGCAGAACCCCTCGGACTCTCCGGACTCTAGCCGAACGCCTCGGACTCTCCGGACTCTAGCCGAACGCCTCGGACTCTCCGGACTCTAGCAGAACCCCTCGGACTCTCCGGACTCTAGCAGAACCCCTCGGACTCTCCGGACTCTAGCAGAACCCCTCGGACTCTCCGGACTCTAGCAGAACGCCTCGGACTCTCCGGACTCTAGCAGAACGCCTCGGACTCTCCGGACTCTAGCCGAACCCCTCGGACTCTCCGGACTCTAGCCGAACCCCTCGGACTCTCCGGACTCTAGCCGAACGCCTCGGACTCTCCGGACTCTAGCAGAACCCCTCGGACTCTCCGGACTCTAGCCGAACGCCTCGGACTCTCCGGACTCTAGCCGAACGCCTCGGACTCTCCGGACTCTAGCAGAACGCCTCGGACTCTCCGGACTCTAGCAGAACCCCTCGGACTCTCCAGACACTAGCAGAACCCCTCGGACTCTCCAGACACTAGCAGAACTCTTCGGACTCTCCAGACACTAGCCGAACTCTTGGACACAATACAACCCCTCGGACTCTCCGGACTCTAGCCGAACGCCTCGGACTCTCCGGACTCTAGCCGAACGCCTCGGACTCTCCGGACTCTAGCAGAACGCCTCGGACTCTCCGGACTCTAGCAGAACCCCTCGGACTCTCCAGACACTAGCAGAACCCCTCGGACTCTCCAGACACTAGCAGAACTCTTCGGACTCTCCAGACACTAGCTGAACTCTTGGACACAATACAAACCCTGAAATCACACAAAGCCTGTGGTGTCGATGGCATCCTAAACAAAATTATTAAATACACAGACCACAGATTCAAATTAGCCATTCTCAAGCTCTTCAACATCATCCTGAGTTTAGGTTTATTCCCCAACGTCTGGAACTAAGGTCTTATGACCCCAAACTCTCCGGACTCTAGCAGAACCCCTCGGACTCTCCGGACTCTAGCCGAACGCCTCGGACTCTCCGGACTCTAGCCGAACGCCTCGGACTCTCCGGACACTAGCAGAACGCCTCGGACTCTCCGGACTCTAGCAGAACCCCTCGGACTCTCCGGACTCTAGCAGAACGCCTCGGACTCTCCGGACTCTAGCAGAACCCCTCGGACTCTCCGGACTCTAGCCGAACGCCTCGGACTCTCCGGACACTAGCCGAACGCCTCGGACTCTCCGGACACTAGCAGAACGCCTCGGACTCTCCGGACTCTAGCAGAACGCCTCGGACTCTCCGGACTCTAGCAGAACCCCTCGGACTCTCCAGACACTAGCAGAACCCCTCGGACTCTCCGGACTCTAGCAGAACCCCTCGGACTCTCCGGACTCTAGCCGAACGCCTCGGACTCTCCGGACTCTAGCCGAACGCCTCGGACTCTCCGGACTCTAGCAGAACCCCTCGGACTCTCCGGACTCTAGCCGAACGCCTCGGACTCTCCGGACTCTAGCCGAACGCCTCGGACTCTCCGGACTCTAGCAGAACGCCTCGGACTCTCCGGACTCTAGCAGAACCCCTCGGACTCTCCAGACACTAGCAGAACCCCTCGGACTCTCCAGACACTAGCAGAACTCTTCGGACTCTCCAGACACTAGCCGAACTCTTGGACACAATACAAACCCTGAAATCACACAAAGCCTGTGGTGTCGATGGCATCCTAAACAAAATTATTAAATACACAGACCACAGATTCAAATTAGCCATTCTCAAGCTCTTCAACATCATCCTGAGTTTAGGTTTATTCCCCAACGTCTGGAACTAAGGTCTTATGACCCCAATCCATAAAAACGGAGACAGATTTGACCCTAACACCGTGTCCTAACTACACGCGACGCCACGACACGCGATAAAAGGTATATTTTCCATGTTAATCAGAGTTTTTGTCCTAACCAGGCGCGACGACGACACGCGGCGATTCTAATTTAGAAACGGTTTCTATTTTTCTGCGACGTCGCGCTGGAACATCAAACACAACGTGTGGCAATGATAATCTCAGGTACTGTTTATGTGATTTATTTAATTTTAAAAGCGTGAAATGTGACTTTGAACATCATTTAGTGCTCCAGCTTTGTAGCTGTAAAAGCAACAATGGATATTCACCTCAGATCTTGAAATTAAACAAATGGAAACATGAACGTTCAAACTGTGAACAAAGAAGTGTATTATTTGACAAAGATTGTTTTAGTAACTCAGTAGCCTATGTATTTTTTAAATGGTGTAATATTTGTGAATTTGATTATGTAGCTTATCCATTTTCTTGCGAGTGCCGTCAAGTTTACTCTCTAGTGCTGTGCACTTGCCGCGAGACTCCGCCCACACGCTGTTCTGATTGGCTGTGATTTTTGATTGACGTTGTGGCGTCTCACAGTCGCGTCGCGTCTAGTGTGGACAGACACACTGCCTGTCGCTGGAATTTTATCGCGTCGCGTGTAGTTAGGACGCGGTGTAATAACTACCGAGGTAAATGTGCAAACGGGTAAACTTTACCACACCATCCTAAACCACAGACTAGCCAGGACAGAACTACCAACACACTCACTTAGGGCTGGGCGATATATCGCATGAGATTGTTATGCGCATCTCGTCAGTAAAGCCGGTTCCTTAGTAAATGCTGCTTTCAGATGGAGCGGCATTTACAACACAATGCCGTAGTTAACTGACAAGCTGAGCCATATCGCATTAATTATCGCAGGCGATACGTCCTCGATAATTAATGCGATATGGCTCAGCTTGTCAGTTAAGCCCCAAAAGATATGCCTTTGAACGGTCATAACTCCCGGCCCCAATCGCCCAAAAACACCTTGATGGTCTCATTCAACAGGGCTCCTCAAGCACTATCCATGCTCTGAGTTTCAGAATGTTTCACCTTCTGGTTCCTGAGATATAAGTGAAAAACCAAATTCCCATTCATTAATTCATTCAATCACTTCAACTGTCAGATGGAAGCTGTAATACCACTGTCCACTAGAGGGAGCAGCAGGATTACACATGACCTTTTCATTAGTTTTCAGTATTGGGAAACAAACAAATGCTTTAAAAAGCAATCTTTTTTCTTTTCTTTTTTATATTATTAGATCACAAAGGAATTCCTATAGACCAATAAATATATTTTCTCAATAACATATCCCAAAACATTAAAAACATATTTGTATTTGTGTATGTTTATTTGTGTGTGTGTGTGTGTGTGTGTGTGTGTGTGTGTGTGTGTGTGTGTGTGTGTGTGTGTGTGGGTGGGTGTGGGGGTGTGTGTAAGCATGCATTATTGAGTTAACATGGAAAAACTGGTTTGCTTTAGTGCAGAAAACTGGTGAAAATCATGAAGTTTAAAGTGAAAGTGAGCCAATAAGTGGTCTTCTACTGCCCTCTGCTGGCCATTCTACTTATTAATGAAGACTTTTCACATGTGCTCACATTCATATTTAGACTCTAAAAATCACGTATATAACAACTATTATAACACAATCAGATTTTGTCAGTGTTTATCACTTCATTTGCACTGACACTTCACATAATTGCTAGTAATGTGGTAAATCATGGTAAATCACGCTAGAAACATGGTAAATCAGAGTAAAAAATACTAGAATATGGTGTATCAAGGTAAATCATGCTAGAATC
>NW_027645853.1:0-25000 GCF_949319135.1 Squalius cephalus
TTTACCAAAGTTTACCATGATTTACTATAGTATACCATGATTTACCATGTTCAAGTATGATTTACTGATTCTAGCATGATTTATCATAGTTTACCATGATTTACCAAAGTTTACCATGATTTACTATAGTATACTAGGATTTACCATGTTCAAGTATGATTTACTGATTCTAGCATGATTTATCATAGTTTACCATGATTTACCATAGTTTACCATGATTTACCACGATTTACCATAGTTTACTATGATTTATTATAGTATACCATGATTTACCATGTTCAAGTATGATTTACTGATTCTAGCATAGATAGATGGATAGATAGATAGATAGATAAGGTTTGAAGATAGCTAGATAGATAGCTAGATAGATAGATAGATAGATAGATAGATAGATAGATAGATGTCACGGTTGAGTTATGCACTGTTTCCTCTGTGTCTCGTGTCATTGTTTGTTTTCATGTCTGTGAGTGTGCGTGAGTGGGCGTTGTCCCGCTCGCGTGATTGTTCAGTGCTCCAGCTGATAATCATCACACTCACTCCCCGCTCCAGCTGCTTTCAATTCCCGCTCTCCATTTATACTCACTCATCTCTCCATTCCAGCGTCCATCCGTTGTTTGCCATCCTGTGTGTGTGTGTGTGTTGTGCCGTCTCATCCGGATCTTGTTCTTCCTGAGGATCGCGTCTTCTCTGTTTCACCGCCCACGAGCACCGAGCACTGGGGATCTACGTATTCACCGCATCAGCGCACTTCATCACATGACCATCGAAGTCCCTGCGAGAGTGAGCCTGATTGTCTGCCCCCTGAGAGCGTCTGTTTGCCTGTTCCTGAGAGCATCGGATCGCCTGTCCCCGAGAGATCGTTCAGCATTGACTTTTGAGTGTTATTTCCTTTGAGCTTGCTGTTCGTAAATAAACACCTTTTTACCTGCAACTGCTTCCAGTATTCTATCATGACAGAACGGATGGACCCTGGATGATAAGAAAGAGTAAAATCGAAACGACCGAAAAAAAGTGCCCACCGAGCCTGCCTGGAGTTCAATCTTTTGGCGGTTCTAATATATTCCAGATTCTTGTGGTCTGTCCAGACGATGAAGGGTACCCCTGATCCCTCCAACCAGTGGCGCCATTCCTCCAACGCTAACTTGACTGCCAACAACTCTCGGTTACCAATGTCATAATTTCGTTCGGCAGGAGATAGACGATGTGACAAAAACGCGCAGGGATGCATCTTGTCGTCTGAAGGAGAGCGTTGTGAAAGAACTGCGCCTACCCCCACCTCTGACGCATCGACCTCAACCACAAACTGACGTGCCGAATCAGGGGCAATTAAGATGGGAGCTGAAACAAAGCGGCTCTTGAGTTTGGCAAACGCAGCCTCAGCTGCGTCTGACCACCTGAACGTAGTTTTGGGTGAGGTCAAGGCGGTCAGAGGTGCGGCTAGTTGGCCGAAGTTGCGAATAAATCGCCGATAGAAATTGGCGAATCCCAAAAACCGCTGCAGGGCCTTGCGGGAATCTGGGATTGGCCACTCTACCACAGCCTTAACTTTGTCAGGATCCATACGCATACCTTCAGCCGACACGATGTGTCCCAGAAAAGGAACCGACTGTGCATGGAAAACGCATTTCTCCGCCTTGACAAAAAGCCCATTCTCTAGCAACCTTTGAAGCACTCGTCGGACATGTTGCACATGCTCCTGGAGAGACGAAGAAAAAATCAATATGTCATCCAGGTAAACATATATGAACTGATCGATCATGTCTCGCAACACATCATTGACGAGCGCCTGGAAGACTGCGGGACTATTGGACAGGCCAAACGGCATAACCAAATATTCAAAGTGCCCCCTAGAGGTGTTAAAAGCAGTCTTCCATTCATCCCCCTTCCTGATGCGGACCAAATGATAAGCGTTACGTAAGTCCAATTTTGTGAAGAGTGAGGCTCCCTGCAACCTCTCGAAGGCTGAAGACATCAACGGCAAAGGATAAGTGTTCTTCACCATGATGTTATTCAACCCTCGGTAATCAATGCAAGGTCGCAGAGAACCGTCCTTCTTCCCCACAAAAAAGAACCCCGCCCCCGCAGGAGAAGAGGAAGGTCAGATGAACCCGGTTGCTAGAGAATCAGAAATATATTTCTCCATAGCCTCTCTCTCAGGAACCGAGAGTGAATAAATCTTGCCTTTAGGCGGAGACTTACCTGGCAGTAAATCTATTGCACAGTCATAGGGACGATGCGGAGGGAGAGAAGCAGCCCTTGACTTACTGAACACTTCCCTCAGGTCCTGGTACTCTACGGGCACGTTTGACAAATCCACTGCTTCCTCCTGCAACACAGGGACAGAAACAACAGAACAAGCAGACACTAGACACGAATTATGACACTCAGTGCTCCAAGCCGATATGGTTCTCTGTTTCCAGTCAATACGGGGGTTATGCAAACTTAACCAGGGGTGTCCTAAAACGATGGGTGTGAGGTGGGAGTCCATGATGTAAAATGAAATGGTCTCAGCGTGATTTCCAGATGTGATGAGTGTGAGGCTCTCGGTGACTTGAGAGATGGCCGGTAGTGTTTGTCCGTTTAATGCATTTACAGTGATGGTCTGAGGGAGTGTTCGGAGGGGAATTTGAAACTGTAAAGCAAAACTGTGATCCATAAAGTTACCTTCAGCTCCCGAGTCGACAAGTGCCTTGCAGTGGTGATCTTGAGTTGACCATCTCAGTCTTACCGGGAGGATGGTGGAAGTGGATGAGGTCTTTTCTGCGGAGATCCCACCCGATAGTAGCCTCATACTTACTATCGGGCTGGGCCTTTTACTGGACAACAATGAGCGAAATGTCCGGCGCCACCACAGTATAGACAAAGGCCCTGGGATCTCCGCCTTTCTCTCTCCTCCCGGGAAAGCCGAGCTCGCCCTACCTGCATGGGCTCGGGATCGTGGGGACCGAACGCGTCCATGCCGCTGGACCGCTGGTGTTCCACGCTGCCGCGGACTCTGGTGGGTGACGTTCGACGACCGATCCGAGATAGACGAGCGTCCACCCTCAAGGCCAGATCAATAAGCGCGTTTAGTGATGAGGGCAGGTCCAGGGCGTAGATCTCCCTTTGGACGCGTTCGGCCAGCCCATGCAGGAATAAATCCCACTGCGCCTCCTCGTTCCAGCGACACTCGGCCGCCAGGGTCTTGAACTCAATGGAATAGTCCGAGACGGATCGATCTCCCTGGCGTAGCTCTGCCAGAACCCTGGCAGCCTCTCTTCCCGCGACGGCACGATCAAAGACCCTCCTCATTTCCGTCGCGAGCGCCTGGAACGAGGAGCAGCACTGGTCTTGATTTTCCCACACGGCAGTTCCCCAAAGCGCCGCTCTCCCAGTCAGTAGCGTCAATACGAACGCCACTTTCGACTCCTCTCTCTCGAAGGTCCTCGGCTGTAGGGCGAAATGCATGCTGCAACGTGTTAGAAATGGACGACAGAAGTTGGGCTCACCGGAGTATGACTCAGGAGTAGGGAGTCTGGGCTCCGACTGGGAGAGAGGCACAGCTGGTATGGGGGGAACTGCCAGTGCGTCTGGTGGTGCTGGCGCAGTGGGAGGTTGAAGCTGATGGAATCGCTGGGTGAGCTCGGACACCTGCGAGGCAAGAGCCTGAATAGCTCGTCCTGTCTCCCCCTGGCTGCGTTCCTGTGCATCCATACGGCCGATGCATACTCGAATAAACTCCTCCAACGATGCTGAAGATCCACCTGCTGCTCCCATGTCTTGGTCCATCCGTTCTGTCATGATAGAATACTGGAAGCAGTTGCAGGTAAAAAAGGTGTTTATTTACGAACAGCAAGCTCAAAGGAAATAACACTCAAAAGTCAATGCTGAACGATCTCTCGGGGACAGGCGATCCGATGCTCTCAGGAACAGGCAAACAGACGCTCTCAGGGGGCAGACAATCAGGCTCACTCTCGCAGGGACTTCGATGGTCACGTGATGAAGTGCGCTGATGCGGTGAATACGAAGATCCCCAGTGCTCGGTGCTCGTGGGCGGTGAAACAGAGAAGACGCGATCCTCAGGAAGAACAAGATCCGGATGAGACGGCACAACACACACAGGACGGCAAACAACGGATGGACGCTGGAATGGAGAGATGAGTGAGTATAAATGGAGAGCGGGAATTGAAAGCAGCTGGAGCGGGGAGTGAGTGTGATGATTATCAGCTGGAGCACTGAACAATCACGCGAGCGGGACAACGCCCACTCACGCACACTCACAGACATGAAAACAAACAATGACACGAGACACAGAGGAAACAGTGCATAACTCAACCGTGACACTCACATCGCGGGACGCAGTGTCCATAACCAGAGGTATGTAAAAAGCCAAGAATTGATTTTGTGTAGAGCAAGACACACATGCCAGCCACTGTGCTACTTCCATACATTTTGTTTTTCAAAAAGCCTATGACATTGAACAAACATTGAACAGAGAAAGCTGCTTATAGTCATCACAGTTACAGTGTTCAAGCTCTTCAAAAAACTTTGGACTGAATCAGTGCTATAGAAATGCTGTTCAAACATAGACCGATATGTTCAAACATAGACCGATATGTTCACGATAAGCAGTTTCCACTGTAACTTGCGTTACATACAATGTATGATGTGTCTGTCTGCAAAAAATCTGTCAAACAAAAAATGTAGGCTATAGAACATAGACGTAAATAAGGACTGCTGCTTTGAATTTATGACAATGTGTCCTTGTTATAAATTACTCTACAATCAATTGTGGACAGTTAACAGCTTTTTCTTCCAACAGAATCAAGAGGCTGTGGCGAGATGTTTACACCTGTGTGTTGGATGCTTTCCATTCCATCTTCTCTTGTTTGGAAAGCATGGGTTTGCTACATCCAGACAACGAGGTCCACCTGTATGCTCTCCACTGGGTCTTCATACCTGTGATCCAGTCCCATCTCGACTTCTTTGTCCAGGGATGGAACAACCACAGCATCCGAACTGCCAGGAATATGTCTCCCCAGCAAATGTGGCATGTGTTCAGGAACAGTGAAGATCTCATGCAGGTAGTGATTTTAACAGGGAAAAGCCTCTGCTACACATCCACCAATGTGTCCCTGAGGAAGACAATTGTCTCCTAGTTGCTCCAGACGCATGCGACCTCTGACATATATAACAATTGTAAGTCGCTTTGGATAAAATTGTCAGCTAAATTAATGTAATGTAATGAAAAAGAAAATGCTCTTACATTAAACATAAATAATTCACTTAATACAGTACTGACAATGATGTCTTCCAGTGACAACAGAAAAGTCATTGTTCAGTAGCAGTACTCTAAATTATTTAAATACAGACAAAAGTGTAGACTAGTGTAGCATATACTCAGATTGTTGAATTATTGTTGGCACAGTCTATTACCAATCATTTCTTGGTCTGAATATGACATTTCAATCAGTTCAGTTCAGTTATTGCAACTAGCATTTTGTCCTGTCAGGTTACAGGTGAATACATATATTAAAAAAATAATGTAACATACAGTATAGGACATACAATACCTAACAGTATAATATACAGCACTTTATCATTTATTAAGGAAATTTGACTCTAGTAAATGCTGAATGAGCGGACTATGCTGAATAAAATGTTATACTAACGTATTGACTCCTTCCCCCACTCCTGTCTTTTAAGATTAGTCTGTTAAACCTGCTTTATAAAACAGGGCCCTGGTGAGTCAGACTACTGTAGATGTGTTCTTTACCTTAACTGAAATAGCCTTCTTTGTCTGAGACAGAGACAAGACCAAGTAAAAATGCAGTCCAAAAAAGACTGAGACCATCAAAATTGGTGTAATAATCCGGACGGAGTATACAACTGTTGTGGAAAATTTTGATTTTCATTGATTCTTAGTAGATGTTATAAAGACTTCTGTTATAAAAACATCTACTAAGAAAAGAGATGTAATATGGTTTTATAATTTGGGATAAAAGAACAGAGGGAAACTTCTTGTATGTTTACAGAGATACAAGAGGTACAGAGGTACTAATCATCGGTACTGTACATCAGAGTATCAATCATCGGTACTGTACATCAGAGAGAGTACAGAGGTACTAATCATCGGTTCAAAAAACCGCCCACAAAACCTCTCACAATACAACTTTAACATAGTAGGATGTCCTGTTAATTTATCCTCTACAGTAAAAGACCTGGGTGTTATATTAGACTGCAACCTGTCTTTTGAAAATCATATTTCATATGTTACAAGAACAGCCTTTTTCCACCTTAGAAACATTGCTAAGCTACGTAACATGCTATCAGTTTCTGATGCAGAAAAGTTAGTTCATGCATTCATGACCTCGAGACTAGATTACTGTAATGTTTTATTAGCTGGTTGTCCTGCAACTTCAATAAACAAGATACAGTTAGTCCAAAATGCCGCCGCTAGAGTTCTAACTAGATCAAGAAAATATGATCATATAACACAGATTTTAACATCACTACATTGGTTACCTATAAAGTTCCGTATTAATTACAAGGTATTGCTACTGACATATAAAGCCCTAAACGGCTTAGCTCCAGTTTATTTAACAGATCTTCTATCGCCCTATAATCCATCGTGCTCTTTAAGGTCACTAAATTCGAGGCTTTTGGTCATACCTAGGATATCCAGATCCACCAAAGGAGGGAGAGCATTTTCACATTTAGCTCCAAAACTCTGGAATAGTCTTCCTGATACTGTTCGTTGCTCAGACTCGCTCTCCCAGTTTAAAACTAGATTAAAGACGCATCTCTTCAGCCAGGCATTCATATAATATTTTTAATCTTACAGTTAAATCCGACCTCTAGTTCATAAACGCCAGAGGAGAACTGGCCCCCGACTGAGCCCGGGTTCTCCCAAGGTTTTTTTTTTTTCTCCATCAGGTCACCTGATGGAGTTTTTCGGTTCCTTGCCACTGTTGCCTTTGGCTTGCTCAGTTGGGGATATTTAATTTAATTAATCAATCAACGATACTATTGATCAGCATTACCAAACGTGGACGTTCCACTAGAAACAAACATTGATGTATTGTTTTAATTTAATACTGTGAAGCTGCTTTGATACAACCTATGTTGTGAAAAGCGCTATATAAATAAACTTGACTTGACTTGTTTAGACACCTGAAGTGGAGTACTGAGACAATGGGAACAGCTGACCTTTGAGGTCAGAAGTCATTTAAATTCGGGGATTCTAAAGGTCAGCTAGCGATAAATCGAAGCAAGCAGCAAGTGGGTCCTTGGATTGGGCCTATTCTGGCTTGTGGAATGTGGGACGGAAAGGAGCCCTTATTGGCGTTAAGACCTTGAAAAGAGTATAAAGTGTGCTCAGCTCTTCCTATCTGGGTCTCACTCACTCCACAGGGTAAATGCTGTGTGGCGACTGGGCCTATTCTTGCAAGAATAAATACTTCTCTTTTTATAAATTTGACTGAGTGTCTCTTACGCAGTGATGATGTTTAATGTGATTTTTTTTTTTTTTTTTTTTTGCCAGAACACAACATTAGCTGCGGTTGCTCGGAAATGTCTGCAATCTCGGTAACAATGTCAACAATAATGTTTTCCCTGTTGAAAAAAATATTACATTAGAGAATGTTCCTGTAGTTGAATGATTCTTAAGTTGTCACTGGAATGCATTGTTGCAACTCATAAGCTTGCATTTACGCTCTGATTCTTGGCTTTTATTTGGATTTTGTACCGTTTACTTTTTAAAATAGCCATTTTGCTCATCAACAGGTCAGTGAAGAATATGGGACTGACTGGAGAGGACCAAGTGCAGCAGGGGTGGACACTCATCTTGACATTCCAGAGGTTGAGCTTCCAAGGCAGCTTACTGAAGCAGACTTTGCCCTTCTACCTCAACCAAGCACAGAGCAACGTGACTACGGTGTTCAACTTTATTGTGAAACTGTGGATGTATTGTCTAGATTATTGTAAGGAGAACCAGAGCTTGTCCAAGATACAGCACAACTACAGTAATTCAGCCCCACTAACAGACCAGAAGACTTTGTCTTTGACAAACTACCCTTCTCCTCGTAGTCCTCTCCTGACAATATGCATATATACTCACAAAGGACAAGACACAGACCATTATTAATAAAAAGGGAAGTCCTTAATGTGAGCATGACTGAGATTCAGGACCAGCTCAAGCTTAGATGATGGCAGCAGATGAGTGAAGGAACTGGTGGTACATCCTCCCCAACAGTGACAGCATTCAGGAGAAGGACATGACACAACGGCACTAAGCTGAGACATGAGCTCCTGTAAGCCAGTCAGACAATGGCTCAGAGAGGGCCCTGACAAACCTGTCAATGTTTTTAATGTGTTATTTTATTCTGTATGCAGATCAGTCGATGTGACTTGTTTTGGGTAGATAAGATTACTACTTTTGTTTCCTCTTCTTCCTGTGATTCCTTTCTAGTTATGTTTTCATATTCTGCAACATTTTATTCATGCCGTTGTTTTAACTTCCCTTTCGGCTTCTGCTGCTTGCATAGCACTTTCATAAGATTGTACACTTAAAGGCGTCTGTGGGTAGCCATGGCGCAGAACCAGCAGAACCACCTGTTTAAGCAGAAGCTGTAATACAGGGTTCACCAATCTCGGTCCTGGAGGGCCGCTGTCCTGCAGAGTTTAGCTCCAACCCCAATTAAACACACCTGAACCAGCTAATCAAGGTCTCACTAGGCATACTAGAAACTTTCAAACAGGTGTGTTGGAGCTGGTTGGAGCTAAACTCTGCAGGGACAGCGGCCCTCCAGGACCGAGATTGGTGAACCCTGCTGTAATAGATAGCACACAGGTATAGTCATAATGAAACTGCTTGTCTCTTGCCACAGCTTTCACAGGATCACTGTGTACTGTTACAGTAGATCTGTAGATTTCAAATGAGATTAATTTACTGTAACATGCCTGTATTTTGCTTTACTACACACTACTTGTATTATGCAACAAAAAAGAAAGATAATAAAGTGTTAGTTACTAGTCAAGATATTTCAGGCACCACAACAACAATTACAGGGAGAGCAGAAAAGTACAGAAGGGAATTGCAAGATATAACAAACAAAATAAAACCATGTAATTATAGGTCATATATAAAAAAAAAAACTACAATACTTGAGAATGAAGTGTCAATGTGTCTGAGTGAGTGAAAAGGTGGTGTCTAGTGGTGTCTATTGATCCAGTTTTTACAGAATGAGCCGTAGCTTGGCTGTGACCGAGTGAGCACTTCTGGAAACACTGCAGCAAATCTCTGACCCAAAGCTGTGACACCAAGTGGTCCTTCCTGTCCAGGTGAAACATCTCTATCTGCAAGAAGGATGACAAGTCAGTGGGTGGGTTAGAGTCCCCTAGTTCCTTCGCCCTGTTTGACTTCAGGTGAGTAACACAACACTGAACTACAGTGTTAGCTGTGATGGTTAAACCTTTCCACATAAGACAATGTTATGTTAGTGACCCAATACTGCAGACTGCAAGTGACAGAATATCAGCTGGAAGCAGCAAAGTCACCACAAAAACATGTTAAGACGATTTCAGAGCATAATATAGCAATATATTGCGGTCCTTTTTGCACTGCACAAAAAAACCTGCTTAACGTTACATCTTACAGCAGGGGTGTCAAACTCAGTTCCTGGAGGGCCACAGCCCTGCAGAGTTTAGCTTCTACCCTAATTAAACACACCTGATCAGCTAATCAAGTCCTTCAGGCTTATTTGAAAACTGCAGGTGTGTGTGTGTGTGTGTGTGTGTGTTGAAGCAGGGTTGGAACAAAACTGTGTAGGGCTGTGGCCCTCCAGGAACTGAGTTTGACACCTGTGTCTTACAGCAACCATCGTGACATCGTCACTGGCCTTCATGCTGCCTTACTGTTTCCTAACCTTGTTTTTTCTGATG
Organism: Squalius cephalus; assembly: GCF_949319135.1. Classification (NCBI taxonomy): domain Eukaryota; kingdom Metazoa; phylum Chordata; class Actinopteri; order Cypriniformes; family Leuciscidae; genus Squalius; species Squalius cephalus. Next base: position 9,922 of record NW_027645853.1, read on the forward strand.
CATTGCGTTAAAAAAATATACAATAGGCTATAGGCTATAGCAAAAAAAAAAAAAAAAAAAAAACAGAAACAAGCACATTTACTGGCAATGTGAAAGGAGTGTATCTACTACTGTCAGTGGGGTTAACCATAGTTAAAAAAAAAAAAAAAACGCGTATAACAATAGCCTACTAAAGCATGTTAGCAATATCAGCTAATATAACTAGTAGCTAATGTTAGCATCTTACCTGCTGCTTTCTCGTCATCAGACCGATAGCACTCCTTTCACTGGTGACTTTGTGTGTGAGGCCACATAAATGTTACAACGCTGTCATTAAGTTGAAGTTATCACATTATAAAGTACAGTCCTCGCTCCAGCCCTGTTCACTCGCTCTGTTTGGTTTCATTACAGTGCTCCTTAGCACTGGGAGCTCCCTCTGCTGTCCATAAGGTGCCTCTGCGCACCAGCCATTTCAAACCCAGCCTCCAGTATTTGGGCCACGCCTCCTTATTTGCATACACTCCTCAATCCTCAAATGCCCAATCCTAAATCCCCAAATTCCCAATCCTAAATCCCCAAATAACCAATCCTAAATCCTAAATGACTAAATGATTAAATGCCCAGTCCTAAATGCAAATTCCCAATCCTAAATCCCTAAATGCCCAATCCTAAATGGCTAAATGACCAAATGCCCAATCCTAAATACAAAATGCCCTAATACCAAATGCCCAATCCTAAATACAAAATGCCCTATCCTTAATACCAAATGCCCAATCCTAAATACCAAATACCCAATCCTTAAATACCAAATTCATTTTCGACTTTTAGTTTTCAATCTGACCGAATAATCCCTCCATAGTTTTCTAGCTGGGAGTATGCATTCACGTTATCGCCCCCTCTCTGTATGTCAGAAGCCCCCTCATCAGCGCTCGGCTGGCACTGGCTCTCTGGCTATATAGTCAACCACCCCATAAAAATAAAAACGCTGAAGAATCAATTTTTTTGTGTGTAGTGATTTGTTTGTGAGGGTTGAGGGATTGTTAAATGTAATTTACATTTAAAAAAATCAATGAATAAAACTATGAAACACCCTGCAACATACCATACATAATACTCATTAGTAATGTCTTTACTCTCAAATTGTTCTGTCTCTTTAAAAAATAACCATACAATGGTTAATATAATTTTTATATGCATGCACATATGTTTTTGTTCGATTCTGGGGAACAATCTTGTGCCTCACAGCACACATGCCTACTTTCCTTTAATTCTCCTTCTCGATGAGTTGAAGAAAGGACATCTGCTCTATACCCGCAACCAACGCCTCTGAATAGTAGGCTATAGATCACACTTACCATCAGCGATCATCAGTACTGACATCAAAACCCAGTTCGGTAGATGCATCTTCAAATGTGCAAAATTAAACCAAATGTGGATACTCATCTGTCGGCTAATTATAAATAGCGGATATTACTGCTAACGGACGCTGAGGTTTGTGAAATGCTGCAGACTCAACACTTCCTTTCACTTTCATTTTTACTTTCACTATTAAATTGCCGCAGGGGCGGGTTCGAGGCGGAGGATTATTGACGAAATGTAGGCATATTAGTCATATCACACTAAAACGGATCAATCCGAGAGAAAATAATCAAATCATTATAGACGTTTCCAGGGCTGTACTGGCTGAGATTCACTGGGAGACTCTAGTTTAAATATATATATTTATTTTTGTGGATGTTGTTTTTTGTTTTTTTTTTTTTTTTTTAAAAGATTTTTATTGAAAACTAGCAAATGATTTGGATAAGTGACCTCTCAGTTTAATGCTGTGAGAAACAACAATCATCCAGTTTTCCAGTTTTAAGGGAAAGGGAATGTGCATTCTACCAAATCTAATTTGTTTGTGGTTTAAACAAAAAGCAGTTGTTTGCACTTTAATGCAGTCATTTGACAATTAATACAGACATGTTGGTCTGCTTCATCAATGCAGAAATGTTTTCTGAAAACACCTACAATTGCTGAAAAAGAAACATTTTAAAGGATTAATTCACTTCTGAATTAAAATTTCCTGATAATTTACTCACCCACCCCACATCATCCAAGATATTCATGTCTTTCTTTTCTCAAACATTAATGTTTTTGAGGAAAACATTCCAGGAACAGATAACGTGGTCCTCAACCTTTTTGCCCCCAAGGCCCCCCTATAAGGAAATATTCCAGGGCCCACACAAGACTCTTGTGGTTCTACACCATCTGACAAAAATGCTGTATGGCAGGGGTCGGCAAGTAACTTTGGCCGAGGGCCAATATTTTTTTTAGCCAGTAGGTGGCGGGCCAGCTACACAGAGTAGGCCTATGGATACAAATTAAATACTCTTATATAGGCCTATAATCGCAGAATATGATGGGTCCGTCACTGTCCGTGGATCATTCGTTCAATCGTTTTTTCAAATTAAAACCAAAAATAAAAAGATGAAAAACTACTTGTTTTTCCATTATTTATTTCCTGAACTAAAATGAAAAAACAAATAACGACGGGTTTTCTGATTGTACTCAGATCAAAAATAGAAAAAATTTATTACTGGATTAGACTAATTTTAATTTTTATTTTTTATTTTGAATTTAACACCTTAAGCATATATCAAGGAAATAATTTAAAACAGATCAAGTACTATTGTGGTAACAGATTACAGCCATTTTAATAAAGGTGTGAATCATGCCTCATTCGCTTACAGTCCGACTTTGGAACTTTATTCCTTTTTTATTATTATTATTTATTCGGGACACACACATACACACCTAAGGTTTAAGGAGGTCTGTCAATATAAATATTACGCTATTTTAACATTGTAGGCCTACTGTCAGCAGAGAAAAAAATGCCAAAGAAAAAAATTATGAAATATAAATAACATAAATTAAATAGGACAAAAGCAGCCTATCACTCAAATTTCTAAGCAACCTAAACGAAAATCATATTGCACTACTGACAAATGAAGTAGGCTATTTTCTGCCGAACTATTTCAAACATCCTTGCAAAAAAAGAATGTTGTTGGCTGACAATGGTTTCAGTACCAAACAGCTCCTCAGAGCTAGGTGTAGCCTACAGGTGGTCAGAATTAAGTGCGGATACGCTGTCAAAAGGTGTTGGAATGGGCTATTGTCAGTCAGACCGCCCGCTCCGTCCAAAGTACACCAGAGTTCTGACCGCTACAGTCTTTTGACGCGCGAATGGACACAAAGTGGTCAAGCGTAACTAGACGTGGCAGGCGCGAATTTGACGCGCTATTCGCGTCCGGTTTGAACGTACAGTTATACTTTAAAATGTAATCCCGCGCCGCATGATTCCCTATGTGTGTTTCACACAGTATGCGGCGGTGAAATCGCCGCGCGACTACGGCTTTTCTCAAGTATTGGAAGAGTTTTGTGCAGCATTTAGGACTTCCATAATAATCCGGCGGGCCAGAAAATATTGCTGGCGGGCCAGTTTTGGCCCGCGGGCCGCCAGTTGCCGTTCCCTGCTGTATGGCATCTTTAAAGATCCCAGTCAAAATACGTATTTGAAATATAAAATGCTATTTTGTATTTTAAAGCCTTTGGGGAAAAAATCAAATGTAATTTGTATTTAAATACATTTAAGAGGAGTACTTTTGTATTTTCAAAATACATAAAATACTTTTTGCCAGTCAACCTCTTTCTCGGTGTGATTTTGTGCTTCAACTAGTTCAGTTGAGTGGGAAACTGAGTCCATGATGTGTTTAGTGTCAGTGGTAAGACAGAAAGTTACTGTAAAAAACCCTTGAAAAGTCTAACAGTGTGAAATAGTAATAGTCAAAATGCAGTTTCCCAGTTTATTAATTTAACATTAATACAAATATTATATACATGTTTTTACCTCATAAGAAATAATGGATGGATGTTGCAATAAAAAGACGAGACAAAAAATACAGACTGTTCAAACTAACAGTAAATAAAGACTTTTTCAGCTTGTTCTTCACACAAAACTATGACATCTGAATGCATTCATCATTCACATACAAAATCCCACATGTTTTGACCATCATTAGAGATTATGGTAGAATTTCGAGTTATAAATTAATCAAATTTTATGATCTTTAGAGTCATTATTGTGGAGGAGAGCGGCTGATCTGCATGTGCTTGTCGCCTCTCCGTTTGGACTCATTCTGGGCTGGAAACTTTATTTAAATGAATTATGTATTTATTTAACTGCTGTGGGAATCACTGTTTCTCTTCATCACATGGATCTATCACTACATGAACACAGAGCTGAGGAAACACTGGCCTGAACACTATAACACTGCTCTCTGATCAGACAAAACACTGAAGAAAACGCATCTGATCTGGAAGAAATATTTAATAATTCAAACATAGTAGAAATACAAACTCTTTAAACTCCAGTGCTGCAATCATGATGATAATATTATGTGTCTGTTACTCTGCTGAATTTATCTGAATGTAAATAACAGTATATGTGTCATAATGCTTTTATAATGTAGATATTGTCATAAAGAAGGATCTGATCCGCCATCTGAAGGTTTAAATATTCAGTCTCAGTGTTTCTGATTTATTTACACTGTTGAACTTTGCTTACAGCTAAAATCAGCATCACATACAAAGCAAAAGTTTTATAACACAATAAAAACACTCTGCATATATTTACAAAACCAAGAAAAAAGTACAAAACTATATTAACAATGAATAACGGCACTACACTGAACTCAGCTCGATCACATGATCAAACCGTCAGTGTCATTTTTGTATTTGATGCTTTTCACAATCCATGTGGTTTCAAACAGCTTTAAATTGTGCCTTAACGTGTTGGATATAAATCTGGAATAATCCTTGTTCTCATGTTTGTGACCGCACTGAATCCGGCTGAGTTTCCTCCTAAACTCAAGGATTCTCTAACATCTCTGTTTCTTCTGGGTTCTGGTTCTGGTTCTGCTGAGATCTCTTGACTCGTCTAGATCTCACTGAATCCTGTGTTTAGAGCAAGACACGTCATTTAAACACTATCACATCCTCATACTTTTGGAGAGTTGTGAATTATGAAGTTAAAAGTCTCCTGATGTTACGGGTCAAATATAAGTAAATAAATGATACTAACCTGACAAGACTTCAGACAGCTTGCGATCTCTGTGAAGTCAGAACAGAGAGAGAAAAGACATCAGTGGATCTGTTTCAATCTGATCATTCTCACTTCAAATTATATGAAATTACTACTCATTTACATAGACCTTTAAAAAAGACATCATTTTAATAACTGCTTTTACTTAATATTGATTTTAATAGTGACTCTGAGTGGTTTAAGACACTGTAAAAAAGTTCAACCCACTTCAAATTTAAAAATAGATCCTGACAAACTGCAGTCCAATCAATCTAATCAGACCAGAGAGCCGACAAACACACAGATTCAACACTTAACACACACCCCATTATTGTCCCAGACAGCAACATAGTGTCGGCCCAGATCCGGTACATGTGGATTCAACACACACCAGACGTGAGCCGGATCTGGGCCGACACTATGATGGTGCCGAGTGCAAAGCTCTGAATAATCACCATTTCACTCATGTGTTTATTACAGAACGAGCTCTACACACTCGGCCGCGTCTCACAGGTCATGTGATAATCTGGTGTTGGTTCAGTGTTTGTGAGGTAGTGATGTCATCAAGTGCTGTTCTCTCTGTAACCGTCATTCATCTTCACTATGAGCTGCGAAACTCAGCAGACGCTTGATCTCTAAAGGATTTCAGTCTTAATAGTAGGATTTTAAAGTGTTAAGAGAGTAAATGGCAGATTATTATTAGATTATTATAGGAGTCTAAGATGAATGTGTCCAGACCCTTCCAGAACAAAAATATATGAGAATATACTGCAAAATATAATGCAATATATTACATAATACATTTCTATAAATGGGAAACTAGTGCTTATATTTTACAATATACTGCAATATATGCATTGACCATGTATGGCTATATATTAATACATATACAATATTTATAAATGAAGACAAAAATAGCATTACATGTAATATTCACAAAGTTTTATCCTTTAATGTGTAGATATATTGCACATACATGTTCCCATATAAATGTGGATGTATGTTCACACACACACACACACACACACACACACACACACACACACACACACACACACATTCATGGAATGAGTTATGTCAGATTTCTAGTTCCCAGCATGCTTTGTTTCTGACTGTTAAAGGAGAGCAAATGTTGAAATTAAGTGTTATTTAATGTGTTTTGCTCAATATTAATACAGTGTGTGTTTGTGCATGCTCTTATTAACTATCTTGAAAATATGAAACGGGTATAATGTAAATAAGAAAAAAAATAAGCAATATATTAGATTATATATTTCTCTATATACGTGTGAGTAACTATATCTGCAATATTTGACATGCAGTGCTATATCTGATCACATGTACATCTATATATTAAGAAATGTATTACTGAATATAAAATTACATACATTATGATATATTAGTAAATGTATTGCATATCACATATTTTTCAATATATGAAAAGCGGCAATTCCCTATGTATTATTCAATATATTGTAATATGTTAACAATATATTATTCTGTATATATTCAAATATACTTTTTAACCATTTAATATATTGATCATTCATATATGGGAAATATATTTTCTTTTCATAAGGGGATACACCTATGATGAGTGTGTTTGAGTCTCTCAGCGATTAAACACTCACTGTCAATCAAACAGCAGCTTTACAGCAAATCAAATACACACACCACAATCTGTGTGTTAAATCTGTGAATGAATCAGACTTCAGGAAATTAAAGGATTGATCGTTTATTTTTTATGAATTGTGTTTGTTCTGAAGAAAGACACATGATTGTGAGACGCGAGATAAATGGTTTGTAATAGAAACAATTCTGGTTTATACTCACTGGACTCAAATAATCCTGAAATCAGCACAGACACGACAAAGAGACATTCAACCGGAAAGACGATGAACCTCAGATCTCCAAGCGTACGATCACCATTCACTGAAAAATATGAGAATATTATCATCACTGTTTGCAGAAATTAAATCTATATTTGTATAATTACTCCAGGTTATTTCTGAGCAAAGTATTTCAGTCACTCAAGATTAAAGATTATCATTAATACACGTTTAAACTTTATTTACCATGATCTTTATTTTCCTGAGAGTGTTGTGTTCGCTCACCTGTTTTCAGGATCAGTTCAGTTATTAGTGCAGCGGAGGTCAGAAGAACAACACCGACTGATCCAAACACATACATGAGGACAAAACGCTGAAAACCTGTAATGCAAGTTTACATATTTAATATGAAGATCAAACAAATGCAGATTATTATCAGTTTACCTTCAGGGACATAAAACATGTTTATATACTCAATAGAAAAATGATTTAGTTTAATTAATTACCATTTAATTATTAGAAAAATATTATTAGAGAACATTACTGGAAACCATACACAGAACAACATAAATATACACATTTAAAATTATTTATGAGTCTTTGTTTGCTTGATTATATTATTTAATTTCTCATAACTGTATGAAATCTGTGTGATTTATGATATGATTGATTTCAGTCCTTCATTCTTCTACAGCTCATCTGAGATAAATCATCTTAAACTATTGTGTTGATCAATTATTCATATTTTATCATGATGTATTCAACTGCTTTTTATTAATTAATAACTGTTAATTAATGAGATCAATCAATATAACTGATGATCGTCTCAAGTCCACAGCGTCTGTCAGCCGTTCCCATCAGGAATCAGATTTATAACAATTTAAACTGAATTAAGACACAGGGACAGGTTTTTATTTCTTCAAAATGTGTTTCTTCTAAACACTCAAAACTGCTTAATATTACTGGCCCTGCACTGTTTAATATCATCAACTACTAAAGTATTTAATTTTACATGAACCAAAACTGAAACATCAAACAGAGAAGATGATGAAAGAAGATCAATACTGTACCTTGAGATAAACGGAGATAAGAGAAAGTAGCATCTGTAAACTTCATAACTGTCCAGAGTATCTGCAGAAACACCAGCACACAGCCCCATCCGATAGGATCTGTTCATGATCAGATCAAATAAAGAATCACTTCTCCAGCACTTTATTACACAAGTGTCTTAATTATAATACAAGGGATTTTGTCTTCATTACAGGACAGTGTGTGTGTGTGTGTGTGTGTGTGTGTGTGTGTGTGTGTGAGTGAGAGAGAGAGAGAGAGAGAGAGAGAGAGAGAGAGAGAGAGAGAGAGAGAGAGAGAGAGAGATTTTTTGATTTTCAAAACCCTTTTTATTACAATTTACATAACAAAAACCAGTATTTACAAACTGTAAAGCAACACCATTGGTATCAAAAACAAACAAAAGACTTAAAAGAAAGAAAACAACAACTCTTCTTCAACAATTTCACAAAGGATCTTATTTAAACACCATATTACCTCAAAAGATAAAAGATCATGCATTAATCTATAATAATGATAATCAATCAAAATCCTAGATTTGACAAATTTTACAAAAACTGCTGCCAAACTGTTGCAAACATTTTGCTATTTTTTTTCTTTTCTTGTGGCATAAATCACCATTTTGCCTGACCCAACAAGAAACTTAACAATTGACACAGATGATGATTTTTTTTCACATATTTAAACCCACAAATATACACTTTCATTGAGAAAACCACATCAAAAGAAGCAAAAAGTTCTCAAGATATCAAATAAGGGTTTTAACCTCACACAGTGCATAAACGCACTAATATTTCCTATAAAGGAGAATCTTGATCATCATCAGTCTGGTTGCCTCTGCACTTCCGCACCGCCTGGCCTGTATAGATCCCCCAGTAGATGTATTGATGAAAATCCAGTCAATGTTAATAGATTTTTTCTGGGACCGAATGCAATTCTGGTTTTTCATTTCCTAAAAAAGACTCCTAGATATTTAAAACCGTCACACATCATTCTTCACACCGGAACAAACGACCTCAGTGAGGGTGGACGTCATTAAAGCACTGTCCAACAGGATATAACCCGGAGCCAAGGTCATCATCTCAATCCTTCTACCTCGCAGTTGTCTTTCTTTTTCTAACTGCACAATGTCTCTTTCCAGTCTTTGTACTGTTACTTTAATTTGAGATGAAGAATGCAAGGTATAATTCTGACAAAAAACTCTTATTTGGGCTTTTCCCATGCACTTCCCACCACTGGCTAATATTCTCAAAAAAACTCTTTTTCATTTTCCACTCATTCCAAAACATTGTAAATCTTTCACAAAACAAACCATCTTGTAACAGTTTAACATTAAAATGCCAATAATATGTACGTCTTGACAATTCTTTCATGTTAAGATCGAAACCAACCATATGATGATCTGAAAAGGCATTTGGTGAATGAAAAACATTCATTACTCTGTTGTTCCATATTTTTCCAAGATAAAACCGGTCCAATCTAGCCCCACAAACAATATTGTCAGTCACTTTAACCCATGTGTACTGTCTTTCCCTTCCATTCCTTACTCTCCATATATCTATCAAACCTCTTTTTTCCATTATTTTGGATAGTACTAAACTAGATTGATTATGAGGTTCTTCACCATTTCTATCAACAGTGAAATCTGTTGTACAGTTCCAGTCTCCCCCTACAATAATACACACACCATCATCAATTTTCTTAAGAGATTCATTCAGTTTCATAAAAAACCTCACCCTTTCTGACCCATTATTCAGGGCATATACATTTTACAAAAGCAAAAAAAAAAACTCAAACTCTATTTTTGTTATTATAATCCTCCCCTTTTCAATTTCCTCAACATTTAAAATATTAACATTCATATTCTTTGAAAATAAAATAGCAACTCCAGCACTATTATTTGACCCATGACTTAAGACGAGCTTTCCACCCCACCACATACCCCATTCTATTTCATTATTATTATCAGTATGTGTTTCCTGTAAAAATGCAACATTAATCTGTTTTATTTTCAAAAATTCTGAAACCATTGCCAATTTCTTCTTGTCTCTACCCCCATTTATATTTAAGGAACCAACCCTCAAACACTCCATAGAAAAATGAAAGGATAAAAGGGATAGAAAAAGAAACCATTGAAAGAGAGACACCCTGTGCAACTTAATCATTGCTTTAATAATTTGAAGCACGAGATTTACCCTGACGTAATTTCGTTAAGAGTTTCTTCAAACGAAATCTCTTCTTCTTACTTAGTTCGTCATGGCTTACCGTTCTCTGTAGCATAATAACTGAAACAATAAACTTATCCACATCTGGGAAGAAGTCATTTACTTCAACTATCTTACCAAAAGTTACATCCAAGAAATCATTTATTTCCTGCAATGTATACAATTCTCCCATAACTTGGGAACCAAATTCAGAAATTTCCGAACAAGCATCGTCATCCACCATCTCATTGTCATCATTACTCATTTCAAAGCCCTGTGATGTTTCAGGTTGTGGCTCAATTTCACTTCCACCAGCCTCACTAATCACCATTTCTACACCTACTCCACTTACTTCTGCTGTCACTGTAACTTCATCAGCCCTCATCATTCTCTCAGTATCCCTCCCTGCAGGGCCTGGCGCTCTCCCTGGCAGTGGCAGGTCATAGCGCCACTTCCGGTGGCATCGCCAGATGCCGTGGCAGCTGCCAGATTTCGTGACAGATGCCACGGTTTTTTCTCGCCGTTTTTGGAGCTGTTTAAAACTACACTGTTCATAGTGGCGATCGATTTTGTTTTAATAATGCAAAGTTCCCACAGGTGTGTTATTTATTATGATTTTTTTTATTATTATAATACATTTCTATGTATCAGCTGCCAGAGTTCGTATCAGGAGTCACAATCGTTTATCGCCGTTTCTGCTGTAAACTACACAGTTTTATTTTTAAATGAAAGATTTGATGATGCATATTACATACCAGCAAGCAGATGCGATCAGAATCTGAACCCAATAAGCTAAACAGCATTTTCCCATAAAGAACACATAAGGAGTGCTTAGCTGTATAGACAGTATATGCACGCGTATACTATACACAGGTGCATAGCCAACATTTCAGAAGTGAGTGGGACAAAAATGTTATATATATATATATATATATATATATATATATATATATATATATATATATATATAGGATACTGTTTATAAGAATATAGAAACTTTATTTTTTTTTCTCTTATGTCTTTCTTCTAATTGGCTTAGAAATCAGATACACTGTTGGACAATAACCAATAAATGATTTGTTAATGTACTACAAACACTTTGTAATTTACCATAAAATGACCTGGAGATGATTGAAAAAAAAGTACAAATAAACTATATGGTCACAATCGTGTGTTTAATGCCTTCATGTTTCCAAAGGTTTCTGCCTTTTATTCAGATCATACAGTGATAGCTGGATGCTTTTGTCCATATTAGGGATTTCCTGGTACTTTGTAAGTTATTACTTCAATATGAGTCTGTCTTGCACTTTCTAAGCCCTCCGGCTTCGTGTATGTGTATATGTTGTCATATTTCCCTTAAATAAACAATACACTAAAAAGGCCAAATACAATTATATTTTGTATTTTTACACTGTGTAATATTCTGTTTATCAAAACCAATAAATGTCATCAAGTTAGTGTTTTTACATTTATTCCAAAATAATAACAAAAGGCAGTAACAATACAAACATTTTTTTTTTTTTTTTTGTCAACTGATGTTCAGCTGTTCTTTTTAACTTTACCAGCGGGTGTTGCTGTTGGACAATTACTTTATACATACTAGTGACTTTTACGCTTTTAATGTCATATTTTGTAATACTTGCATTGATTTTTTTGTAATATCGATAATTTTCTCATCCATTTTTTTTTTTCTCTAAAGAGTCTCTACCTCTCTTGCAAATAAAATAAAAGGCGACAAACGATTGTGACTCTTGGTACTAACTCTGGCAGCTGATCCATAAAAATGTATAATAATAATAATAATAATAATAATAATAATAATACAACAACTACAACAAAAAAACACCATCGCACGCCACTGAGAACAGTGTAGTTTTTACCGAGCAAACAGCAAAAACAGCGAGAAAAACCATGGCATCTGCCGCGAGAAATCTGGCGATGCCACCGGAAGTGGCGCTACGACCTGCCACTGCCAGCATTTGCGCTTGCCCTCTCTCATCCCTCTTTGCTTCACAACAACAGTAGGCTCCTCGCTAGGCCTCTCGTACTATCACCCACAGCAACGCCACCATGTACTTCACTCACAGCCTGAGGTTGTATTCCTCGATCTATTTCACGATTCCCATCATCAACATTCTGCTGCGTATTCTCAACATTCTGAGCCTTATGTGGACATGCAACCCTCTTATGCCCAATGTCTCACATTCAAAGCATTTATTATTCCCGGTACTCGCATAAACCAGATACGACTTTCCTTCATGCCCCAGTCTAAAAGAAACATTCAAATCTTGTTCATTCAGAAACATAAAAACTTGTCTTCTGAATGATAACACGTGCTTCAAGGCCTCATTTTTGCATCCAAGAGAATTAGAGAAATCATTTTAACTGGACTAGCAAACTTTCCGTAACTCGCAAGAGCTCGTTCAATTTCACTATTCTTAATGAATGGCGGCACATTTGATATCGTCACTCTAGTAGTAGGTGTAACCAGCGGTGAAACAGTAATAAAGGTACCACTTACCACAACGCCGTTGCTTATCAGACGATTAACCAAATTTTCTTCTTTCACGAAAATCACCACCGCCTTATTCATTCGAGAAGCCGAGCAAATATTGTCGTAGCCGATCTGCTCCCCAGCCGCGATCAATACATCCTCCACATTTACGCCAGGTTCCGCCATGCACCTGACCCCATGACGGAGCGAGAGAGACGCTGCACTCCCCTCAGGAAGGGATGCCATCTCAGCTCCGTCAAACTTTCCAAACAACTCACGAAAACTTTCAGCTCACCTATCCAATATAATTAATTCCTTACTTATCCGTCATAACTTCCAAGTGAAACAAATAAATGGAAATAGGAAAAACCGCCCTCTCACCGCGTCCACCCGCACTCACACACACCCAAACGCTCCCCGCATGCAGAGAGAGAGAGAGATCAGACTCAAACCTCCAGCTTAATATATCCTGATCATGTGACCAACCCTCTGTGCCACGACTCCGACATTTAATGACAAGCTCATGAACTTTACCATGAAAACACTTTGTAAAATAAACTTTTATTTGCTTGATCAATGATGCGTTGTAATTCCAAACATTATTAAAATATGATCATACCTGTTGTTTTCTCCAGTGTCATTATGTAGAGACCGATCATCACTGCATTCATCACTAGTGTGAAGATTATCATCACTGTTCTTATGACTGAAAGTGAACCTGTAAAAAACGAGAGTGTGAGAATGTGTTCATGAACAGACAGAAATAAAGCTGATCAGGTTAAACTGAATAAACACTCAGTGTGAAGATGATCAGAAAACAGAGAAACATCTGAACTCTGATCATCATGATTCAAATCTCTGAAGAATCAAACGAATCATTTCTCCTGGAGATTAAACTCAGAGAGTCAGAAATCAAGACTGTTACTGACAGAACAACAACAACTCAAACTCTCTTTCTGAAATCGCAGCAGTGCTGATGTGTGTGTGTGTGTGTGTTTGTGTGTGTGTGTGACTGAGTATGCGTGTGTGTGCGTGTGTGTGTGTGTATATAATTGAGTGTGTGTGTGTGTGTGTGTATGTGTGCTCATGGTTCATTACATTCCCTTGCTTGTGTGTGTCTGTGTGTGAGTGATTGAGTATGCGTGTGCAAGTGTGTGTTTGCGTGTATGTGTGAGTGTGTCTGCGAATGTGTGTGTGAGTGTGTCTGCGAATGTGTGTGTGAGTGTGTATATGAGCGAGTAAGAGTGTGTGTGTATGTGAGTGTGTGTGTGTGTGTGTGTGTGTGTGTGTGTGTGAATGAGTATGCGTGTGTGTGCGTGTGTGTGTGTGTGTATAATTGAGTGTGTGTGTATGTGTGTGTGTATGTGCTCATGGTTCATTACATTCCCTTGCTTGTGTGTGTCTGTGTGTGAGTGATTGAGTATGCGTGTGCAAGTGTGTGTGTTTGCGTGTATGTGTGAGTGTGTCTGCGAATGTGTGTGTGAGTGTGTATATGAGCGAGTAAGAGTGTGTGTGTATGTGAGTGTGTGTGTGTGTGTGTGAGAGAGAGAGAGAGTGTGTGTGATTGAGTAAGCGAGTGCAAGTGTGCGTGTGTGTGTATGTGTCAGTGTGTATGTGAGGGTGTGTGTGAGTGTGTGTGTGTGTGTGAGTGTGTGTGTGTGTGTGTGTGTGTGTGTGTGAGTGAGTGAGTGATTGAGTGAGTGAGAGTGAGAGAGGGTGAGAGTGTGCGTGTGTGTGTGTGTGTGTGTGTGTGTGTGTGTGTGTGTGTGTGTGTGTGTGTGTGTGTGTGTGTGTCAGTGATGCGCGGGTTGATCCGAAATGAGCGGGTGCCTGCGGTCACCCGCGGTTACCCGCGGTTACGAGTCATCCAAAAATATTTTTAATGATATTCGGGTCGCGGTCGGTCGGGTCGTTTGAAATAAAGATGCCAATTAAACCTTTGTAATTGATATAGTTCTAGACACAATTTTCTATGAATACGTTTTAAATTTAATTTACACTTTATTGGCTGAATAACTGGCGCGAAGATGACGCACGAGCTCAGTCTGCAGGTAGAGATGGAGGCGGCAAGAGAAAAGGTGAAGACTGGGGTGTGGAAGCTCCGCAAATACACAAATAGAAAGAGCAAAGTGTGGGAGACATTTGCCGAAATAATGAAAGATGATGACCAAAGTGCTGGCTTTGTCATGTGTAGGCTACTTCTTGCGATGCTATTTACACATTTGATAACCACAAAACTGGCACGACCAACCAGGCACGGCGCCAGGATTCCAGTTTTGGATAAGCCAGACCAATTGTGGGTGGGCCTTAAATTAAAAACGCTAAATAAAAATAAAATAAAAAAACGTTATCCAATCACTGCTTAACCTAATAAAAAAATATT
>NW_027645853.1:30000-35000 GCF_949319135.1 Squalius cephalus
AATATAACTGAGATATTAATACAGTTGAACAGATCCACTGTAACGTGTTTCTCTCATCACTGATGATCAGAAATATAACTGAGATATTAATACAGTTGAACAGATCCACTGTAACGTGTTTCTCTCATCACTGATGATCAGAAATATAACTGAGATATTAATACAGTTGAACAGATCCACTGTAACGTGTTTCTCTCATCACTGATGATCAGAAATATAACTGAGATATTAATACAGTTGAACAGATCCACTGTAACGTGTTTCTCTCATCACTGATGATCAGAAATATAACTGAGATATTAATACAGTTGAACAGATCCACTGTAACGTGTTTCTCTCATCACTGATGATCAGAAATATAACTGAGATATTAATACAGTTGAACAGATCCACTGTAACGTGTTTCTCTCATCACTGATGATCAGAAATATAACTGAGATATTAATACAGTTGAACAGATCCACTGTAACGTGTTTCTCTCATCACTGATGATCAGAAATATAACTGAGATATTAATACAGTTAAACAGATCCACTGTAACGTGTTTCTCTCATCACTGATGATCAGAAATATAACTGAGATATTAATACAGTTGAACAGATCCACTGTAACGTGTTTCTCTCATCACTGATGATCAGAAATATAACTGAGATATTAATACAGTTGAACAGATCCACTGTAACGTGTTTCTCTCATCACTGATGATCAGAAATATAACTGAGATATTAATACAGTTGAACAGATCCACTGTAACGTGTTTCTCTCATCACTGATGATCAGAAATATAACTGAGATATTAATACAGTTGAACAGATCCACTGTAACGTGTTTCTCTCATCACTGATGATCAGAAATATAACTGAGATATTAATACAGTTGAACAGATCCACTGTAACGTGTTTCTCTCATCACTGATGATCAGAAATATAACAGATATTAATACAGTTAAACAGATCCACTGTAACGTGTTTCTCTCATCACTGATGATCAGAAATATAACTGAGATATTAATACAGTTGAACAGATCCACTGTAACGTGTTTCTCTCATCACTGATGACCAGAAATATAACTGAGATATTAATACAGTTGAACAGATCCACTGTAACGTGTTTCTCTCATCACTGATGATCAGAAATATAACTGAGATATTAATACAGTTGAACAGATCCACTGTAACGTGTTTCTCTCATCACTGATGATCAGAAATATAACTGAGATATTAATACAGTTAAACAGATCCACTGTAACGTGTTTCTCTCATCACTGATGACCAGAAATATAACAGAGATATTAATACAGTTGAACAGATCCACTGTAACGTGTTTCTCTCATCACTGATGATCAGAAATATAACTGAGATATTAATACAGTTAAACAGATCCGCTGTAACGTGTTTCTCTCATCACTGATGATCAGAAATATAACTGAGATATTAATACAGTTGAACAGATCCGCTGTAACGTGTTTCTCTCATCACTGATGATCAGAAATATAACTGAGATATTAATACAGTTGAACAGATCCACTGTAACGTGTTTCTCTCATCACTGATGATCAGAAATATAACTGAGATATTAATACAGTTGAACAGATCCACTGTAACGTGTTTCTCTCATCACTGATGACCAGAAATATAACTGAGATATTAATACAGTTAAACAGATCCACTGTAACGTGTTTCTCTCATCACTGATGATCAGAAATATAACTGAGATATTAATACAGTTAAACAGATCCACTGTAACGTGTTTCTCTCATCACTGATGATCAGAAATATAACTGAGATATTAATACAGTTGAACAGATCCACTGTAACGTGTTTCTCTCATCACTGATGACCAGAAATATAACTGAGATATTAATACAGTTGAACAGATCCACTGTAACGTGTTTCTCTCATCACTGATGATCAGAAATATAACTGAGATATTAATACAGTTGAACAGATCCACTGTAACGTGTTTCTCTCATCACTGATGATCAAAAACATAACTGAGATATTAATACAGTTAAACAGATCCACTGTAACGTGTTTCTCTCATCCCTGATGATCAGAAATATAACTGAGATATTAATACAGTTGAACAGATCCACTGTAACGTGTTTCTCTCATCACTGATGATCAGAAATATAACTGAGATATTAATACAGTTGAACAGATCCACTGTAACGTGTTTCTCTCATCACTGATGATCAGAAATATAACTGAGATATTAATACAGTTGAACAGATCCACTGTAACGTGTTTCTCTCATCACTGATGATCAGAAATATAACTGAGATATTAATACAGTTGAACAGATCCACTGTAACGTGTTTCTCTCATCACTGATGATCAGAAATATAACTGAGATATTAATACAGTTAAACAGATCCACTGTAACGTGTTTCTCTCATCACTGATGATCAGAAATATAACTGAGATATTAATACAGTTGAACAGATCCACTGTAACGTGTTTCTCTCATCACTGATGATCAGAAATATAACTGAGATATTAATACAGTTGAACAGATCCGCTGTAACGTGTTTCTCTCATCACTGATGATCAAAAACATAACTGAGATATTAATACAGTTGAACAGATCCACTGTAACGTGTTTCTCTCATCACTGATGATCAAAAACATAACTGAGATATTAATACAGTTAAACAGATCCACTGTAACGTGTTTCTCTCATCCCTGATGATCAGAAATATAACTGAGATATTAATACAGTTAAACAGATCCGCTGTAACGTGTTTCTCTCATCACTGATGATCAGAAATATAACTGAGATATTAATACAGTTAAACAGATCCACTGTAACGTGTTTCTCTCATCACTGATGATCAAAAACATAACTGAGATATTAATACAGTTAAACAGATCCACTGTAACGTGTTTCTCTCATCACTGATGATCAGAGATATAACTGAGATATTAATACAGTTGAACAGATCCGCTGTAACGTGTTTCTCTCATCACTGATGATCAGAAATATAACTGAGATATTAATACAGTTGAACAGATCCACTGTAACGTGTTTCTCTCATCACTGATGATCAGAAATATAACTGAGATATTAATACAGTTGAACAGATCCACTGTAACGTGTTTCTCTCATCACTGATGATCAGAAATATAACTGAGATATTAATACAGTTGAACAGATCCACTGTAACGTGTTTCTCTCATCACTGATGATCAGAAATATAACTGAGATATTAATACAGTTGAACAGATCCGCTGTAACGTGTTTCTCTCATCACTGATGATCAGAAATATAACTGAGATATTAATACAGTTGAACAGATCCACTGTAACGTGTTTCTCTCATCACTGATGATCAGAAATATAACTGAGATATTAATACAGTTGAACAGATCCACTGTAACGTGTTTCTCTCATCACTGATGATCAGAAATATAACTGAGATATTAATACAGTTGAACAGATCCACTGTAACGTGTTTCTCTCATCACTGATGATCAGAAATATAACTGAGATATTAATACAGTTGAACAGATCCACTGTAACGTGTTTCTCTCATCACTGATGATCAGAGATATAACTGAGATATTAATACAGTTGAACAGATCCACTGTAACGTGTTTCTCTCATCACTGATGATCAGAAATATAACTGAGATATTAATACAGTTGAACAGATCCACTGTAACGTGTTTCTCTCATCACTGATGATCAGAAATATAACTGAGATATTAATACAGTTGAACAGATCCACTGTAACGTGTTTCTCTCATCACTGATGATCAGAAATATAACTGAGATATTAATACAGTTGAACAGATCCACTGTAACGTGTTTCTCTCATCACTGATGATCAGAAATATAACTGAGATATTAATACAGTTGAACAGATCCACTGTAACGTGTTTCTCTCATCACTGATGATCAGAAATATAACAGATATTAATACAGTTGAACAGATCCACTGTAACGTGTTTCTCTCATCACTGATGATCAGAAATATAACTGAGATATTAATACAGTTGAACAGATCCACTGTAACGTGTTTCTCTCATCACTGATGATCAGAAATATAACTGAGATATTAATACAGTTAAACAGATCCACTGTAACGTGTTTCTCTCATCACTGATGATCAGAAATATAACTGAGATATTAATACAGTTGAACAGATCCACTGTAACGTGTTTCTCTCATCACTGATGATCAGAAATATAACTGAGATATTAATACAGTTGAACAGATCCACTGTAACGTGTTTCTCTCATCACTGATGATCAGAAATATAACTGAGATATTAATACAGTTGAACAGATCCACTGTAACGTGTTTCTCTCATCACTGATGATCAGAAATATAACTGAGATATTAATACAGTTAAACAGATCCACTGTAACGTGTTTCTCTCATCACTGATGATCAGAAATATAACTGAGATATTAATACAGTTAAACAGATCCGCTGTAACGTGTTTCTCTCATCACTGATGATCAGAAATATAACTGAGATATTAATACAGTTGAACAGATCCACTGTAACGTGTTTCTCTCATCACTGATGATCAGAAATATAACTGAGATATTAATACAGTTAAACAGATCCACTGTAACGTGTTTCTCTCATCACTGATGATCAGAAATATAACTGAGATATTAATACAGTTGAACAGATCCACTGTAACGTGTTTCTCTCATCACTGATGATCAGAAATATAACTGAGATATTAATACAGTTGAACAGATCCACTGTAACGTGTTTCTCTCATCACTGATGATCAGAAATATAACTGAGATATTAATACAGTTGAACAGATCCACTGTAACGTGTTTCTCTCATCACTGATGATCAGAAATATAACTGAGATATTAATACAGTTAAACAGATCCACTGTAACGTGTTTCTCTCATCACTGATGATCAGAAATATAACTGAGATATTAATACAGTTAAACAGATCCGCTGTAACGTGTTTCTCTCATCACTGATGATCAGAAATATAACTGAGATATTAATACAGTTGAACAGAT
>NW_027645853.1:40000-119322 GCF_949319135.1 Squalius cephalus
TGTCCTGAAACCACAGGCCTCTTTAAGATGTGCCACAGCATCTCAGTCGGTCTAAGTTCAGGACTCAGAACACATTTCAGAGTCTTTTCCAGCCGTTCTTCAGTGGATTTACTTCCCTGATCTGTTCATTGTCTTGTTGCATCACCAAACCTCGCTAAAGCTTAAAGTCATGAACTGATGTGCTCAAATTCTCTTGATACTCTTTTAAATTCATTGATGTTTCAGTGACTGAAGGTGTCCAGACCCTGAGACAGCAAACCAGCACTAAACCATGACGCTCCTTCACCATGTTCCACAGTTGGGAAGAGGTTTTGAGGTTTTGCCTCATTTCCTCTAAACACAGTGTTGTTCATGTTTGCTCCTTGTCTCTGCTGTCGACAGAACATTTTCTCAGAAGTGTTGCTGACCATCCAGGTGGTTTTGGGCAATGCCTCGTTTTTTTAGACAGAAGTGGACTGTCTTCGTGTTGTCCTTTCATGAACACCATTCTTGTTCAGTGTTCTCCTGATATTGCACACATGAACACAGACTCACAGTTTTGCTGTTCTCCTTGGTTCTTTCTCAGCTCTTTCAGGATCACACCAGAGAGATCTTTGCAGGATTCATGATCATATGGAGAGCAGCAACAGTCCAGAAGTTTCTACATTTGTGGACAGGATATCTCACCATGGACTGATGAACATCCAGGGGTCTCATGTAGAAAACTTTCTGTAGATTTTATCCTAAAAGTGTGTGTACGTACAAAAGCTAGATTACACCAGAACCTGTGCAAAATTCCCTTTTTAAAACCCAGTCAGCGGAAGATTGTGCACACATTCATCTCCTCCCCAAAATAAGCATCTTATATCTGCATATCATTTCCATCCACCATGTTTAACGGCACTAGACATTAGGAAAATATGAGATACAGACTTAGTGCCGTCACAGTACATTACTAAACATTATTCAATATCCTTGCCTTGTTTTAGAATAAATATATCAATATCAGTTTTCAGAGAAAAGTTATTCTCATTTTTTCCACTGGCCAAATAGTATTTTAATTGTTTTAAATAAATCAAATTGATCCAATTTTGTCTATGGTTAACATGCAGTTTATGATGATTCTGTGTTCTTCATTACTTCGCTCACTCCAGTAAAGTGTGTGTACGCACAGAGAGTGTCCGAACGGTGCATACATATTTATTTTTAATATATATATTATTTTTTTATTTTTTTTATAAATCCCTATATGTGCATGGAAAATTGCGTACGGACAAAATGGGCATAGAAATGTACGTCATTTTCCACACACACATGGTATTTATAAAAAATAATAAATAAGCAGTGTTTATGCATCAGGGCCAGGCCTGTAGAAATACTGTTGAAGCCATTTCTAGATTTGTGCATCTTTGTAATGTGTCCTGTGAAAGCTTTTGTGATTGAGTCGAGGTTCACACTAGCCAATCTCTTCTGAGAAGAACAGATTTGCAGAAACCAGGGTTTGTGTGTCTTTATTTAAAGAGCTTTAGGCTTTTACAGCCTGATACTGTCAATGATTATTAGTGTCTTCAATACAAATCTTAGAAGTAAATCTGTTTGTGTGTTATTAGTTTCATCAGATTGTGCTATTGTGACTTCAGACTACATTTTATGAGTAATCAATGCAGAAAATCTTTTCAAAAGGTTCACAAACATGTTCTTGCCACTGTATTAACAAACATAAATACAGCTGAAAGATCTCAGGAGAGTGTGTGTGTCAACATTAGAGGACACACACAACACTCACGTCAAACAGTGAAACACACTCTGCTTCAGTCACTGCTGTAACACTTTTGAGGACAGACTTTAATAAAATGCAACACTAAATATAAACAAAACTAATTAAATTAAAGTGTACACTTGTTCTAGTACAGTGTTTCCTTTAGGATTTTTTTTTAGCAGTGGGGGCAGGTCTGTCCGAACAACACCGCCAATGCTGAGCAGAAAAATAAAAACTGCAATCAGTGTGTAAAAAAGAAATAGTGGAAAAAAGAATAAATGGTGAGAAGAGAGGAGCTATAGGGGGTGATAACAGGAATTCCCATAGAAGAGAATCTAGAACTAAGAAAAGTGATGAAAGGAGAAATGATCACAGAAATTAGACGAATACAGGCTTTCAGGAATGGGGGAAAAGCTGATAGTGAGTCAGTGCTGCTACAGTTTAAAGATGAGGTGCTTCATATGAAAGAGATGGAAGGCTATATGAGCTTTAATGTCATTAAGATGTTACAAATGTCAGCGATATGGACATACTGCAAATGTATGTAAAGGGAAACAGAGATGCGGAAGATGTGGAGGAGAACATGCATATGGAGAATGTGGGAGCAATGTCACAATTAATGTTGTAACTGTGGAGGGAACCACACAGTGTATGGGGGATGTGGAGTCAGGAAAAAGGCAGTAGAGGTTCAGCAAGTAAAATCAAATCAGAAAGTAACATATGCAGAGGCTGTGAAAATATGTAGCAATGAAAGAGGAAAAGATGAAGTTAGTCAAAATATGACTGAAGCAGAAATGGGTCCAAGGAATGAAAATACAGGAATATCAATGGATAGGAAAGTGCTTTTCTTAGCATATGTCATCAACTGTTCAGAACAAGCAAAAACAAAAACAGAGAAGATTAAAATAATATTTCAGGCAGCAGATAAACTCCTAAACATGAAAGATTTGTCATGGGAAAAGATACATGCTGACTTTAACCATGGAGAAGGGAACGCAGACACAGCTTCTCAAAGCATGACATAATGTTGTTAATTCAATGGAATGCTAGAAGTTTGTTAGCAAACGGACATGAGTTTAAGGGGTATATTGATCAATTAGAAAATAAACCGGATATCATAAGCATTCAGAAAACATGGCTCAAGCCTAATCTGGATTTCATTATTAAAGGATATAATACCATACGCAAAGATAGAAGAAATGGAAATGGCGGAGGATGTGCAATATTTATTAAAGAAGGTATAGGCTAGTATAGGCCATTAGATACAATACAAGAATTAGAAGTAATAGTTATTGAAATATGGAACAAGAAAGAAAGAATTAAAGTGATTAACTTATATAACCCATGTAAAAAGCTAGAGAGAGTACAACTAGAATCAATACTGGAAAAGTATAATAAGTAGTATTATTTTAGGAGCAAAAGAGTCGATACCAAAAAGAGGTGATAGTAATAGAAGGAAAATAGTTCCTTGGTGGACGCAAGAATGAACAAAGGATTAAAGAGAGAAATAAGACATTTAAAGTCTTGAAAAAAAACACATAACTTTCAGAGTTTAATTGAATATAAAAGGAAGCAGGCTGTAGTAGGAAAAGTTAATAATAATGTAGTAGGAAATATTAATAATGATGTGAATGATAATGTATTAATATTAATAATTTTATTAGATATTTATGTATTTATTAATTTAATTAGTAGTGAGTAAAGTAATTTTGATCCACACTCCATTTCAGAAGGTGGCGGTAATGCACATTAAAAAGTTGTTTGCCAACCGCCATTAAAAATCAGAAGAAGAAGAAGAAGAAGAAGAAGAGGAAGAAGAAGAAAAAGCAAAAGAAGAAGAAGAAGAAGAAGAAGAAAAAGCAAAAGAAAAAGCAGAATCACTGAAGAGAAAAATCACAATTTTAAAGTCACAGCATCAGACATCTCCTGCAAAAAGTTCATTCAAAACTATTTTAACTCTTCCAAGAAATGTGTTTTTGCGTAGTAACTCTACACACAAACAACTGATGATAAGCCACATACACACCAAACTACACACAGATGTGAAAAATGTAAAACACTATCTTGTGTCTTTTGCTTGTTCAGTGTGTAGTGGAGTTGCAGGAGTTTGTCACACACACGTTTATGCACAAACACACTGTATATACAGTATTGTGACTGGATGCTCTGCCCACATGTTTAGATTTGATATAATCTGGGTTAATTGAAAGAGCCTATAATGCCTATAAAGAGCCTGTTTTCGTTCCTGTCGAGACGCGTCACTTCCGATCAGCACAGGTTCTCCTTCCGCTACTATCCTGAGAGGGATTTGTGGATTTGAGGCTCTACGCCGGTTTTGCTCCTGAAATGTCGATTTCCTCTGGTAAGTCTTTACTCCAAACACGCGATACCTATAACTTACCAGTCATTAATCTAGAAGGTGGATGTGATTTCAGCATGTTTCACACATATGCAACCCAGTCAATGTGGGGCGTTACTGTTCAGGGGTGCGTTTCCCGAAAGCATCGTTGGCCAACTATGGTCGCAAGTTCATCGCAATGTCCATTGAACTCTATTGGTAACGACGGAACTTGCGACCATAGTTGGCCAACGATGCTTTCGGGAAACGCACCCCAGAGCGCTTGACTGAGTTCATCGATGGATGGGTAAGATGCTTCTTGTTGGGAGGGATGACATTCGTTCAGTCTTTTAATAATTTAGTTTCTCCTCAAGGAGGTATCAAGTTTCAGTATCGAGTGTGTTTGAGGAATTGCTGACTTAAGTTTGTTTGTTTACTTTTATTTTGTCTTATCACAAGTTTTCATTTGTGTGATTCGATCTCTGCCGAGCTGCTCAGAGCACGACTGGGCCTTGATTTCGTTCTTTTATTTATTAGGATTGTGCTTATGATTGGATTTATATGGTTTTGACTACTGTATTATTGTTGTTGTTTTTCATGTTTTGATACTATACGTGAGTTGGATATATAACTTCTTATTCCCAAGTCTGTCAGTTATAAGATTGTATTGGTTGTTTGTATAATAATATTATTAGCATTTTTTTTTGTTTCTTTCATTTGATTGGATATTTTTTTGTTCAAGTTAATGTATTACTGTGCTGCTTGTGCAGACTTGGGATTTACTTGGGGAGTAATTTAATTATTTTTGTTAAGTGTGTGTGTGTGTGTGTGTGTGTGTGTGTGTGTGTGGTGTTTCTATTGTGAGGTGCTGAGTGCCTCATGTAGAGATCTTCTGTGTGTTGTTGATGGGCTGAACAGTGTGTGTTGTGTGAAGCTCAGATTGTGAGTGATGATAGCTGTCTTTTGTTGCTTTTTTTCCAGAAGTGAGTGTCTGTTTTCCTGCCCTTTAGCCCTCAGCCTTATCTCTTGTATTTAGAGTGCATTGTTTTGTTGTTGTTTTTGTGTGTTGATTTATTATTGTTGATTAACTGCGATTCCTTTTTATTTTTGTGAAACAACATTTTATGGTCAGACTTCGGAGGCTTTCATACACTCTCTGTCTATTTTAATGTGACTGGAATGAATAAAAAACCTTTTTGTATGGCATTCATGTCTCTGTTCCTCACTAGTGCAACAAACCTGTGGGCCTTAAATTACAGTTACTTTCATTCATTCCCTGTGTGGCGTCAGAGTGGCGAAGTCTGTTCTCTTAAAGCTGAATTATTATTTTTCACCCTTGCAAAATAAACCGAAATGCAAGGGTGAAAAATATATTTGTTTCTCCAAAAAATAGAAGTTTTGATTTCTAGTGATCGATTTATGTACAAGTGTTTTCACACATGATTATTGGGTGTAGGTTAATCGTAAATGAATGTCATTTAAATGGCAGTGTTTTCTAAATGAAACACGAGCTGTTAGTTTTGAGTGATGTGTGTAATGTAGAGAACTGTGTTTAGAGTTTTGCTAAAAGTTTATTTGACTGATTGTAAAGCAGAAAATGAGCTTGCAGTTTTGCAGACTTGATCTGAAGATTCGGTTCACGAGTGAATGGTTTCACTGAGTGAGTCTCAAGTTCCACTTTTAGTGTGCAATTAAAAATAAAACTATAAAAAAAAACGAATATGGCGTACTGTCATTTTGAGATGTATTGATTATAATCGTTAGAAACAATTCAATTCACATTCATTGTATAGCGCTTTTCACAATTTCAAAGCAGCTTTTCAGAAAATGCTTGTGTCCACATTACAATATTAGAGTGATTGTTATCAGACGTGAATGTCTAAGTTATGTATTTCAGAAATGTACATATACAAATCACACAGTTAGCTAACAATTTATTAGTTTAAATAATATATTAATCTAAAGCAGAAACAATGAGCTCATTGAAATAATGAATGCATGTTGTTAACACATGATAAGGATATATAAAAATGAGCATTGGTGCTGAATGTTGATTCAGTTTTCAATGCAGAATTTTGCAGAAACTGAAATGTTGAGTTTGTTTGCAGAAACACTCACCGTCAGAAACTCCCCAGAAGACAAAAGCAAAGAACATGATCATATTTGGACAGAGGACTAGAGACAGATGAAGACGGAGGAATGAATCTACAGAGAAAATAGAAAATAACTTCAGTTTAATTAAATGAGCAAATTAAGTTTCAATTAAATATTTATAATCGTTTACATATTAATTTAGTAGACATTTTTATCTAAAGCAACTGAAAAATCAGGAATATACCTTTTCATTCATATTTTTTACCTATTTCATAATAATATTCTCTAATCAGTCTCATTTAAATAAAATAATGTTAATTATTAAAACCCCTAAATTGACTTCAATACAGCCAAAGACAATATTTTCCTTAAAGTTCAAGGCTCACAACATTTCTAAATCCTTATAGTCCTTCGGGGAGGCACTCTTCAGATTGTGGTCGCCTGAAATTAATTTAACTATAGAAATGAATTGAAATACCGGTGTAAATCCATACGCCTCTAAACATTTACACACACACACACACACACACACACACACACACACACACACACACACACGCACACACACACACACACACACGCACACACACACACACACACACACACACACACACACACACACACACACACACACACGTTGTTAAAAATAAATGATCCACACACTCCATTGCTGCTTACAGTTTTTCTGAATTGCTAAAACACATTTCTTGAAACCATCACTCACTTTCTCAAAACCTTAAACACAAAACCAAATCTTCAAACCACATTCACAGAATCTCTGACTCTTCTGGCAAAATCAAACTATAGTCTCAAAACCATTTTATCTGTGCTCAAAATCAAACAATAATATCAGATCATACACACAGCAAGTCAATATTATAAACACTACACATCATTCATTAGACACTACATCAAAAATGGAGAACACAGAATCCAAAGCATGAAGTTACAGAATAAAATATGTTGAAAAAAAAGTAAACAAATTTTGAATTATGTACAAAAGTATTGTAATGAAAACTTACAGTAGTAAGGTGAATAGAGTGTATACTGTATCCACTGCAAGTATAGTGTTGTACTGAATATTGAATAGTAGACCTATCGAATGTTTGTATATTCACCACTTGTTTACTGTGAAGTGACCCAAATGCAAAAGCCAAAAAGGTCACAGTAAAAAACTCTGAATGAAAAGCATGTTACAGTCACTCAGAAGAGTTGTGCGACTGCTAGATCAAGGTCAGTGAGAGAGATTGATTCTGCTTCAGTATAGTGTCTTTATAATGTCCATGCTGGGTCCGGCCAGAGGATCATCATCACACAACACTTTCTGCATTTTTACATTTAAAAATGTAAATTTTCCCCTAAAGGAAGGTTTTTGGAGATTTTGTCAGGTTTTGGTCACTTCTATGTACAAAGTTGTCCCCAAAATATAGTTAAGTAGGTACTCACACTCTCTCTCTCTCTCTCTCTCTCTCTCTCTCTCTCTCTCTCTCTCTCTCTCTCTCTCTCTCTCACACACACACACACATGTTTGTACATCTATCTTTGTGAGGACATTCATTGACATAATTCAATCTCTAGCTCTTTACGTTAGCCTTAAGTTTTCCTGATGCGTTCACGATTAGTGAAATGATGCTGGTCATTTAGTCCCAGGGTAAAAAAAATGAAATTTTGGTTTTTGTGATAAAGTATTGACCAGTGATGCTTTTTGCAATTATTTATAATGCATCTGTTCACTCTGCACAAAAATCTAGAAACAATGTGAATCAACACCACAAAAACTGAAGCCGCAAACTTTGCAAAATACAAAGTTTATGTCGCTGCCAATACATTTGGCCATGACTTGTTCACTTACCGAGTATTCTTGGTTCCACTTCATTTTTAGTTGAAAACTCATAGCTCTGTTTGCTGTAAACTTTACATGTGTATTCTCCTTTATCTTCAGCTCTCAGCTTGTCCAGACGGAGGGAGAAGTTTCCATGTTGAATCTGATCAGTAAAGAAATGAGCTCTATCATGATAATCCTCCTGCTGGACCTCTGCTCGACTCTCACCATCTTGATACAGATGAACCAGAGCCTTAGTGTCTTTTCTTCTCCACTCCACCTTCAGATCCTCCACTGGTAAAGGTTCAACACTATAACAGCGCAAAACCACTGAAGATCCAGGAGGAACAACCAGAGGAGCAGAGGAAACTTTCACTGTAAAATGAAAGAAATGAAAAAAAAGAAATGTTTTGTTCATAATGTGAAATTCTGTTAAAGCAAAAGAAAAGTGAATGTTTTTTTGCACGTGAAGATACTGTATTGAGAGACAAGATAAAATGACTGTATTTCTACATAATGCACACTTTTCTTTTAATTATCAGTCAATTGATTTCGTTTGAACACGTGATTATTCAAAAAAAGATAGTTTCAATATACTAAACAAGAACATTTTCTGTTTTCTGTTTCTTCCTGTGCATTTGTGTTCATCAAACTAGCAGAGCAGAAGAGTGATCCAGATGCACCATGGGTAATTTTACACTAGCTACACTAGAGGAAGTTGTATAGTTATGTATATTTTAGTGGCATTGCTGCCAATAACAGACACTAAATGATTCCAGAAAGCTTGATATTTGATCAAATGTTTTGAGAATAAAGTGAGAACATCACTAACAACAGAACGGAAGAGGCCGTGGATTAGTATTATTTTTCCTTTCTCGTTTTCTCGTGATCTCACCTCAATTTTCTTGTGATCTTGACATAACAAATGTCAGACATAACTGAACATTAAACATATGTTTCCCTTTACTCAAAAACACATAAAATATCACTTAATTAAATATTTACTCTCCATTTTCCAGTCATGTGCAAAGCATGCTGGGAACTAACAATAGTGTCTCTAAATAAAACCACATAATTTAGCTAATTCTCTTAAAATAAATAGGAAGCCTTTTTTCCTTAATTCTATCAGCTTTATCGGTTCATCAGTTCAAGCCTCAAAATTTTGCATGTTTTCTCAAAAAAAATTTGGAAAATGTATCTCTTGATTTTATTAGTAAAATGTTCTCAATATTTTCTATACAACACTGAACCACAATTTTCTAAATAAAATATACACAATATTTTGAATTATCACCTTTTTTTTTATTTTCTTTTTTTACGAAAATTACAAGATCCTTTCTTGATTCTTGATTGGTATTTAATGACTTATGATGAATTTCTTTCATACTTCTTGATTCATTTTGTTTTAACCAGTGAAACGGCCTGCGTCATCGCGTCACATGTCAATGACATCATATCCGTGTTAACGAAAACAAAATACCAAGTACGCAAACTTCGGACTTGAGTCCTCGGTAGTTCGGACTTGACAAGTTCGATTCAGGAGAACGAACTCCCGAGGACGGGAGGACTCAAGTCCGATAATTCTGCAAATGGAACAGCGGCGTACTTGATAGCGTCACGCAGCTCGCTCTGGCTACTCCGGTTATCTCTTTATGTATATCTAGGCTACAAATAAAACAAAATATGTTATAAACCACCACTCTGCCTCTTTTCATTTTCATTTAAAAAAATCTTAAACATATTAATGCCCACACAAATGTGGTTCAGGCAACACGAAATATAAAACACAACCCTGACTCTTTTTGTTTTCATTTTAAAAATATGAGACATAAAAAAAAAAATATAGGCCTATTATTGATCATTAAAACTGACATTTAGCAAAAAGAGACAGGGTTGTGTCATTTTATTTTATTATATATGTACATACAGTGAAGAGAATGTAGGCAACATATATAATAAAATATTTCATGTTTTAAATATATAAAATAAAATGACAACCTTTTTTGTTAAATGTCAGTTTTAATGATCAATAATAACCATTATAAAAGTATAAGTAAAGGTATAAGAAGCTATTCAATAATAAAGCAAACGATTCAGTCAAATATATAAGTCAGCTCTCTAGGCTACAACGTTAAAGTTAAATTAACTAAATATATAAAACTATGAAAGTTCACTTTGCCCTCAGCTAAAACGTTTTGTCAGGGAACAAATTATCGGTTAATGAGACAAATAAAATAAATAAATAAATAAATAAATATCCCGTTAGATATACACAAGACGATTTATATCTCATGTTAAACCACTAGACAAGAGACACTAGCCGAGGTAAGGCTGTACGTCCGAAAACGTCAGATCATATTTTTTAATTAGGCGCTATATTTATAAATAAACCAAAGATTTGAGCTTTAAACAACTACATTCTCGCCTGAAAAACTCTTAAAAATACATTTCGTGGCACAATAACAGCAGTATTTTTAAATTACGCTGGTTTACTCCTCTGCTATTGACGCTTGCTGGTTGGTGTGAGATGCATTCTGGGATACCTGGCTGTCTCAAGTCCGCACAAGTCACCTCTCGATGCCTCCTCGGTAAAAGGGGCGGATCAAGAACACATCCGGGGATTTGAACTGGACTTTGAACTGGTTTTTCAATTCAAAGTTGCTAGATGTGAACTTTGAATTAGAACAGTACATGGGCAGCGACTGATGACGTTTAACAAGTCCACAAGAACACAAGTACAGACAAGAACGCATATTGAGAAACACCAACAGACGTGTATGGGGGGCGTGACCAAGATGGCAGCCTGAGCGGACGCAATTTTGAGAGTTTGCACCAAGTCATTCTATAAATGTTGCTTATAAGCAGTAATTAGTCGTTCTGGTTCTTAATTGAGTTTCAACAGCCTGTTGCATCTTTGTAACAAGTATAATACATAGGCCTACTGGAAAATTAATAGTTCTTTACTTAAATTGAGTGCAGTCAAACAGGAATTGGAAAAACTCATTAATTATTACTGGATTAAAGCCAAAAATGAAGGGTTGTTTAGTCATAATTGGGACTTATTAAAATTTGAAATTGGAAAATATTTGAGGAAGTTTAGTAGCACATTAGTTTAATCACAACGCCTTATGGAAGTGAAAGTTGTTAGTGAAATCTTAGCCATTTCTAACATTCCCATTGATAATATGTACAGAATGTGAGCACAAGAAGCCTTTATTCGATCAACGCAGAACTGGTTAGAGCATGGAGAGAAGATGTCTGCTTATTTTTTTAAACCTGAAAAGTCGAGGGCTAAACTAAAGTCTGTTTCTAAAATGAATATTAATGGATCTATTACAGATCATTTTGGTATAATTTCTAGCTTTTGCTATAATTATTACTCTAATTTATACACTTCTAAATTCAGTGAGCATAATATGACATCTTTGTAAACATTTTAAGAATGTAAAAACAATTACTGAAGATGACCAAAAGTTATGTGATATACCAATAACTATTACGGAAATTAAGCTATTGAACGTTTAAAATGTAATAAATCACCCGGTAATGGAATATAAGCAATTTTCTGAGATTCTTGCCCCATTTCTTTTTGAAGTATATTCTGAAAGCTTAAAGTGCTCACAACTTCCTACAACTATGACGCAAGGTATAATTTGTTTGATTCCTTAGAAAGATTTGTTGCTTATTGATAATTGGAGACACATTAGTTTGTTGAATAATGACTATAAAATATTTGCTCAGGTATTTGCCCGAAGGTTCAAATTAGAGTTAGATTCCATTATTGATGAAAATCAATCTGGGTTTATGAGAAAGAGACATATATTTAATAATATTAGACTTATTTTTGATCTTATTGACTATTCTAACTTTATAAAAGATGATAGCTTTATACTTTTTTTAGATTTTTTCAAAGCCTTTGATTCTGTTGAGCATCCTTTTATTTTTTACGGTTTCGAACACTTTGGGTTTGAGGCTTATTTCTGTAATGCCATGAAAACTCTTTATGCAGGGGGAAATAGTTCTGTGAAATTAAATAACGGCACTACAGATTTGATCTGGAAAGAGGAGTTAGGCAAGGTTGCCCAGTTTCTGTTGACCTCTTTCTCATTGTTGCTCAGGTGTTTTATCACTTCATTAAATCATGCAATATAAAAGGAGTTCAAGTTGAAGAGAGGAGTGTCCTGATAAGTCAGTTGGCTGATGACACAACTCTTTTCCTGAAAAATCTTGATCAAATTCAGTCAGCTGTCAAGTTCATTGAAATGTTTGTCCAGTGCCTCAGGTCTCTGCCTTAATTTACAAAAACTTATTTGGGTTTGGTTATTACTAAAAATGAGCAGGAGAGAATCTCACAAAATTTTGACCCGGTGATTAAAAAAGTAAAGAACAGATTTAATATTTGGTTACAAAGGGACTTGTCTCTCAAAGGTCGTGTTCTGCTGGCTAAAGCGGAAGGTATTTCTAGACCAATACATTCAGATCATAAAATAAATAATATAATTGATCAAATTACGCTGAACGTTTTGTGGAAAAACCGTATACATTATATTAGACAATATAAAAATGGTGGGCTTGATTATTTAGATTTTTCTATTTTAAATAACACCTTCAAAATTAACTGGTTGAAATATTTTCTAAAAAAACACTAATTCTGTGTGGAATATGATTTCTAAATCAGTTTTTGACCGACTTGGTGGCCTTTCATTTTTGCTTATGTGTGATTACAGAATCGAGAAACTTCCAGTTAAACTGTCAGCTTTTCACAGGCAAGCACTTTTGGCTTGGAAGTTCACACATCATTATTACATCTGGAATAATTGTAATATTTTGTATAAGCATAAGAGTATATTTTGAAAACTTGGTTTGATGAGGGCATCCTTTTGGTTGGACAGTTGTTGAATTATCAAGGGTATTTAATGACTTACGATGAATTTCTTTCATACTTCCACTACCCTGTTTCCCCTAAAGAATTTGCCTGTAATTGGTGCTATTTCTTCGGGTGTTGTCTCTTTATGTAGAGGTATTTCATACTCTAAACGTGTGTCATTATTGCATCCAGCTGATAAGTTCTGTGGTAAAGTTTGTTTTTCAACAAGCAAAAATAATAAGGCTATATGTTCCCTTTTTCAAAAAGAACAAGTCAGTAAACCATATGTCATTTCCTATTGGTCAAGGTTTATTAGAAATATTAATTGGAGTAAGGTCTGGCTGTTACCTAATAAATATATTATTACAAATAAGGTCAAGGAAATTTCATTTAAAATATTGCATAAATTTTACCCCGCTAAACATTTTCTATCCATATTTATCAAAGACATAGATGTAAATTGTTCATTTTGTTTTTTTGCAAACAGAAACTGTACCTCATTTTTTTGGCACTGTCAATAAGAGGTTATGGTGGGAAGTTTCTAAATGACAAATTGGAATGCAACTTTCTTTTGTTATATGAACATGTAATATTTGTTTTTTTCAAATATGAAAAGAGTCTGGACAATGAAGCGTACATTATTAATCTTGTGATTATATTTGTTAAGTTTCATATTCATCTGTGTAAATTTAGTAATCAGAAACCTGTTTTTTTTTTCTGTGGTATTGAAAAAATTAGAAAATTATATGGTTTCCATTAAGGACAGTACAAACAAAAAAGCTGTTAAAACCATTCATTTGTTGAATAGATTTAAGATTTTGTGAAATGTCAAAGCCTTTTTATTGTTTGTTTGGTCTATTATTTAGTTTTGTTTTTACTCACTTTTTTGTATTTTATAATTTTGTATCCTTAACCCTGGCATTTTTATATATTTTTATTTATTTATTTTATTTTTTGTTCTTGTTCTGTAATTGTTGTTCAAGCAATAAAAAAACAAAACAACAGACGTGTGTTGGAGTTTGTTGGATCAGTGTGTTCCCGCTGTCGGCTTCTGTTGCCGTTGGTCGGAGTCAGTTTTCACCCGACTGAACTTGTTCAATCTGTGTTTGTAGGGTCGTGTAATGTCTGAGCTGTGAGATGTGATTTCCAACAAATGACCACAAACTCTGACGTCATCTGACCTGGACACAAACCGTTGCCATGACGATGAGGCAAGTCCCTTGCAAAGACTGCGAGTTTCTGGGTGTGCTTAGTAAATTATTATCATTATTATTATTATATGTAGATGCTTAAACTGATTAGGGACCACCCGAGCAAAATCTTGAAATATGTAAATCTTCTGACTGCAGTTCTCTGCATAAATTCAAGTAAGTCTTCCCCGTCGCAGAAGCCACGGCTTCACAGCCTCTTTCGTTTCACTCGCCGTCTTTACAGGCAATGTATGACACGCAAAGACAATAGTAACATTAACATTTTGATTGTGGTTACAGGATCATCCGTTTCTCTTTACAGAGAAGGGCCAAGTTTAACGCTCAAGTCATGCACAATTCTTAAGTGAATGAGTTTTGAATACATTTGACCTCTTTCCTCAGTTCCTTCTGTAAGTGTTATTTAGCCTGTTGATTTTTCTTCATGGTATTCAGCTCAGCAGCAACGAGAGGTTTTGCAAAAACACTTCAAATAAATGTGAATATCTACGTTTTTTTTTTTTTTACCTTACTGGAATCGAAACTAGGAATCAATAATAATCAGAATCGATAATCGGAATCATAATGGCTCAAATTCAAACGATACTCAACTCTATCTCTAATTCAGGCAAGCCCATATTAGAGGTGAATAAACATGTACTATCCCATCCAGGAAAACATGTTCAGAATCCATATGGAGGAGATTCTTTACTGTGAGACTGGAGAATTACACCAGCTAATGTATGAGCAGATTACAGTATTTTACAATCATATTTATGACTGGATTTACATTAACTATGTGATAATGCAAATTTAATACTGTAAATAATCAACCAATGAAAATCATGTATTGATTAGACTCAGTGTTTTCTGTTTTATCTGTTCACTTACCGACAAAAAAGGAAGAATAATCCTCTAGGGAGAAAGAAAAACAATAACAACATTTCAGTCAAAGTTAACAAAAGCTTTAAAATGTAACAGGTCAAATATTCAGTAATCATTATTTAATTATCACAATTACATTAAATTATTTGTTGTTTATCAGTGATAATTTTAGTAGCATGCTGTTAATTAATTTTTGTTGCTCTTATAAATTGAACAGTTACACCAGTTAAAACACCGCAGCCACAAAGTGTCTCTGGACACTTCAGACACATTTAAAAATGTCCAGATGTTCGTACAGTAGATATCAAAAAAAAAAAAAAAAAAAATGTACACGCAAACTTTAAAAGGGTCATGAACTGCATTTTTTAAATTATTTTATAATGTTGGTATGATTTTTACATCAAAAATTTTCATAATTTAGAAATGAAAGGGCATTTCCTGATTTTAGCCTCTGATTTGAACTCTGTTTGAAGAGGCGTTTCTGTGTGAGACTTTTGCTGTGAAGTTTTACCAGTGAAAACTCTCTCAAAAACTTTCAGCACGTTTTTACTATTACAGCTGATGAGATTAACTAATCGTGAAAAGTGCAGATTATAGCACTATATTTAAATCTACTCTCGTCTCATGAGAGGTTGCAGCGATTAGCATTAGCAGACGACAGACATGAATACAGTGATCTCGTCATTGCAACTCGATTTCTGCACTCACGAAAACTTTCATTTCTAACACAACTTCATAACACCCGATGTAAATAAGAGATTCATTGTGCAGTGTAGACAGCCTCACTGATTTTAACGGGAGAGTCCAGAACTCATTCACTGATAAACTCCTGCTGTTTGATTTTCAGTAATGTAGAAATGGCGCACAGAACGAGCTGATGTTGTTGTTGAATATAATAAATGACTTCCGTGTCTAAAATTGTGTTTCCACTCATCGTCTGTGAAGCTGCAGGACAACGCTGCTTCACACTCTCGTCTGCAGACGCTTTGTTTTGGGTGCGGGAATGGGCATTTTTACATGTCAAAAGATTAAATAAGATTTGAAGCTGTGACATATAAATGCACACATCAACCGATCACTTTATTTAACGTTCATGTAAACATGTTCGGTAGTTTTACTGCATCGTCTTCAGGAGAAAGCAGTTCTCAGTGCCGTCGAAGTTGTGCATTTCTTTTGTAATATACAGGCTTGTTTACATTTTATTTTATCTATAAAATTGTTACTGTGCGGTATATCATTTCATTTTAAAATACAACATACAGGTACGCGATGTCAGTCACCTGAACGAGTGTTGCATCAGTCTTTTCACGTGATGGAAATGCCTGATGCCTTGCATAAAATAAACTCATTTATTCATAAGGATACTAAATCTAAATACTTTGTATGTTAAATATGTCCTCAGAGCTGTTCACTGTTTGTTTATGGGCAGGTTATGAACTCAAATTGAGTTGTTTTTAACCCAGTTGTACTGAGACAATCACATAGTTGAAAATAAATAACCTCTTTCCTGACAGTATTGAAAGGTAAAGTTATTTCTAGCACAGTTTTTTTAGTCCTTCTCATCTCACTAATGAGTCAGTGAGCAAAAGACACGATGATGTAGAAGACAAGTACATCAGAAGTAGGACATCTCAAGTAGGCGTTGATCTGATTCTTGTCTTTCGTCAAACTATTACATCATAATGTGACAACATCAGAAACGAGTCGTTTTCAGAGCTTGATTTGTATAAAAGTTGTTTTTGGACTAACAAGAAAGTTTTGAGTTCTGAAACTTGCACATTTTGTGCTATAATGACCTCATCAAAATATCAAGGAAAAACTGATTTCTCATTCATGACCCCGTTAAGCAGAAAAAAAAAAAAGTTAATGTGGTTTGAAATGTTAAGACAATAGATGTAGTGTTGAAAACCAAAATATAAATATTCAGTAATTTTTACATTTGTGAAACTTTAGTGGAACATGTTAATATGATGAACTTTTTCAGTTTGATCAGTTTAAATTGTGCTTTAAGTGCAGAAACACTTTTTTTTGGCCACTGCATGTTTGACAGACTTATTTGCATAAACTCATTTTATTGACATTTTATAACAGAACTTGCTTTACAGCAAAGTCTGTCAAGACCAATTTTATAATGGTTAAAACCGCATAAACTTTTATTCATCTATTCACTTACCCTTTTCCAAAGTAAATTGAGTTGATAACACAGATCTCCATTTGCTGTAAACTGTACATGTGTATTCTCCTTTATCTTCAGCTCTCAGATTGTCCAGACGGAGGGAGAAGTTTCCATGTTGAATCTGATCAGTAAAGAAATGAGCTCTATCATGATAATCCTGCTGCTGGACCTCTGCTCGACTCTCACCATCTTCATACAGATGAACCAGAGCCTTAGTGTCTGTTCTTCTCCACTCCACCTTCAGATCCTTCACTGGTAAAGGTTTAACACTATAACAGAGCAGAACCACTGAAGATCCCAGACGAACATATGTGTCTTGAGAATACGTCACAGTGAACCCTGAAAATGAAAATGCAGTTCGTTACTAATGTGAAGTATCATGAGAGGGATTTCTTTCATTCTTTCTCTTTCTTTCTTTCTTTCTTTCTTTCTTTCTTTCTTTCTTTCTTTCTTTCTTTCTTTCTTTCTTTCTTTCTTTCTTTCTTTCTTTCTTTCTTTCTATCTATCTATCTATCTATCTATCTATATATCTATCTGTCTGTCTGTCTGTCTGTCTTATTTCTCAATCACTTTGGCACATTTTTGAAACAGTCTTAACATCCTCTAAACTGTAAGCTCAATTGTCACTGTTTTCTGGAACACCAGAACTGTCTGCAACGGCACGTCTGCAAAACATAGTGACTCACCCAGAACATTTAATTCATGCTTCAAAACCTCGTTATTGTGTCAATAAAATAAAAAAGAACGTTTTTTTTTTTTCATCGTGTGAGCCAAAATGTTCAAAATGTTTAGATGTTTTTGTTTGTTATAAACAAATTTCATGGGGTTTTTTTTCTATTATTTTGTTGACTCTAACTGCTTTCTATACTGTACAGGAATGCCAGTTTTGTCTGCGTAAATAAATACAGATTCAGGGAATATGTAGAAAGTGACTAGGAAAAGTCAACACTGTCATACACAAAAAGAAAATGAACATTTGCATGGATGGGCAGTATTTCAGATACATGTATTTACGATACGTATTTGAAATATAAAATGCTATCAAATGTAATTTGAAAAAAATCTAAAGTAATTTGTATTTAAATACATTTAAGATTAGTACTTTTGTATTTTCAAAATACATAAAATACTTTTTGCCAGTCAACCTCTTTCTCAGTGTGATTTTGTGCTTCAACTAGTTCAGTTGAGTGGGAAACTGAGTCCATGATGTGTGTAGTGTCAGTGGTAAGAGCGTCCTCTGCTGGCATTCAAGAGCTTTCACAATCACAGCTGGCGGGAGTGACAGTGTTTATACAGTACTGATGTATCATGTAGCTGATGCTGTTCAGAGCTGAGATGTTCCTCCATGTTCAAAAATGGTGGTTATTGTGCTGTCAGCAAACTCTATATAAAACTCCACATATAGCCTACATATATATATACATACTTGATTGGTTGATTGGTAAGATTGTGATTCCTATTTCATTACAATGGCAGGCCAATTGCCAATTTAGCAAACATTACAAACATTCCATGTCATCATTATTTTTTTATGGAATTTAACATATCTGACAGATTTTGATCAATGAATGGATCATTTTACATGTGATGGCTCACACAATGAAATAATTGTTTAGAAGTTGTGAAGAGTTTAACATTTTCACTGAGAATCAACTCATCAGTTTTGATCAACAAGCCGTGTGCATTTAGTCATTGTGTAGACAATTGAACTTTAGGCTGTTTCTCAATTCCAAGAATGCCAAGAGCGGACTTGCGTTCTCGTCGAGACCGGTCTTCCCTTACGGAACAAAAATATACGGGAATATACTGCAAAATATAATGTTATATCTTACATAATACATTTCCATATATGTGAAACTAGTGCTTATATTTTTCAATATACAGCAATATATGCATTGACCATATGGTTAAAAATTAATACATATAAAATATAAATGAAGACAAAAATAGCATTACATGTAATATTCACAAAGTTGTATCCTTTATCATGGAATGAGTTACAACAGATCTCTAGTTCCCAGCATGCTTTGCTTCTGACTGACTGTTAAAGGAGAGCAAATGT
Organism: Squalius cephalus; assembly: GCF_949319135.1. NCBI lineage: Eukaryota > Metazoa > Chordata > Actinopteri > Cypriniformes > Leuciscidae > Squalius > Squalius cephalus. The sequence continues at coordinate 59,170 of NW_027645853.1, forward strand.
AAAAATTAAGTGTTACTTAAAGTGTTTTGCTCAATATTAATATGGGGGAGATCTATTAGTGTTTTCTTGTATGTGTGAGTTTTTGGGGTTGTCGTTGTGCTGAAGAGTCGAGCCTGTGGTTCGGTTGATGATTGACTGAATATTATTAAGACTATAATTACTACATTTTAAAAGTGCTTTTGATAACTAGCTTGAAAATATGAAACCTTTATAAATGTAAATAATTAAATAATATAAGAAATATTACATTATGTATTTCTCTATATATGTGTTTATTTTGCATGAGTAAATATATTTGCAATATATTACACATGCAATTACCATGTCTGACCACATATACATCTATATTATGAAGTGTATTACTGAATATAAAATTACATAAATTATTATATATTAGTAAAAATATTGTCACACATTTTCAATATATGAAAAGCAGCAATTCCTTATGTATTATTCAATATATTGTAATATATTAACACAATATATTATTCTGTATATTTTCAAAAATACTGTTAAACCATTTAATATATTAATCATTCATATATGGGAAATATATTTTTGTTCCGTAAGGATAGCCAGGAGACCTTGGAAGAACTCTGAAGGACGCGAGGACACAGAACACGTGTGTGTGAGGATTGAGATGTTCTGCTCAACTGACTATCTCATCTAGCGGTTAACGACCAAAGCACAATAAATACAACATAACATCACAAACAAATGTCACAACCTATTAGCATTTCTTTCATGTTATTATAGACATTGTTTTCATATAAGTTTTTATCTGTTTTATTTTACTGTGTGTATTTATGAAAATGAGTAGCCTGTGTGTTGCTGGTCAATGTTAAGATTCTTTTTAAAATGCCAATAAAATACTGGCACTTTCCCTCTAGTGCTGCTCATTTGGGAGTCACACTTGTTATCTTCATGGTAGCGGTATTTCTTTTGTATTTTGAGAGGATTTGATGGTAGCCTACTTATTAATATTTATGCAATAGTTATGGTTCATTTTTGCCATTGAAAATAATACAAACTTTTTTTTTTCTAATTGAAAAAAAAAAATTTTTTTTTTAATGAATGCAGTATTTCAGATTATCATAGAGACTAGGCCTTTTAAATCCAATTTTTAAAGTCAGATTAGCGCCATCTGTTGAGAGAAAATAAAATAAAACATGTAGTTTCATGGTGTTACATGTATATCTCTCTGTGGAGAGGCTTGCGAATACTCTAGTATTTTTTTGGACAAAATGACTTACTTTTAAGATGTGGATTTGAATTTATTTTATTTTTAGAAATTCTCAAATAATACTTTTTGTCAAGATTTATAAAAAAATCAATTTTGATATGAAGTGTGCACATTTTTGCATTATTATCACTGCATTTTGTTACACGTAACATTAAAATTCAATAAAAAATGTACAAAAATAAACAGGAATGCTTTATCACAGCTTAATCCATCTGGATCTGATCTCCTTTCAACCTCTTATTTCAGTCTTCTGACTCTATGCTGTATGGTAATAATCAGTTCAATTCTGTTTATAATTGTGTATGTGTGTGTGTGTGTGTGTTTCACTATTGATGTTTTAGAGTTTCACCCCTCATTGCTGAGCACTTTTGTATTTGCATCGTGGCCGATTTGTAGAGAATTTTTGTGTTTTTGCCGATTTTCCATTCATTTTTGACCGAAGAGCACAAGTGTGACTATTTTTTTACGACCACTTGTCATGCCCTCAATTGTTTTGTGTTCACATTCCAAATGCCATAAAAGTCATCAAGTTTCATACCACTCCGCTGAAACTGTGATTTTTAGAAATTCAAATCAGAAAATGTTCTGTTCAGAAGAGCACCATTTCCAGCTAACAGATTTTTATTATCACTTTATTAAAATTAAGCAAAAGAGATGGACAAATGTTTACTTTCACGAGCTGTCAAGTATTTCGAGCTTGCAGAGGGAATCTCTTAAGTGAGAACAAGAAGTTTAAAGCTTACAAGCTTCCGTACGTCGACCGCCCGGAGCGTCTTCTGGGATTTTAAATGGTTCTAGAATAAGACCCGAACACATCCGGGCACTTTCATGCGTCCTTGTACTTGCGTTCTTGAGTATTACCCTGGGTCTCAATGTCCATACTATCCATCCTAAACAGTATGTGAGATTCAAATAAGTGTGCCCAAAGAATACTATGATGAAAAGAGTATGCCAGAAGTCCCCGGATGGTCAACTATTTCCGAAAGTGTGGATCCATGCACACTCTAAAGGTGATGATACACAGGGCAACTTTTTGAGCAATGCTGCTGGGCAATGTTGCCGTCAACGGGCAACCAGATGAGACACAGGGCCCATGAACAATCTAAATTATCCAGATAGAAATGTATTTGTCATGGTTCTGCTTGTCTCTGATTTTTCCCTGGTCTTGAGGCAGGATCATGACAGGCCCATGTTTTATGTGCAAGCACATGGCCATTTGTTTGGGCCATGTGCTTGTGTTGTCTCGTTCTCTTGCCCCGCCCCCTTGTTATCCTCGTTTAGTCATCATTGCTTTACCCTTGTCACCTGTTTCCCTCATTAGTTTCTCCCTATTTAATCCCCTTGTGTTTGCTGTCCTGTGCTGGTTCATTGTTATTCATGTGAGTATTCCGTGATACTTTACCTGAGTGAAAACCTTCCTGTGAGTATTTGTGAAGAACTCTGCCTTGTAAAGTCCTGATCTTGTTGCTGTTAGTTATTTGTCTAGTCAGCTGTCTAGTCTCAGTCTAGTGTAGTTTGTCTTTGTTTTTGCCCACCAGCCTTGTTTTACCCCATCGTGGGTTTTGTTTTCCCATTTTTGTCTTAATAAAACCGTGTTAATGTCTGCACACTGTCTGCGTTTGGGTTCTCTCCTGCTTCCACATAACAGTATTGCCCATTTGCCCAAGCAACAATTGCTCGACAAGATTGCCCAACAACATTGCTCAAAAAGTTGCCCTGTGTATCATCACCTTAAAGGCTAATATTGCCCACAATCCACTGCACTTATGGAGGAGGAACAACTAACACAAGCAAAAAGTGTTAAAAAAAACTACAAAACATGGTGAATATGCGCAACCGACACTGAAAGGTTTAGATAAAGGTTTGAGTGACTAATCAAAGTTTAACCTGATAAAAATATATATTTATTTAATGTTATCCGTGTTATATTTCATCTGCAATAACAGTGTGGACTTTTATAAAGATCCGTTTGGCCATTCAATTTTAAATTCATCATTATGCATTAATATGAGGAGAGTCTCCACATGAAAGACCCGTGCTCAACGTGCTTCTGCATTTCACTCCCATACGGTATAAAATTAAATGTGGAGGATTTTAACTTTGACAAGATGATTGACAGGCCTGTTTGCGTGACAGGATGCGTGTAACTAAGCGACAGAGAGAAACCGTTAAAGACGCAATTGTATGACGTGATAGTATATCCCAAAGCGTGTCTACTCTTCTGCTACACACTCAATAGTATGCACTTTTTCTTCACCAAAAGAGCACATACTTTTAGGGCGTAGTAAAAGTAGGCCCTGAACTTCGACGATTGATGACGTAGTACGAGAACACAAGGGCGCAAGATCGCTGAAAAACGCATGTTGAGAAACAGCCTTACTCTTTTGCACACATGTGCCAAAGCACAAGCAATTTACTTAAATCAATAAGAAATTCAAATCTGATGTGAACAAGAAACTAATTGGTCAGAGATCTGAACACATTGTTTAGAGAGAAAAAAGTCTCATTTGAGAATTGATAAAAACTGTAATTGCACTGTTTTTTCCCCCACTGGACTCTGAGTGCATGACATCAGGATTTTACATGATGAGTGTTACACTTAAGAGTCCAATGAAGATGAAGACGATAAAATAAAAGTAAATTAAATATATATTTATTAAATAACACAAACTCGGGTAGATTCACAGACAAACAGCAACGAATCAGGGTTTCTACACACAAGCAGTAACAGACAAAAGGAATAGAATAATTTGAAGCGATTAACAATGTTGCCAAATGCTTTCAATAGAAAGTAGCTAAACTGGTCGCTAAATATCGCCAGACGATGTCATACTGGCGAGTCCACTGATCTGATCAGTCGTGAGTCTCTGAATTTAGGTTTGTCCAAGAAGTTGCTGGATTTGTCAATAGGAGATAAGTCTCAAAAGGGACGGGGAAGTCGCTAAATCTAGCTTAAAAAAAGGTAAATTGGCAACACTGGTGCTTAAATACAAAAGATAACTTATATAACTTATAACATATAATGGCACAACTTTACATGCAAGAAAAGTCTCATTTGTCAGTTTATGGGACAGATTAAAGGATGAACTACAGGTTTTGTTTTTGCCAATGTTTGTGCCATCAGTGTTTTTTAAAAAAAAAGTGTTTTAAGGCATTTAGTAGTAAGTAAAGCACAATGTTACATCTTTCTTTTATTTGTTTGAATGAAAAATCTGAACTCTGCCTTAGTTTCAGACTAAGACCTCAGTGTCCTTCAGTTCTGACAGGATATTTTATCATTTCACCATTATCCACTCATTTAGTCATTTTGTGTTGTTTTTTTATACCTTTCGCTGTGACTGTTGAATGTTTCATTGAGTTAAACTTTATTGTAGGCTGGTCTGGTATTCTTGTATCATGTTGAAAGTTTGATCATGTGAAAGTATGGCTATTTGGGATTAAAGCCTCACTGAACCATTAACTGTTTCCAAATTATTCTGTTTAGGATATTTTATCATTATTAACATGTATCGCTTGTCTTCTCTACTTTCTCTTAATCTTCAAGTCCCAAATGGACTACAACAAATAAGAATATTGTTACCATCATGTGATATGCAGTAGATCAGACAGCAGAGCAGAAGTGCAGATCCAGATGCAGCAATCGAGAGAATCAACACCATTATTTGTAAAGCAGAGAAACCTGTGAATCACAGACATCAGTTTCTGAACACAGGGGTTATGGGGTCAATTTCCTTCTCTATTACCATAAAAAGTATGTTGTTTATTTGTGCAAATATGTATTGTTTTTAACACACACACACACACACACACACACACACACACACACACACACACACACACACTGTCCTAAGGGTCATAAGGTGTTCACGTTGAAATAGCTGGCATTATACACATTTGTGTCCTCATAAATCATATACTGTATATAGAAGGACACACACACACACACACACACGCGCACGCGCACGCACACGCACACACACCCTTAAGGAAAGAAAATATATTTCTATATATTTATGATCAATATATCAAATGGTTTGAATATATTGAAAAATATATATGAAACAATATATAGCGTTAATATGTTACAATATATTGAATAATCCATGAAGAATTACGGCTTTTCGTATCTTGAATAATATTCGACAATATACTTACTATGTTGTACACTGTAAAATATAATTAGAGTTTACTCCGAAATCTTGAGAAAACCCATTGCATTAAATTTCTCAAGCATGTTTTAAGTCGTTTAGGGCTGCACGATATTGAAGAAAAATGCGATATGCGATAACTCATTAAATAATGCAATATTCGTATGCAAAACGATAATGCTTAAAGTGTGTAAAGTAAACTTAAATTATTTATTATACCTACATACATGTTTCACATTATTTTTGTGACAAGAAAGCATCCCTACAACTTCTGAAAGTGAACAGCAGTGTTTTACTGTAGCATAAGAAGAAGTAAGTGTTATTTTAACATCAGTGTAAACCACTGGGTTCAGGGTTTCAGGAAGGTCCACATTAGGTTTAACAACAGAAACTGAATAATAAAATGTAAAAAGAAGACACAGCTTATAGTTTTCACTCTATGAATTAAATATATATACTGATTCTTATTAAAGCTACAAAAGTTATTCAGCCAAGAGCAGTGAGTGATTTTCTCTTTGTCTTTTGTTCATGACCCCAGTTATTGCAAGCCGTTGCGATATGCATATCGCGATATATACATTTGCGATATTTCGATAATTTCTATATATTGTGCAGCCCTAATACAAATCCATACAAAAAGAGTTTTGGGACAACGATAGACTATGTATTTATAATGATTAAACTGCAAATAATTTGTGTGAAATTTAGCACAATTAATGGAAAAAACAAATAAATAATAAAAAACATCAACGTAATACGGAAGCTCTAAGGCCTGAGATTTATTATTTTTCTTCCTTGTTTTCTTATGATCATGATATAATTTTCTTATGGCGGGACTTACTCAGCCATATTGTGTGTTGCACTTTCTCCCAAGTACACCATCTTTCATATTGGCCCAGATTGTACGCATTTGGGACAGAGTGAAGACCTTAATTATTCGTGATCGCTATAATTTGTACAGTATTATGACAAGAAATTAACTTAAAAGTTAAAAGCTTTAATAATTATGATTATTTTGCTTAAAAGTATGTTATCAGAACGTTCTTACTACTTTGGAGTGATAATAAACGTATTGCTTATTAAAACTAATGTTGATGTCACTGTATAGTATATATTCTGTTTAAAACTGTCTTCATTTGTGCATCAGTACCTGATTGTTAAAGGTTGTGTAAAGGCATTTCAGAGATTTGTTTCTAAACACATTATAAATGTTAGAAATGTATTGCTGAAAACACTTTACAAAAGACTGTGTACTAATTCTGAATTGTGTAGAATCTGAATTTTTTAATTTTTTTGTTTTTGTGTTCAGGATTGTTTTGGGTGGGCCTGAAATCATGGCTCGATGACACACTGGAGCCACTGAGCATGAGCCCTCCCCTAACACTATAATAACTAGAGCTCAACAGCATCAATGGTTCACCTGCTCAATCGCAAGTTCCTGTCATTACCGTTAGTTACTACAGTCTACAGTTTGAAATCTAATATGCCTTCGCCACGTAAATGCATATTACCAATTATAATTTAAAACAGCTCGCTCTCCTTACTTAAATCTCCTAAAAATGATGATATCAAGAAGAGGTGGATTCATTTTGTGAAGAGCCACCTTGATGGAGAGCTGAGGATCACCACCAACACCCGCCTCTGCAGTGAACATTTTACACCAGATATTTTTACGAACTTTCATCTGAGGCCACTGGGATTCACTGATAATCCGCTGTTACTGGTGAATGGGGCCGAACCATAGACTGTAAAAACAGGGCCGAACCGACTATCTTCCGCCTAGGCCTTCCTCCCGTCCCGCTGGCATCTGGTGCCGTTGTCAGCAGTGCCTGCCCACCAATGAGTTTCCCACAAGTGGGCGTGGTTTCAGTGTCAACAGCAGACACGCCCCCAGAGATTACTTCTTGTTTTTTTATTTATTTAGATAGCTTATTTTATTTACTTGCCATTTTAATCATCCATATTTGGCTGGGTGGTTAATAACAGTTTTTTTCTGTGGCGTGACAAACTCAGAACACATATTTAATATTGCTTTACATCAGTGGCGGCTGGTGAAAAGTATCTTAGGTGGGGCTGTGTCATATTCAGGCAGTTTCAATAGTCTGGTAACCATGGGAGTCTTTTAGCGTAGTGGCTCCGAGGTTGTGGGAATGTTCTTCCTCAAGACATCCGTCAAGCATCCACACCCTTCTCTCCTTCAAAAACACATTTTTTATCTGAATATTACTCTTCAGCTCACAGTCTGTAAATTCTACATTGTTATTGATGTGATATTTGTTTGAATCCCTCTTTGTTTGTATCTTTAACCTCATTTTGTAAGTGACCTCTGAATAGTAGGCCTACTTTCTGCCCTTGTATTGTGCTTTGATGTTTATGTTTATTTTGTTCTATTCCTTAACCCAGTCCCAGTGGTTCTCAAACTTTTTAGAGTTGTACCCCATGAGGCTTTTAACATCCTTCAGCACACCCACACTCTTCAGTCACACCTTTTTCAGCCTAAGGGACAATATTTGCCCCCTTAAATCGATTTTCCAGTACATTTTTACCTTTACAAATACCTTTATAAAATAAATAATGCTTTAAATGAAGAAAATGTTTAATAGAGAAATATGCAATGATGGTAAAAACGAAGTGATGCTTTTAAAGGGGTGGTAAAATGCCCTTTTCACAAGATGTAAAATATATCTATGATGTCCCCAGAGTGTGTGTGTGAAGTTTTAGCACAAAATACCAAACAGATATTTTTATATAGCAAGTTAAAGTTGTCACATTTTGAGGGTTTGCAAAAATGCACTGTTTTGTGCCTGGCCCTTTAAATGCAAATGAGCTGCTGCAGAGGGCGGGGTTTCAAGAGCTTGTGTGTGTTAGCAGCAAGATTACCTCACGTAGACACACTAAAATGACAGAAACTGTTCTGTCTTTAATGTTAAAACGGAGTCAGACAAAGATGGAGAGACTCAAGAAGAAGTGACAACATGTAGAATGCAACAGGACATCTCTGAATGGTTAGTTGATGAATTTATGTTGCTGATGTGGAGTTAACTATCTTCAATTAGGATATTCTGTCATGATAAATCTATAAATCGCTCGTATAGGAACTGCTGTGAGATGCACAAAGAGTGACTTTCTATTGCATGTGAAAAGATGGATGCTAAAATTTGAACTGACTTACAAATGTACTCTTATACAACAACTATTCCTCTTCTCAACATGGACTGCGTGTTCCTGGGGGCGGGGTTTATGCAAATTCTAGGGTTAGTGATGTCACTAACCCGGGAGGACAGTTGTGTAGTCCCAACCAGCCGTTTGTCCTTTTCTTTAAAAGCAAATATCTTCCTTTGCTTTGAACTTTGAGTATTGTAACTTTGCAGATGTTGTTTATGCTCAAACAGCAACATTACACACTAACTAAAGTTAGAAAAGTGAAATCATACTCAACCACCCCTTTAAATATTAAATTAAAACCACCAGTAGGTGGTGAGTCATCGAGTCATTCATTCAGTAACGAAGCAAGTGGCAGTAATTATGAATAAATCATTGAATCATTGACTCTATGATTAGTTCAAACCCGCAGATTCGTTCACAAACACTGCTGTGTGCTGCAGTGGCTTTCGTTGGAGCTATTATTTTGTTGTAAAAATACTGACAACTGTGTTGAAAATGAACATCACTTAATATTAAGCCCTAGCGCCCTCAGACTTTAATATGTGGGGATTCTGGTGTATAGATTGCACTCCAACAACGCCATTTGAAACAATGCACTTTAGTATGAGATTAATATCTAATAATAATAATATATCCCGTTAAATGTATTGCGGTCAGGGATCAAAATAATAAGAGTGAATCAAAAATGTAAAAACACATATAAAAATAGGCTATATTGCACAAACGTAAAAAAAAAAAAAAATTATGCAAAATGATCAGAATAGCAAAGAACGTGGTCATGGATCAAAATATATTAAGTGTGAATCAAAAACAACAAGCATGAATAATTCGTCATCATAACAACGACCTGTCACAGTTATGTCTGTCTGACGATCCATCATATTCACCTTTAAGAATTCCCGATTTTGAACGCGAGGTTTGAACGAATGACTCACTCGTGAAGACCGTAACTTGCCACCACCTACTGGCCGTTTTACTTTCATATTTAATCTATAACAAGAATGTGCAATGTCGGTCCTGGGTGCAGAGTTCAGCTACTCCAACCCTAATCAAACACACCTGAGCCAGCTAATCATTATCTTCAGGAATATTAATACAGACAGGTGAAGTTTTTATCGGAGTTAAAGATAAACTGCAGGACAGCGCCCCCTAGAAACGACGTTATGATCTTTTAAAAATAATTTTCATGTTGCTGTAGGCTATTCAAAATTAAAGCTATATTTAAAACATTAATCCTAAAGTATTAATATGCAATTATGTAAATAAACACAATAAGTATGTAATAAATCACTGCATATCAAATCCACCTGGTTTCTGTAACACTATAATTTTCATTCATCTTTTGTCAAATCTGGCGGAGTCAATGCAGAAATGGTACATTCAGTCTTAGAATTAATTTACATGGTTACCTATATGATCAGTTAACAACAACAATTAAGAAAATATTTGAGGATCACGCATTTAACGGTAATGGATTGCCAGGCCGTGCGTGCTTTTTTTTTTTTTTTTTTGTTACGTCCATTTTATATTTTAGTTAGCCTGGCTAACGGCAGACCTCTTTCTCATTGAGACGTGGTCTGGGAACCACATGTTCATTTTCTCGTATTTGAGGCGTGGTTTACGAATGCCCAGAGCCGTTTATTGGGCGCTACGAATGTCTATCAAATGCGCCTGTACGCAGCTCATAGCCAATCGTTTCAATTATACCAGATGACGTATGTAGAGCGACAGAAATTCGACGAGGAAGAAGACAAAATAAACTTGCGTTCTAAACTACTAGAACACTGTCTAAGGCTGCATCGAAAGGTAACTTCGCGTCTGCTGCCATGTTGGATCCATAGATATAAACAAACTGCTTCGGTGTGTCACATAGACGTCGTCATCGTCTTGCTGCTCCCTCCCCGTTCTGTGATTGGTCCCCTCGCTGAGGCGAAAATCTGGTCCATGGTGTCCAGTCTGCCTAGCAGCGTGAATAAAATCGCTGGAAACCCAGGCTATATTTTAGTTGTTGTTATTCTTTGTTTTACATACTCTGAACTGTACCACACATGCCTTGTAGTTTCTTGTAGGCTACTTTTTGCAATGTAGGCCTACTTGTCTGCAATTGAACTTAAAATATATAAAAAATAAATAAATAAAATGTTAGGCTGTTGACAGGACAAAGTCCTAAGTCTTCAGACGGGTACAATGGCAGTTTTTTAACTTAATTTTTGCAAAGAAATGTACCATTTTAATTTAAAAACTGCAGGTTGTTTCACTTACAGCAGCCACAGCATATTAACATCATGAGCCAAGTAATATTGTTTAACACCTATGTGCACATTATTCTCATATATCTCAAAAAAGAGGAATTTAATTTATTTATTAATATTTGCATATGTCCAGAGTACAGATAGCTTTACAGCTGGAAAATCCTTGTAAAGTTTAAATTAAACTGTTGTGTTCCCCTGTACAAGAGAGCATCAGTCATGAGTCGCATTGGAGTGAGGTCAACTCCCCTCTTCGATTGATTGGCTAGAGAAGGAGCTGTCAATCTAGAACTAGTGGACCAATGGTGACACTTAAGCCCGCCTTAATTTACATGAAACTCCAACTGCAACATTTGGGAAAGCAAGCGCAGAACATGGAAAGAAGAGCGAAGAGAAAAGCAGCACAAGTGTACAAAAGAGTAAAATATGAGCAGAAAATGTAAGAGAGCACAAAGTACGATTGTAAGATTGTATGTAAGATTGCACAAAACCTAAACTTATTTTCATGTTTTCCTTGATTTTATGTTTAGGTTTTGTGCAATTTAATTTTGAATGTTTTTAAAGCTTTTATTCATGCTTGTTATTTTTTATTCACGCTTATTATATTTTGATTCGTGACCATGATGTGTTTGCTATTCTGATCATTTTGCATAATTTTTTTTTTTTCAGTTTGTGCAATATATTTTTACACATTTTTAAATTTTTGATTCACACTTATTTTTTTGATCCGTGAATGCAATACTTTTGACGGGATATTGATCTATACAGTGTTATTAATGCATCATTAGTTTTCCTCACTCAATGTATATTGATAAGAAATGTGATGTATATATGTAAAGATGTGTATAATTTAATTCAGTGATGATAACCATATATAATTTAATTAAATGTTGTGTAACCTATTGTATTTTCTACATTTCTTGACACACACACACACACACACACACACACACACACACACACACACACACACACACACACACACACACACACACACACACACACACACACACACACACACACACACAGCATCCCAAGCTTGTATTTTCTACATTTCTTTGTAGGAAAACACACACACACACACACACACACACACACACACACACACACACACACACACACACATAGCATCCCAAGCTTGTACTTATATCAACATGATTAAAGGTTTGTTTTTTGGAAATCTTCAGTACTGCACCTCTTTTTAATGGAAGAGCATGGCTAGAAGGCAGAAGCCAGTGTAACTTGCATAATATCAGTCACAGCCTATCCTACATGATGAATAAAAATCACAAACAGTTTGTATCCAAGCAGCTCTGCATGATTTTAGAATAGTTATCTGTATCCTTCTAAAGGCACTCTGTCTGCTCTTGCGGTGTTGAATGCTGTTTTTAGACCATTTAAATGTTAATTGCACAAATAAAAAATGTTTAGCGTACAGGCTCTGGGGGAAAAAAAAAATCAACAGTGATTGATTAGCCTATATTTATTGTATACTTTATTATTAAGTGAAGCAAACTTTTTGCTGAAATATAGCCTACACAATATATAAAAGCGCAGTTTATCTGTCGATTTGATGCGTGTGGAAGTTGTGTTCATTACTATCCCAACAGTAGACCCTTGTTGCATTGTGTTTCAGAATCAAACAATCACTGTAAAAAAAAAAAAAAAAAAAGTCTGTTATGAATGTTAACCCTTGTTCCCTGATGGAGGGAATAAAGATGTTGTGTCGAAGTTCAGACACTAGGGGTTGCCCTTGAGAGCCTCAAATACCTCTGACGTATTCAGAAAAGGAATCGGCATGTGGAATTTGCATGCCAGGCCACACCCCATCCATACCAATTATACCAGATGACGTATGTAGAGCGACAGAAATTGGACGAGGAAGACGACGAAATAAACTTGCGTTCTAAACTACTAGAACACTATCTAAGGCTGCATCGAAAGGTAACATCGCGTCTGATGCCATGTTGGATCCATAGATATAAACAAACTGCTTCGATGTGTCGCATAGACGTCGTCATCGTCTTGCTGCTCCCTCCCCGTTCTGTGATTGGTCCCCTCGCTGAGGCGAAAATCTGTTCCATGGTGTCCAGTCTGCCTAGCAGCGTGAATAAAATCGCTGGAAACCCAGGCTATATTTTAGTTGTTGTTATTCTTTGTTTTACATACTCTGAACTGTACCACAAATGCCTTGTAGTTTCTTGTAGGCTACTTTTTGCAATATAGGCCTACTTGTCTGCAATTGAACTTATATATATATATATATATATATATATATATATATAAAAAATGTTAGGCTGTTGACAGGACAAAGTCCTAAGTCTTCAGACAGGTACAATGGCAGTTTTTTAACTTAATTTTTGCAAAGAAATGTACCGTTTTAATTTTAAAACTGCAGGTTTTTTCACTTACAGCAGCCACAGCATATTAACATCATGAGCCAAGTAATATTGTTTAAAAGGAAAGGGGACCAAGAGCCCAACTAAAGCAAACACTGATCACCACAATGATGACACTTCAAATTAAACAAATATCAACATCTAAACCTCTGTTAATTCTCACTAAGATAATCTGACAGCAATAGTCAAAGTAATTATGTCTAAATGAGACCATAAATGATGTTGAAATATGTCCACAATGCCCACATCTGAACTAGTTTTAACCTTGTATGAAGGTTCGATGAACGTCTATATCGGACGTGCAGAACACGTCAAAAAAAGACGTCATAACAACTTTCATTCTGGCTCCTCAGTGGACGTCATTTGAACGTCCGATTTTTGTAACAAAGACATTGAAAAGACGTCTTTTGGACATCATTTTGCTTAGTGGGGTGTGTCTGATATGATTAAAACATGTCTGCAAATTATATTTGAATAGATTGTTGTTGCTACTTCCCATAGACATCAGTGTGTATTTTACAAACTCCAAATGTATTGTTTTACTAGTGCTTACATATGTGGGACCGCATGCTCAAAATGTTAATGAACATCATACATCAACCATTTAATATAATGAATATGGAAATATATTTTCTTTCTGTAAGGGAACAACATACACACACATACACACACACACACACACACACACACTCAGATATAAATAAATATAGCATATATCTCTATACCACAGCAATTCCTTATTTTAATTAATCTAGCATTTACAGACGTCCAGGGGTCAGAAAGTAAAAGTCCTGCCAAATGTTTATTCCACCCATGAACTCAGACAGCTGATTTCACTAATTAGTTCTCTCCTGGCTGAAAAACTGCTAATTAGCAAATCCAGGTGATTAGAACAAAATACTGAGGAGGACTTATTTACTTTCTGAACCTGGACTTTACACCTCTGAGCATTTACTAACACATCCAGGAATAATCGTTCAGACTTAGATAATATAAATAACTGATTCTTAATCAAACTCAAACTAAATGTAAATAAATGTAACTTGTGTTTGTTTAGGCCTCAGTGATTGTGTTGTTTATTGATCCATTAAGACTCACCCAGTTGCTCCAGTACTACAGTTGCATTGGCTGAAAGTCCTCCAGCAAACACTTGACACATGTAAACTCCTTTGTCCTCAGTTCTGACACTCTTCAGTCTGAGAGAGAAGTTTCCTTTGGGGATTTCATCAGTGAAGAACTCAACTCTGTCTCTGTATTGTTCATCTGATGAATCTGGAAAAGCCTCATTGTTTTGATAGAGCAGAACCGGAATATCTTCATCTTCATCTGTTTTCCTCCATGAAACCTCTTCAATGTGTTCAGGTTTGATGTGAGAGTCTACAGAGCAGATCAGAGTGACGTCCTCTCCCACAGACGCAGATATGGAGCGACTCGATCCTGATACTAGCAGACGCTCTGAAAGAACAAACAGTGTTAATATCACAAAGTGAGATGTAAATTCATTAATTAGTTTCTGTAAAATCATATAAAAGTAAGGCACTAATGTGATCCACACTCACCAACATTATCAACTTTTATTTGAATCTCAGTCTCTCCAGAATCCTGCTGACTGTAAACTTTACATATGTATTGTCCATCATCTTTAGCTGTCAGATTGTCCAGACGGAGGGAGAAGTTTCCATGTTGAATCTGATCAGTAAAGAAATGAGCTCTATCTTGATAATCCTCCTGCTGGACCTCTGCTCGACTCTCACCATCTTGATACAGATGAACCAGAGTCTCTGAGTCTGTTCTTCTCCATTCCACCTCCAGATCTTTCACTGGTAAAGGTTTATCAACATAACAGGGCAAAACCACTGAAGATCCCAGAGGAGCAACCAGAGGATCAGAGGGGCCGCGAACAATCAACCCTGAAACAAACAGAGAGAAATTAAATAAAGCTTGCTTTGTAGTTCCCCTTCTGTGTCACTTTGACGTTGTGACGGATTACCAACACAAGGAGTCGCTCTTGAGCCCCAAACACCTCTGACATATTCAGCTTGCATGTCTGGCCACTCCCCAAGCATGCTTTACTCATTCAATATGAAGGTATGGTCCAAATCAACTGAACGCCTGTGACATTGAAATTTGTAGTTGTAGAGAATAGTCACACATGTGTATCAATAAATAAATAAAGTCACAGAGAGAAATGTTTTATGAGTTGCAAACTTGTAGACTTTTTTTTTCTCTTCCACAAACACAACACAACAGTTACACCTACTCAAATTCTTCATTACAGTTGAACATTTTTGCTACAGTTGCTGCAGTGAATATGGTGCAAAACACATTTACACACCTGCATCAAAAAATGTGAAGTCACAGTGAAATTTTGCTCATCCGCAAATCCAAGTATGTGAATTCATCCAATGAGAATTGCACACTTGTAGAATATTTTCTCACACATGTCTTATATTTTTCTAACACAAACACAAACTACAACTGCTTGAATCTGCCGCAACTAATCTCAAACACCGTTTTACGCTTTCAAGTGACAAGTTTCGTGCGCTCTCTCTTTTGCACCATTGATCTATGTGAAATGTGGAGCAAAAGTGAGTTGTGCATCTGCAGACAGTGGGCGGGGCCTACATGAATATTCATGAGTTTCCCGGGCACACGCGTGGAACTGCTCATTTTAGTTCACGCTCCTCTTTTCTCAGCAGGTTTAATGGGTTATTTCAAAAAAGGTCAACATAATGTCAGCGTGAACTTAAAATACAATTGTGTATCATTTCTTAACGTTCATAATGTTTTTATTTGTTTGCACGTTTTGTGCATTCGTTAATGACTAAATGATTGCTAGCATTCACTTTGTGTAGGCCTTTATAAAGTACAGCAAAAATGTAGCAAAAATGTGAGCATACGAGTTTCTTAATTTGTGATTTGTAGAATAGGATTTGTTCAACTGTAATGAAGAATTTGAGTAGGTGTAACTGTTGTGTTGTGTTTGTGGAAGAGAAAAAAATTCTACAAGTTTGCAACTCTGAAAACATTTCTCTCTGTGACTTCAAATTTACTGATACACATGTGTGGCTATTCTCTACAACTACAAATTTCAATGTCACAGGCGTTCAGTTGATTACCTTCATAGGAATGTCTATTGTATTACTATTTAACCCTCGTTGCCTGATGGAGACGTTGTGTCCCTCCTGAACTGTTGCTGACTTAGTCGAGACGTTGTCTCAGCTCCTCAACACAAACCTGAACAAGTAAAGCATGTTGGCCCTCTTTTATATCCTCATTTCCTTCACCATTTCCATTGGCCTTTTCTGAATATGTCAGAGGTGATTGAGACTCTCAAGAGCGACCCCTAGTGGAGGTTTTTCAACACAACATCTCCATTCCCTCAATCAGGGAATAGTACAGTATAGTAACCTAGAAGTTTCTTGTTGTATAAATCGATACATAACAACAGAGATCATCATCATCATCTTCACTGAAATAAACAAGCATTTATGTCAGTTCATCTTCAAAAGTCCCTGTCCAAATTATTCCTGTTGAAAATGAAAATGCATCGGACAAACAAACTGTGTTCATGGTATGTCAAACAAGGCGCTTTCACTTTCTCTGTTTAAGAAAACAAGTTGTATGGCTGGTCAAATCAGGTCACCAGGAAATGTAACCTGAGAAAAACAAAGAACACCACAGCTATTCATATTCATGTTTAGCAAATCTCAACTGCTCGATTGTTTATATTGTTGCCAGAAACTATTGCCCAGCTCTAAACTGCTAAATGTGGACAATTAGGCTTCAAGATTTCATAAACATTAATATCAGGAATTTCTGTAAAGCTGCTGTGAAACAATGTGCATTTTGAAAAGCGCTATACAACTAAAATTGACTTTACTTGACCACAACAAACAGTGAAATCTGAAATAGATTAAAGTGGAAGATGTCGAAAGACCAAAGGAAGAGGTCAGATTGTTTTTAGTGAAGCCACAGCATATGTGCTGTTTTAGAGAATGACTATCATCACAAACAAGAACTATAACTCTCATAATGGACTTGAAGGGGTTTTGAGTCACAAGAGATCTCAGTTAGCTGATCATGTTTGCTGAGACATTATGACAACAAACACTGTAAGACTAATCGAAGTGTGAGAAATGCAGGAAAGAGAAAACTAAGCATCAGAAAAAGTTAAATACATTATAAAAACAGCTGTGGATAGAACTTGACACTTCACCTCACTTTCTGCTTCAAATCATACATTTAAAATATAAAGTAAAATTAATTAAGCTTTGTGAAGAAATGCATACAGGTAAAAACTTCTAGAATTGAAGCAGAAGCCTTTTAAGGTCTTTAAGGTCATGAGCAACACGAGTTTGTGTGTTTGTGCAACACAGTGTAAGTGTGCATAGATTTAAATGGGACATTAATGATGTGCTTTGTCTTCAGAATCAGCTTAAAGAGAGAAAAAACAATGTACATACCGTCAGATATAACTGCAACTGCAGCCACAAATATGAACCTAAGCAGATCCATGATCAGTTGAAATTATGATCATCTCTCTGGACTGTCAGAGTTAAAGACTGAGAAAGACTTCAGTTGAACAGCACATAATCCAGATAAACCAGTTCTGATTAAATGGAAAAACATCACTATGATAAAATGAAGAGCATCTGCAATGGGTGTGATCAGAAACTGCACACTTTTACCAGATCAAGAAATGAACAAGAGTTTGTTGTGTCTAAACCTGCTCCTGGAGGGCCAATGTCCAACTGAGTTCAGCTCAGACTTGCCCCAAAAAAAACACCTGCCTGAAGTTTTAGCAAGCTTGAAGTCTGTTGTTATCTGGTTTAAGTTTAAATGGGGTAAGTTGTCAAAGTGGGAATATGGCATTAGACAACCTATTATAGGCTTTTTAAATGTAAACAGTAAAACAATTATGAAACACTTAATAAAATATTCTTTTAAAAGGCAAAGGTGGAATAGGTAAGATACAATGAAAATAATAATAAACTGTAATGTAAATAATATTATTAGAGTGAAAATAAACATATCTATATCTGTTTGATTGTGATCTTTAATCTGGTCCCTGTCTTTCCTCATTTTGTCAGGTTTTTTAAATAAATCATTTAATTTACATTGAGGAAACACTCTGTCTAACGAACATATTAATTTTGTGGTTTAATAACTGAATTGTGTATTTGCTCTTAATTAATGTGGCATTAGATTATAAAGATAGCAAACAAAACTCAAAACTCTAAGATCATTTTCTAGCCATTTCCTGTGACAAAAAAATGTGCATCAGAGACACACAGTTAAAGCAGCCAGAGAAACATTAAAGTGAAAGGTCAAGAGCCCAACTAAAGCAAACACTGATCTCCATCATGGTGACATCAAACTTTATTCTTTTCAATAAAACTTCAACTTCTAAACCTCTGTTAATTCTCAATAAGAATGTTAGTATGAAAGAAATAAAGTCTGGATTGTAATAAGTGAAGATGCTGAGATCCTGAGAGATCTGGTAGTGTTTAATGTTCTGTTGGGGTTTAAAGTGTTTCTGTATGGTGTGTTTCGTGTGTCACCATTGTATTGAAGAGTAGAGCCTGAGCTTCAGTCCAGGATGAGCAGAGAAACACTGATGATATGCTGCACGTTGCTTTATTTAACAGACAGTAACTGTGTAGTCGCTGATGTAGTGACGTATAGTCACAACAAATCATGCATATAATTAACTGCATGTTTTTCAGTAAAAAAAAAAAAAACAGAAAATAAATGTGAAATAACTGTGTTTTAACTGTGTGTTTATGTTAAAAAAGATTTATGAAGATTTCTGTAAAAGTATTTTGCACTTATTTAAATTAGGATATTTTACTTTATTTTTACGTTTTTTTGTTTGGCAGCCGCAGCTGACAGTCATTGACCGTTTTTTTTTTACGATTTTATTGTTTACAGTGTAATTGTAACTCAATACATTTCAAGTCACGCTATAGTCACCACCCAGCCAGCAATGACATGTGGGGCCCAAATGGGTCTGACATGAATTGCCCAATTAAGACCCATCCAGGTCCCACTTTTAGTACGTCTGGGCTTCCACGGCTTGCCCCAATGTGGATCCCGGGTGCAAGCCCATAATGGGGCCCACATTTGCCGCCCATGAAGCCCTCATCTGGGCCCCACATGTCATTGCTGGCTGGGTTGGCAAAACAGTCTTACAGTTCAGCACACCATTATAGCTCACTTGCAAAAGTTCATATCTCTCCCAAAACTGTTCACTCATGCTTCAAAACTAAATTCCTTTCCCATATAAAGAGTCAGTGCCACGGAAATGGCAAAGATCCTTCTCAATTGCTTTGGCTCATTTCTTGAAACAGACCGGACGTTCTCAACACTCTTGGTGCTTTTGCCAAAATAACGTGGATGGTTCGGCACAACACCATGGTTCACCTGCAAAAGCTCATACCTCTCCCAAAACAGTTCACTCATGTGTCAAAACTAAATTTCCTTCTCATTTAAACAGTCAGTGCCCCCAAAATGCTTCGTCCCTTTGGCATTGTGGAAGCATTGCAAGTCAAAATGTTTAGATGTTTAGTCACTATGGCAGAGGACCATTGAAATATCCCTCATGTCCACCTTTCAGTCTTAGCCCAGTCCTTCATTGACAATGGTTACTGTTTTTTGTCTAGCTAACAGAATACAATTGTGTATAAAACTGAAAAAAAGAAATAGGATTTTAGGGTAAGAGTAGCCTCCAAGGTTTGACATCACACATTGCACTCATACTGCCAAGGAAATTATAACCATTATCATTCACACACATAAAGTAACTTCCATACATCAGAGTAAAAAGAAAATGTATACAGCATAATATACTCTAGTAAATAAAGCTGGAGTTTCACAACTAACAGTTCTTCACTGGTCGCTGTCCTCACCCTCCCTCTCCTGACCACCGTCCTCACCCTCCTCATCCACACGCTGCTGTCTGTCTGGCCACAGATTCTCGTCCACATCTCAGCGTATATTCTCCCTTGCGATGCAACGAGGGAAGAAACGGCGTGCATGTCGCAACCATCCCCTACACTGATCTCCTGTAATATCCGCACACGCAGCGTCCATTGCATGGAGCAGGGACCTCTGATCTTGAGCCCGATGCTCATACACTCTCCACCTCCAAGCGGAGAAATACTCCTCAATAGGATTGAGGAAAGGAGAGTAAGGTGGTAGGAACACCATGACCATCCTTGGATGAGTAGTGAACCAGGCCCTGATGAGCGGGCCATGGTGGAAATTCACATTGTCCCACACAATGACATATTGTGGTAGGTGAGGCCCTACGAGGCCTCTCTCATTTTCAGGGATCAAATCAAAATGAAGGCGGTCCAAGAAGATGAGGAGCTTGTATTGTATGGGCCAAGACTGGGGATGTGAGTGGTCACACCATTCTCAGATATGGTAACACACATAGTTATAATTATGTTCTTGACTAATTTTGACAATTGAACAGACTATTGTGCATGCGATGGCTTATACAATGAAATGACGTTGACACGTTTTGGAGCGAACAACCATTAGACTGAGAATCAACAATCAGTTTAGATCAACAAGATCTATTCACTTGGAAATTGTGCTAAATGTAGGCTACCTGTACTTAATCATTTGCAAAGATGTACTGAGACATTGAGACATGTACTTCATTTCATTTCATTTTCATTTTATTTATTTATAAAGCACAAATAAACACAACAGACGTTGACCACTGTGCTGTACAAGTTAATAAATATAAAACAAAACCACACACAATACATTAATAACAGACAATAAAACACTATAGTTAGGGTTTAGCGAGATCAAAATTATGAGTGATATGCAAGAGTAAATAGATAAGACTGTAGTTTAGATTTAAATTCATAAACAGACGTAGCAGACCTCACAGATAAGGGAAGACTGTTCCACATCCTAGGATGCTTTCCCCACAGAGGGGCCAAAAACAATTACTTCAGTCTTACTCTCATTTAAGTGCAAAAAATGAGAAAAAGTTAGAAAAAGTTAGACATTTGCAATTTGATGAAATGAATGAGAAATTCAATTCTGTTGTGAACAATTGTCAAGTGGTTTGGAGGTTTGTCCATGTTGTTTTGAGAATGTCATTTCTGTTTCAAGAAATGAGCCAAACCAATGGAGAAAAACTGTAATGCAGCAGATGTGATGAGAGAGAGAAAATTATGAATTAAATCATGAATTGAAACATGTTATGTTGTGGATCAATTTGACTCATTTCGATTTTTTAGTTGACTGAAATGCCGGTTGACCTGTATATATTTTTCCTTCTTGACTTTATGTGTCTTTTTCTCATTTAGGGTTATGAACATGCATGCAAAGTTTCAACACGCTCGAAACCATGATTATCAATCACTGCAATGCTGATCATGGTTTCAAATATCGATATTTCTGCCCTTTCCAGTGAACACAAGAACACAGTAATATCAGAAAACGTTTCGGTTACTAACGTAACCTCTGTTCTCTCTAGAAGAGGGAACGAGTATTGCGTAGTTACTACGCTATGGGAAAGCCTTTCTTTCTCGAGATACTGAAGCCAAAAATTATCCTTAATTTTTATAATCTTGTCAACGCAGTGCGGCAGCCTGCAGACCTAGGGCAGGCTTACTAGCGTGCCCATTGGCTGCCCTGCGGCAACTGCAGCAGCCTACCGCTGAGCCCTTGGCGTGACGTCACGACCAATGAGCGCGCTTGGCGCGCTTAATGCGTCACAGCCCGCGAAAAGGGGTGTGGCTTAGCGTATAAAAGCGGGGCTCGGAGGCTGCTTCTCTGGTTTCTGTCGCATGAAGCGAATGAGCTCGTGGCGCGAGCACGGCGGGCTACGCAATACTCGTTCCCTCTTCTAGAGAGAACAGAGGTTACGTTAGTAACCGAAACGTTCTCTTACGAGAGGTTCTCTCGTATTGCGTAGTTACTACGCTACGGGAACACCCTTGTCAACGCCGTGCGCGCCCAGCATCCACTGAATGAGTCCCAGGGAGAGCCCGGGGAACGTGATAGCAGAGAGCCGGGCGGCCCACAGAGGGCTAGCGCCGTACATAAGCACACACTAGGGGGTTAGGAGCGGCACGGCCGGTCCGAACTGACAATTCCCTGTATAGTGCAGCTCAACCAGTAGAGCTAAATCACACAACGTAGCCCGCGCACAGATAGTGGGCTGGCATACGCGAGACTTAGACTGATAACACTTTCGCCTGCAAGGCGGGAACATCCAGGTTGTAAAACCTAACAAATGTAGAGGGGGAGGCCCAGCCTGCCGCTGCACAAATGTCATGAATGGGAATCCCGCTGGACCACGCCCACGACGAGGCCATGCCTCTGGTGGAGTGAGCTTGAATGCCCAATGGGCACTGCAGGTCTTTAGACGCATAAGCAGCAGCAATAGCGTCCACTATCCATCTGGACAGGCTGTGTTTCGAGGCGGCGAGACCCTTGGTGCGCCCGCCAAACGAAACAAAGAGCTGTTCCACCACTCGTTTGACTGAAGACAGTGCTATCAGAAAAACGGTTTTGAGTGTGAGGTATTTCATATCCACAGTTTCCAAGGGTTCGAAGGGATGCGCTTTCAGGGCCTCCAAGACCAGTGAAAGATCCCACATAGGAACCGAGGGGGGTCGCGGGGGGTTCATCCTCCTGGCTCCTCTAAGGAAGCGGATGACGAACTCGTTCCTTCCTAATGCGCGGCCCAGCTCTGAACAGAGAGCGCTGAAATGGCCGTGACATAGACTTTGAGCGTGGAGGGGGACCTGCCCGCGTCCAGTAACTCTTGAAGGAAACACAGTACTCGCGATACCCCACATGTCTGTGGATCGAGCCCCTTAGCAGTGCACCATCTGTTAAACACTGACCATTTCGACATGTAGAGCCGCCTCGTAGAGGGGGCTCTAGATTGTATGATCGTGTTCATGACCCCGTCTGGCAGATCAGCGTGTAATCGTTGAGGCTCCACGCATGCAGAGACAGCGCTCTGGATGGGGATGCCATATCGAGCCGCGGGCTTGAGAGAGAAGGTCTCTCTTCACCGGTATCGGCCAGGGGGCTGAGTCTGCCAGCTGTATTAGATCCGGGAACCAAGCTTGGTTCTCCCAGTATGGGGCTAAGAGGAGCACTGTGTGGCGCGCTTCCCTGATTCTCTTGATGACCTGAGGCAGCAGAGAGACCGGGGGAAAAGCATACAGCGGGCCGCTGGGCCAGGTCTGGGCCAGCGCGTCCTCGTTCTTCGAGAAGAACTCTGGGCAATGAGCGTTGTCTTTTGACGCAAAAAGGTCGACTTTCGCTTTGCCGAAACGGCGCCACAGTGACTGGACTGTTTGGGGGTGTAGAGACCACTCCCCAGGGGGAACGTTGTCCCTGGACAGTCTGTCGGGGCCCTCGTTCAGGTGGCCAGGCACATGCGCGGCTCTCAGCGAGCGCAGAGTGCTGAGCCCACACGAGGAGGCGTTCCGCCAGGGTGCAGAGCGTCTTTGATCTGACACCGCCCTGGCGATTCACATAGGCCACTACCGATGTATTGTCCGTGCGGACTAGAACATGGTGACCGTGGAGGAATGGGAGGAAGTGTTTGAGCGCTTTCTCGACCGCGAGCATCTCTAGACAGTTTATGTGTAGGAGATTCTCCTGGTCTGACCAGCGGCCATAGACCGGTCTGCCTTCGAAGAGCGCTCCCCAACCTAGGTTGGAAGCGTCTGTCGAGACAACTTTCCGGTGTGAAATCACTCCCATAGTCACTCCTGTGTGATACCATTCGGCTGCCAGCCAGGGCTGCAGGGCTGAAATGCAGCTCTGATTCACTTTGACTCGCAAGCCGCCGGCCGCCCAGGCTCGGTGGGGCACGCGCGCTTTCAGCCAGCGTTGAAGCGGGCGCATGCGCAGTAAGCCCAGCTGGAGCGCTGCTGCAGCTGAGGCAATATGCCCCAGGATACGCTGGAATGTCCTCAGCGGAACCCGGCTGCCTATTTGGAGGGATGCGGCGAGGAGGCGGATGCGGCGCGCGCGCTGCTCCGACAGTCTGGCCGTCATAGCCACCGAGTCCAGTTCTATTCCAAGAAGGAAATTGACTGACGGGGCGATAGCGAGCTCTTGGTCCAGTGACCGAGAGACCCAGATCCTCCAGATGGCTGAGAAGCGCTGTTCTGTGAGACACAAGTTCCGTCTCTGACAGCGCTAGAATAAGCCAATCATCCAGATAATTCAGTATTCGCATTCCCTGTTTTCTCAGGGGAGCGAGAGCCGTGTCCATGCATTTCGTAATGTACGGGGTGCCAAAGACAGGCCGAAGGGCAGGATTGTGTACTGATATACTCGACCGTTGAAGGCGAATCTCAAGAATGGCCTGTGACGGGGAGTTATCTGGATCTGAAAATATGCGTCTTTTAGATCGAGAGAGATAAACCAGTCTCCTGGGCGAATCTGCGCGAGGATTTTTCTGGTTGTGATCATTTTGAACGGCCGTCTCATGAGGGCTTTGTTCAGATGTCTCAGATCTAAAATAGGTCTTAACGCTCTGTCCTTCTTGGGTACGAGGAAGTAGCGGCTGTAAAAGCTCGACTCGCTCAGAGAAGGATGAACCTGTTCTATAGCCCTTTTGCGCAGCAGCTTCGCTATTTCAGCTTGAAGCAGGTGCGCAGCTTCTGAACTCACTTTCGTCTCCGTCTGTGCTAGAAAGCGCGGAGGGCGACGAGCGAATTGAAGCGAATAGCCGTGTTTTATAGTACTCAGCACCCATTCTGACGCGCCCTGAATAGCTTCCCATGCTTCCGCATGCATAGCTAGGGGTCGAATGGTCTCTGGGTTCAGATCGCCGCGCTGCGCGGGATTGGGGAACCTGTATCAGAGAGGATGGAGCGGCGTGCGCGCCGCTGGTGCTCGAACACGGGGGCTGGTAAACAGTATTGGCCGGCTGTACAGCGTTCGGTAGCTCGGTCCCAGAGGATGGAGCGCGATTTGCTGACAAACACCCCTGGTGCGAAAGCGGCGTGGGGATTGTAATGTCTAAAAGTGAGTGCGCGTGCACGTGAGCGGGCGCAGAGTTTACACTTATGACACGGCCAGTGTTTGGGAGCTTAGAGGGTGTGCGACCCGAGGTAACTGAATGGCAGAGCGAGCAGCGGGTAGGTGTGAGCACAAAGTTGTGGGCACATTTACTACACTTAGTACTCGAGCGGCTTGTGTCCGCTTTATGAGAGAGCGCTCTATGCGCGTTACCATGGGGACCATGTTTGTGTGAAGCAGTGAGCACATGGGAGTGGGCACATTTTCTACACTTATGACACCTTCGGCCAGAGCCGGAATGTTTGTGAGCTTTAGAGGATCTGCAACCCGGGGTAACTGTGTGATAGAGCGGGCAGCAGCTAGGTGTGAGCACAGAGTTGTGGGCACATTTACTACACTTAGTACTTAAGCGGCATGTGTCCGCTTTATGAGAGTGCGCTCTGTGAGCGTTACCGGGGAGACCGTGTTTTGTGTGTAGCAGTGAGCACATGGGAGTGGGCACATTTTCTACACTTGTAACACCATCGGCGTTATAGAGCAAATGCTTTGATGGCTCATATGTTTAGACGCTCATAAATACTCAAGCACCATCCTGTGAGATGCGGGTTCGCTTTCTGTATGTAAGAAAGCTGGCCGCGAGCTCGGAGAAGCCAGCAGAAAAAATTATTTTTCTGCCGCCAGAGCCGGATTTGAACACGGTTCTCCAGTGCAGAAGCGTAATATTCTGCCACTGAGCCACAGGGGCACACATGAGCTTCCAGTTGGTGCGAGCATATGACCGAGCGTCGTGTTTCGGCGTTTGTTTGCAGGCGCGCGTGTATTAAAACAGGCCGTTTACTGCAGCATTAGTATTTCCAGCCTCCTGAACTTAGAGGGGACTGAGAAATATTTAACCCGTGAGATGCGGGTTTGCTTTCTGTATGTAAGAAAGCTGGCCGCGAGCTCGGAGAAGCAAGCAGAAAAAAAAAAGTTTTTCTGCTGCCAGAGCCGGATTCGAACACGGGTCTCTGGTGCGGAAGCCTAATGTTCTGCCACTGAGTCACAGGGGCACACATGAGCTTCCGGTCAGTGCGAGCATATGACCGAGCGTCGTGTTTCGTTTCGGCGTTTGTTTGCAGGCGCGCGTGTATTAAGACAGGCCCGTTTACTGCAGTATTAGTATTTCCAGCCGCCTGAACTTAGAGGGGACTGAGAAATATGTATCCCGTGAGATGCGGGTTTGCTTTCTGTATGTAAGAAAGCTGGCCGCGAACTCGGAGAAGCAAGCAGAAAAAAGTTTTTCTGCTGCCAGAGCCGGATTCGAACACGGATCTCTGGTGCGGAAGCCTAATGTTATGCCACTGAGCCACAGGGGCACACATGAGCTTCCAGTCAGTGCGAGCATATGACCGAGCGTTTGTTTGCAGGCGCGCGTGTATTAAAACAGGCTCGTTTACTGCAGTATTAGTATTTCCAGCCGCCTGAACTTAGAGGGGACTGAGAAATATGCGAGGATTGGAGGAAGTCCGGCCTAA
Source organism: Squalius cephalus (assembly GCF_949319135.1). Taxonomy (NCBI): domain Eukaryota; kingdom Metazoa; phylum Chordata; class Actinopteri; order Cypriniformes; family Leuciscidae; genus Squalius; species Squalius cephalus. Next base: position 85,915 of record NW_027645853.1, read on the forward strand.
GCGGGACGAAATCACTCTCTCTTCCTCCTTTCGCCGGTGCTCGTGACGTCCGCTCTGATATCCCTTGAGAACGGCGCAGTTGCGCGGCTCGAACAAAGGGAGAGAGAGCGGGAAGATGTCATTATGTGCTGTGACATCGTTTGTTTGCAGGCGTGCGTGTATAACAACAGGCTCGTTTACTGCAATATAGATATTTCTAGTCGCCTGAGCTAGGAGGGGACTGAGAAATGTGTGAGAAACGGAGGTGGCCGGAGAGTGACGCGCGCGACCGAGGCGCGGGGTAGCTTTCTTATAACGTAAAGGAAGCCAGCCCGTGACCGTCTACTTCTGACATCCCTTGTGAGCGGCGCCTTGCGCGGCTCGAACAGAGGGGGAGAGGGCGTGCGTCATCCGGGGGGGGGGGGGGGGGGGGTAGCTTCCTTGTAACGTAAAGGAAGCTATAGCCCGTGACCGTCCGTTCTGACATCCCTTGTGAGCGGCGCCGTTTGCGCGGCTTGACAGAGGGGAGTAACCAGCTGGTCTGCTTCACCCCCTGATGCGACGGCAGTGCGGGCAGAGGCCGGCCGCTGCGCGTCGGTGAAGGGCGGGGGAGAAGGAGAGAGCGAGGCTCGCGGGAGGGGCTCCGGCGAGCGCTCAGCTATAACCACCGGCTCGGAAGGCCTTTGAGAGCGGCGTTTTTTCTTACGCGGCCCGGAAGAGGCAGCCGGAGAACGTGGAGGATCGTGAAACATGGCGAGTCGAGCCCGCAGGGTCGACATCGGCAAGTCCTCACACTGTTCGCAGCCGCCCGTGAAGGGCGCGGGCTGCGTGGTCGAAACCCAGGCAGAGAGCGCAGATCACGTGGCGGTCTCCGTCGCTGAGCGCGGCTCTGCACGAGCCACAGGATGAGCGAGGCATTTGCAACAACGCCTCGCGCTCTTTTAGATGCAAAGTGTGTCGCGGGGCGAACACACAAACACATACAACACAGAGCAGTAAAAGGATATATTCGCCGGATAGCGAAGCAGGCAGGGAAAGCTGAAGGCGGCCGGCGTCCTCAGGCTGAGATCCTCGGCGTGCTGGTCGCTTGTTTCGACGGCGGCTTCCTCAGAGAGCAGCGATGCGTAGAGCTTCGCTGAAAAGACAGAAATCAGAGAAGCAGCCTCCGAGCCCCGCTTTTATACGCTAAGCCACACCCCTTTTCGCGGGCTGTGACGCATTAAGCGCGCCAAGCGCGCTCATTGGTCGTGACGTCACGCCAAGGGCTCAGCGGTAGGCTGCTGCAGTTGCCGCAGGGCAGCCAATGGGCACGCTAGTAAGCCTGCCCTAGGTCTGCAGGCTGCCGCACTGCGTTGACAAGATTATAAAAATTAAGGATAATTTTTGGCTTCAGTATCTCGAGAAAGAAAGGCTTTCCCATAGCGTAGTAACTACGCAATACGAGAGAACCTCTCGTAAGAGAACTTAATCTGTCAAATCATCTCGGATGGGAGTGAGGTACAAAGAACGAACCCCAAGATAACTCAACAGTCAACACTATAAGAGTAGATCTACTCTCCTTCAGTGTTAGTTTTAACATGTGGACGAGACTCATATTTACACCATAGCAGTGTTTGGACAATTAATTATGTGCCTCATTTTTAGAATCAACTCAAAGAAAGAAAGACATTGTATATGTGGTCAGATATAACATCAACCATAAGAATAAAGATAAGCAGATTTATGTTCAGCTGAAATTATGATCATCTTTCTGGATCGTCAAAGTGAAGATCTGTAGTGATCTGGTTCATGAAGACAATCTGTTTAAACCTGTTTTATTTTCTTTAACTCGGAGTTCTGTGTAACTTTATCTAATCCAGATAAACCAGTTCTGATTCAATGGAAAAACATCACTATGAAAAATGAAGAGCATCTGCAATGGGTGTAATCTGAAAATGCACTATTGACAGATCAGGAAATGAAAGTGAGTCGGGGTGTGTCTCCCTAAATATAAAATGGATTGTTGAATTTTAATGACACAATAATTCTTTACAGTTTAAGCTCTTCCATCTGCAACATGAATGTTGTCTCTGAAAAGAAACCGCATTGAGTTGCAGTGGAGTGTGTCGTTTCTGCTGAATGACAGTCAGGCATTCACACAGATGCAGCTTTCATTGTTTGTTTTTTATTTCTTTATATTTCCTCATATTTCTAATGCTTCAAAAGTTAAATCTCTCAGCAGCTCATCAGTTATTATTATTGTTGTATTTGTTTGCTGCTTGTCTCCCATTGGACACATCTAAAGAAATTATAATAATTCCATCGTATTATTTGTTTTAAACTTCAAAACCAAATACAATATGCAAATAAACTGTATTAATACAACACAACTTGTCTTCTGCTCTGCAGGGATTTACAGAATTAAAGAGTATTATTTTACAATAAATTAATATAGTCAGAAATTTACTGTGAAATCAATGCATGTTGGGTCATTTTCAAACTATTCTTAGCATGAATATGAAGACTTTGTTTTAGTATTATTTAAGCACGAAGATTTACCAATATCTTCAAATGCATAACTGTTTGTTGATGAATATTTCACAATAGTGAAGCAACTGCTGAGATTTATCTTTGAAAGATGTGACATCATCATATAAGCATAACCTTATGATGCACAGACATCAATACTTGAAATACACAACACAACACTGGTGATCACAATTGGTGATTACAAACAACACAAACTGCTAAAAGTGAACCAAAATTAAGTTCATCAGCACAGATAATACCAACAAAAATCAAGAAACTCCACAGTATAAACGATTCATGCCGCACTGCATGCTGGGTATCATAGTTACATATAAATACGGTATGATGTGTGTTTACAGTAATTTTTGTGTTTTCCAATAGGCTACTGTAAACTCACAGTAAAACCACTTTTTAGTGCAGTTATAAGTCCTACAGGGAAATTGCTGTGAAAGTAATGCAATTATTAACCTGGAATATAACGTAATTTCACACTAAAATGTTTAACAGTGCATGTGACATTTTACCTGATGGTCTTTATTTCTAGATTTCTCAGCTTCTCTTTTCTTTCATTCTGTTGAGAAGAAAGAATTAATCATTCAAATTCACTATGAAAATAAACACTTTGCAAAATATGAACATACGTGAATGACGTCTATTCACAACAATAATAATGCTAACAAGTGTTTAATAGAAAGATCGCAGAAAAAAAAATCTTGAACATGTTTGGATCTAGCAACTTGACCAGATCTCTTGCTCCTTCAGAATATTTCCAAACTTTGTTTTGTCTGAAATCTAAAGTCAGAAACAGTTTGTCATGACAGCTCTTCTATCAGCTACATATTTACAGTTACAGAAGATACAGTTCAGTTTGATTGATTGTTTTTTTGTCATTATCAGTTTCTGTTGACATGAGATGCAAATCTGAAATTTCTCAAGCACATATTTACTGTGATCAGAGGAAAATGTGTTTGATCAATAAGACGAGTGTTCATAACCATGCACAGATTATTATGAATTCCCTCTTGATCATTATATGAACATCAGAATAAAAGCATCTGTTGATTGTGTCTCATCAGCTCCTGTGATTCTGGATCCAAACACTGGAAATCAGTGTCTCGTCCTGATGATCTGACCAGTGTGAGAGACAGCGGGAACAAACAACTGCTTCCTGACAATCCAGAGAGATTTGACTATTATCCATGTGTTCTGGGTTCAGAGGGTTATAACTCAGGAACACTCTGCTGGGATGTGGAGGTTAGAGAGAGTTTAAAGTGGAGTTTTGGAGTAACAGCATCAAACCAGATGTGATTTCTATAACACTGATGTCTGGAGTGTGAAATATGATCAGTACGATCTGGATGAACGGTTTGGTTTTCATGTTAAACAGAAGCTTGATCGTGTGAGAGTTGATCTGGACTATGACAGAGGAACGGTGTTGTTCTCTGTATCTAACACACATCTACACACATTCACAACCACTTTCACTGACACACTCTCTCCATTCTTCTGGCTTTCTGCATTTTCCTCTCTGAGGATCTTACCGTTCAATAGTCAGTAAACGTTTAACCCGTAGGCCGGGATCAAACTGCTTTCGTTGGCAGTGTGGATCCGGCTTCTTTTACAGTAAGAAATTAAAATTCTAAGCTCTATAATAGCCCATGCGCTGATCAGCTTTATTGACTGAGTTTATCTGGGTTACACTAGTCTGGTTAGACGGGTGTTTTATAGGGTCCTTTCACACATCACTTATTTGGTATCGACCAATCATAACACAATGATACAACAGTGAAATCAAGTAAAAGGTTGTAAGACTTGAAAATAACTTTCTTTTACGACAGTTTGGCCTTCTCATACACCGATCAAATCTGAAAACAGAAGCATCTGATTTACTGTAGCAGCTGTCAATAGTCTTTGAGTTTCAAGTGAGCAGCAAATGTGACTGTGACAAAAATATATATATTGAAAGGGAGAAAAGCCTCACCAAGATATTAACAATGAATCACACATCTCCGCGAAGATGCTTTCAAATGATGTGTGTCGCAAAAAAAGCTATAAATATAAATGATATAAGTCATTGTTGTTCTCATCATGTCTCCATAAACTGTTTAGATCCATTTTGTTCAGCTTTTGACAGGACTGTAATGTTTTGTTTGCTTTGCTTTCTCTGTCATCGTTTTCACATTTATTACTTTATAGTTCAGTTCAGTTTACCTTCATAGCGCTTTTAAATAAAAAAAAAACAGACAACAGTCGAATAGGAGAATCAATTAGCGTCTGGTTTCTGAGGATCAATTATTTTTCATTCAGTGTGCTAAATTGGTATGACAACATTTAGAGTAAAATAGACTAATAGAATAGAATAAATAGAATATAACTTAATAGAAAATGAAATAAATCATTCTTGAACAAAAGTGTGTGTATATTATCTGTGGTCAGTCTGATAGTCAGCTTTTTACTGGTTCAAAGATAATCAAATATACTTTTTTTATAAACAAAATTTATTTATTAAACATGTATGTATTGCTTGTTGATTGTTGCGAATCTAAATGCCCTGTAAGCGCAACAGAGTCGTAAACTTCGTTTCCCATAATGCTTCATTCCACTGTCGTCAAATCCGGAAAACCGTACAGTTATTTTTTTTTACATTCTGTAGTTCAGTGAAAGAGATGTTAATAAACTCATATTAATAAATATAGAAGAGTCCAAATCAAATGATGAACAAGATCAGAGTCTCGTTTTCTCAGATCATCTGGAGAGTCTGTAATTTATTCATGTCAGTGTTTTTCTCGCTGGCGACTTTCGTGCAGGTAAATGTTACTTCAGGTTTATTTACATACAATGAACGAAAATTACGTGAGAGGTGATTATTGTTAATTAACCGCTTTTTTGTGTGTGTGTTATCTTCAGATGATCTGGATGCTGTTTTGTGGATGGTGAGGCTTCACTTTCACATTAAATGAGAAACATTTCTGCTGCTCTATAACATGTTTGTGGTCTGATATTGTTTTATGTGTATTTCTGCAGGTTGGTTATGCTGTTCCAGCTGGATTGTGATTTTTGATTTGCTGTCAACAAGCTGTGCTGTGATTTTGTGCAAACAGAAAATGTGCAGATTATGAATACAAATAGTAATAGTCAAAATACAGTTTCCCAGTTTATTAATTTAACATTAATACAAATATTATATACATGTTTTTACCTCATTAGAAATAACGGATGGATATTGCAATAAAAAGACGAGAAAAAAAATACAGACTGTGTTCAAACTAACAGTAAATAAAGACTTTTTCAGCTTGTTCTTCACACACAACTATGACATCTGAACGCATTCATCATTCACATACAAAATCCCATGTTTTGACCATCATTAGAGATTATGTAGAATTTCGAGTTTTTTTTATGAATTTTATGATCTTTAGAGTCATTGTGGAGGAGGACGGCTGATCTGCATGTGCTTGTCTCCTCTACGTTTGGACTCATCCTGTTCTGGAAACTTTATAAAGAAGGAATTACAGACATTGTCCAGCAAGAGGAAGGAAGGAATGAAACAACAACTCAGAGTTTTGAACCCAGATTCAGTCACATTAGAGGAATAACACAGATTTATTTCACCGTCGTAATCTTTGCTCTCATGGAATGTTCTGGACTCTTGCTGACGGGTTTCTGGCTGCTGCTCTGCACACATTCAGAAAGGTAAATATAATTTTTAATATCCATAAATGCTGTTCTGAAAGCTGTGATTCAGCATGAATGTGTTTCAGTTCTATTAATATATATTATTATGAGCATTAATATCTGTGTCATGTCCTGTAGAGGCGCTTTCGGCTCTGTGAGGATCTGCACTGCTGATCATCATCTCTTCATCACGTGGATCTATCACTACATGAACACAGAGCTGAGGAAACACTGGCCTGAACACTGTAACACTGCTCTCTGATCAGACAAAACACTGAAGAAAACACATCTGAGCTCCAGATCAGCAGATCAACTGAACTTCACTGAAGTCGACTGATAATATCAGACAATCAGCAGCCGTTGATCTGACAGAAATATTTAATAATTCAAACATTGTAGAAATACAAACTCTTTAAACTCCATTGCTGCAATCATGATGATAATATTATTTGTCTGTTACTCTCCTGAATTTATCTGAATGTAAATAACAGTATATGTGTCATAATGCTTTTATAATGTAGATATTGTCATAAAGAAGGATCTGATCCGCCATCTGAAGGTTTAAATATTCAGTCTCAGTGTTTCTGATTTATTTACACTGTTGAACTTTGCTTACAGCTAAAATCAACATCACATACAAAGCAAAAGTTTTATAACACAATAAAAAACACTCTGCATATATTTACAAAACCAAGAAAAATGTACAAAACTATATTAACAAAGATTATACCATGGTCTGGGTGAATAGTGGACTGAATAGTGGACTCCGCTGCGCGTCGGACGGTTCACGCCTCGCCGTCGTCCATTAATACCTGATAATGGACACCTCGTCGGGCATTAACCCTCACATAACGGCACTACACTGAACTCAGCTCGATCACATGATCAAACCGTCAGTGTCATTTTTGTATTTGATGCTTTTCACAATCCATGTGGTTTCAAACAGCTTTAAATTGTGCCTTAACGTGTTGGATATAAATCTGGAATAATCCTTGTTCTCATGTTTGTGACCGCACTGAATCCGGCTGAGTTTCCTCCTAAACTCAAGGATTCTCTAACATCTCTGTTTCTTCTGGGTTCTGGTTCTGGTTCTGCTGAGATCTCTTGACTCGTACAGATCTCACTGAATCCTGTGTTTAGAGCAAGACACGTCATTTAAACTCTATCACATCCTCATACTTTTGGAGAGTTGTGAATTATGAAGTTAAAAGTCTCCTGATGTTACGGGTCAAATATAAGTAAATAAATGATACTAACCTGACAAGACTTCAGACACTTTCTGATCTCTGTGAAGTCAGAACAGAGAGAGAAAAGACATCAGTGGATCTGTTTCAATCTGATCATTCTCACTTCAAATTATATGAAATTACTACTCATTTACATAGACCTTTAAAAAAGACATCATTTTAAAAACTGCTGTCGCTTAATATTGATTTTAATAGTGACTTTGACCCTTTTTGTCCAGACCCTTACGGAACAAAAATATATGGGAATATACTGCAAAATATAATGCGATATATTACATAATACATTTCTATAAATGGGAAACTAGTGCTTATATTTTTCAATATACTGCAATATATGCATTGACCATGTATGGCTATATATTAATACATATAAAATATTTATAAATGAAGACAAAAATAGCATTACATGTAATATTCACAAAGTTTTATCCTTTAATGTGTAGATATATTACACATACACATGTTCCCATATAAATGTGGATGTATGTTCACACACATATATACACACACACACACAGTTAACATCAGATTTCTAGTTCCCAGCATGCTTTGCTTCTGACTGTTAAAGGAGAGCAAATGTTAAAATAAAGTGTTATTTAATGTATTTTGCTCAATATTAATATAGTGTGTGCTTCTGCTCTTATTAACTAGCTTGAAAATATGAAACATTTATAATGTAAATAATAAAAAAATATAAGAAATATATTACATTATATATTTCTCTACATATGTGTGTTTATTTTGCATGAGTAAATATATCTGCAATATTTGACATGCAGTGCCATATCTGATCACATATACATGTATGTAATATGAAGTGTATTACTGAATATAAAATGACATAAATTATGATATATTAGTAAATATATTGTCACATATTTTTCAATATATGAAAAGCGGAAATCCCTTATGTATTATTCAATATATATTGTGCTATATTAACACAATATATTATTCTGTATATATTCAAATATACTGTTAAACCATTTAAAATATTGATCATTCATATATGGGAAATATATTTTATATATACTTTTCATAAGGGGATACACCTCTGATGAGTGTGTTTGAGTCTCTCAGCGATTAAACACTCACTGTCAATCAAACAGCAGCTTTACAGCAAATCAAAGACACACACCACAATCTGTGTGTTAAATCTGTGAATGAATCAGACTTCAGGAAATTAAAGGATTGATTGTTTATTTTTGATGAATTGTGTTTGTTCTGAAGAAAGACACATGATTGTGAGACGCGAGATAAATGGTTTGTAATAGAAACAATTCTGGTTTATACTCACGGGATGGAAATAATCCTGAAATCAGCACAGACACGACAAAGAAACATTCAACCGGAAAGACGATGAACCTCAGATCTCCAAGCGTACGATCACCATTCACTGAAAAACACCAGAATATTATCATCACTGTTTGGAGAAATGAAATCTATATTTGTATAATCACTCCAGGCGATTTCTGCCTCAATGTGAGTAAAATATTTCAGTCACTCAAGATGAAAGATTATCATTAATACACGTTTAATCTTTCTCTATTCACCATGATCTTTATTTTCCTGAGAGTGTTGTGTTCGCTCACCTGTTTTCAGTATCAGTTCAGTTATTAGTGCAGCGGAGGTCAGAAGAACAACACCGACTGATCCAAACACATACATGAGGACAAAACGCTGAAAACCTGTAATGCAAGTTTACATATTTAATATGAAGATCAAACAAATGCAGATTATCATCAGTTTACCTTCAGGGACATAAAACATGTTTATATACTCACTAGAAAAATGATTTAGTTTAATTAATTACAATTTAATTATTAGAAAAATATTATTAGAGAAAATTATTGAAAATCATAGAAACACAGAAAAACTGAACATAAATAGACATTTAAAATTATTTATGAGTCTTTGTTTGCTTGATTATATTATTTAATTTCTCATAACTGTATTAAATCTGTGTGATTTATGATTTGATTGATTTCAGTCCTTCATTCTTCTACAGCTCATCTGAGATAAATCATCTTAAACTATTGTGTTGATCAATTATTCATATTTTATCATGATGTATTCAACTGCTTTTTATTAATTAATAACTGTTAATTAATGAGATCAATCAATATAACTGATGATCGTCTCATCCAGTCCACAGCGTCTGTCAGTCGTTTCCATCAGGAATCAGATTTATAACAATTTAAACTGAATTAAGACACAGGGACAGGGTTTTTTTTTCTTCAAAATGTGTCTCTCTTCTAAACACTCAAAACTGCTTAATATTACTGGCCCTGCACTGTTTAATATCATCAACTACTAAAGTATTTAATTTTACATGAACCAAAACTGAAACATCAAACAGAGAAGATGATGAAAGATGATCAATACTGTACCTTTATCAATATCAAAATAATAGGTCTCATCTGTAAACTTCATAATTGTCCAGAGCATCTGCAGAAACACCAGCACACAGCCCCATCCGATAGGATCTGTTCATGATCAGATCAAATAAAGAATCACTTCTCCAGCACTTTATTACACAAGTGTCTTAATTATAATACAAGGGATTTTGTCTTCATTACAGGACAGTGTGTGTGTGTGTGTGTGTGTGTGTGTGAGTGAGAGAGAGAGAGAGAGAGAGAGAGAGAGAGAGATTTTTTGATTTTCAAAACCCTTTTTATTACAATTTACATAACAAAAACCAGTATTTACAAACTGTAAAGTAACACCATTGGTATCAAAAACAAACAAAAGACTTAAAAGAAAGAAAACAACAACTCTTCTTCAACAATTTCACAAAGGATCTTATTTAAACACCACATTACCTCAAAAGATAAAAGATCATGCATTAATCTATAATAATGATAATCAATCAAAATCCTAGATTTGACAAATTTTACAAAAACTGCTGCCAAACTGTTGCAAACATTTTGCTATTTTTTTTCTTTTCTTGTGGCATAAATCACCATTTCTGCCTGACCCAACAAGAAACTTAACAATTGACACAGATGATGATTTTTTTTCACATATTTAAACCCACAAATAAACACTTTCATTGAGAAAACCACATCAAAAGAAGCAAAAAGTTCTCAAGATATCAAATAAGGGTTTTAACCTCATACAGTGCATAAACGCACTAATATTTCCTATAAAGGAGAATCTTGATCATCATCAGTCTGGTTGCCTCTGCACTTCCGCACCGCCTGGCCTGTATAGATCCCCCAGTAGATGTATTGATGAAAATACAGTCAATGTTAATAGATTTTTTCTGGGACCGAATGCAATTCTGGTTTTTCATTTCCTAAAAAAGACTCCTAGATATTTAAAACCATCTCTTGTCCATTTTAGACCATCAGGAACTCTTGGTTCACCTTTTGGCCAGTTTTCAACTAATATGGCTTCACTTTTTTTCCAGTTAACCTTTGCCGAAGAAAGAGTCTTAAAGAGAGAGAGAGAGAGAGAGAGAGAGAGAGAGAGAGAGAAAGAGAGAGAGAGAGAGAGACAGAGAGAGAGAGTGAGTGAGTGAGTGAGTGAGTGAGTGAGAGAGTGAGAGAGAGAGAGTGAGAGAGAGAGAGAGAGAGAGAGAGAACACACAGCGCCTCCACTCCTGAACGCATCCAAACATCAGCTCAACATCAGCAGTGTGTCAGCACACAATCACACAGCTCCTCCACTCCTGAAAGCCCACAATCTCATCAAGCCCCTCAGAGCCTCAAGAGGAAAGTCAACATCACACAATACCATCCACCAACTACAACACCGCACCATCCACGAGCACCGGCAGAAAACAGACGAGTAAAGACAACATCGTCAATCTCTGTGATTCCAGCGGCCACCATCTTGACCACAGACGACTGTTTCCGGGCAGATCTGTGAAGTTCTGGTGTCCCACCTCACACTCTGCTTTGAGACTGCTGTGAGAGGGTGTGTTCAGTGCGCCGTCACACATCATTCTTCACACCGGAACAAACGACCTCAGTGTGAGGGTGGACGTCATTAAAGCACTGTCCAACAGGATATAACCCGGAGCCAAGGTCATCATCTCAATCCTTCTACCTCGCAGAGACGTCCCTCAAAGGATCATCAACGCAGAGAGAGCTAACACCTGTGCTCAAATGCCGAATGTTCACACAGCCAACCATCAGCGCATCACCCATGAGCGTCTATATGACCATCAGCGCATCACCCATGAGCATGACCCATCAGCGCATCACCCATGAGCATCTATATGACCATCAGCGCATCACCCATGAGCATGACCCATCAGCGCATCACCCATGAGCGTCTATATGACCATCAGCGCATCACCCATGAGCATGACCCATCAGCGCATCACCCATGAGCGTCTATATGACCATCAGCGCATCACCCATGAGCATGACCCATCAGCGCATCACCCATGAGCGTCTATATGACCATCAGCGCATCACCCATGAGCATGACCCATCAGCGCATCACCCATGAGCATCTACTGTATATGACCGTATCCACATCCATCGAGAGCACATGAGACTGCTCGCAAAAACCATCAAGGAGTCAGGCCTGAAACACCCTCAGAAAACACACGGTGAGCGTGTGCAGAGATGGGCATAAATACATGGAAATGTCTTTAAAATCCAAAATACTGTGTGAAAAAATGTATTTAAATACAAATTATTGAAGATTATTGAAAATACACAAAATACAGTCATGTGAAATTGGCCATCCAGTGCAGGTATAGGTCACAGTGAATGAAGAAACTACAGGCCTACTGACTTTTCATTCCCAACCTCATCTCTGCCCTTTCTTTCTTTCTTTCTTTCTTTCTGGCAATTACAAATAAACTTATGCAAAATAGCAGCCATTTATATACTTATTTCTGGTTACAATGTAGTCTATTACTTGTGGTGAACACTTAACACTAGAACGGCCATGGCGGTCATTTTGACCGTTTTGAATTTTATATCTGCAATAACTTTGTTGAAAGAATAAATACAATGCTGCTGGTACCTGACTTTTCCTAAAAGTGTCTGTATTTTCATTTAAAATGTTTTTCATATAAATTACACATAAGGCAAAAAAACAAATGAACATATTTACCTATTTCGGCCATAGACGGTCATATTGACCGCACGGAATTTCGCGGTATTATTATAGGCTATACCAATATACACAACAATAAAATGTGGTTAAAAATACACTAAACATATTCAACAACAAATCATTTAAATGTAATGATATTCAGAACAGAACAAGAATGAAAAAATATCTATAAGCCAAAATGAAATGCGTTATAACTTATAAGCGAAAGTGAAAGTAAGCGGCGTTAGGCTCACGTAACTTTCTAATTAGAATCAAAATGTTTCAACATTTGCAATGTATTTGGATGGTAAACTATTTCTTTATTATAGGCTTTGTACTTCACTCACGTTCCAATATCGACGGAAAAAATCATCCTCTTCACATGCGCAAAATGGTACGAATTGTAGGCTACTGACAAACAGAGCAGTGGAATTTTTATATGTTAGGTTGACTATTTTATTATTGTATTTTATTGTGGCTATAATGAACAGGCTGCAATGTCAAGATTGCAATACTGGAATATGGTTGGTGTGTGTGTGTGTGTGTGTGTGTGTGTGTGTGTGTGTGTGTGTGTGTCGGCGGGCGCGGACGCGATCGAACTGTGTAAACAAATATGGGCTACTCCGTCATTTTGTTCAGGACATCTACGGATATTATTTATTTATAAATGTATAATTAAACTTGTTTAAATGTACAGTTTGGTATTGTTTTGTTTTTTAAAGACATATTAATACAATAAATGCATTAATCTCTCAAATGGGTATTTATCATTAAAGATATAGAGTTTGGAATATAGCGGTCAAAATGACCGCTTGCAGCAGTTCTAGTAGTTACGGAATTCTGGCACTTCTAGTGTTAAAAAATACTGTATGTAAAACTGTGGGAACCTTTTCTGCTATCAAGCAAAGAATATGAATGACCAAAATCTCAAATTTACTTCACAGTAACAATATCATGGTTTCACAATTCTCAATGTCAGTTTTGATTTCACAGCATAAACTGAATTTCAAACTCTTTTTTTTTTTTTTGCAGTTTTTTTTTTTTTTTTGCAGTTTATTAAAAAATTAGAAAGTGTATCTAAAATTTAAAATTATAATTAATTTAGATTCATTTGACACTATTTACCCCTTTTTGATTATATTTTTTTATGTACAATAAAACAAAAAAACTGAAGATTTTTGTGGTGTATCATTCATCAGTGTTTGTTTTTCCACTCCAACGTTCCAGTAATTCCTGCCCACTAAAAGCTGCACGGATAAATTTGCTTACCCCACAAATTGGCTCATCTATGTAAACGATTTAGAAAAAGTTCCATCACTTCAAACTTTATATCATCGCTATGATATGTAGTGTCATATCACCCAGCCCTAACATGCAGTAATGCTCTAAACACATAAACACACAAGCTAGTTGATCAAAATCAACAACCGGTCAAGAAGACTGATTGGCTAACGCTATTTTCCCACTTGCCTCTGCTCTTTTACTCTTTCATATTAACTGAAGTGAATAATGCACTAGTTTAACTTAAATCAACAAGTAGAATTGATCATGACATTCTCACCTTATAAAAAAAAAAAAAAGAAATCGCTGATCCAATGCTGAGCTAGTGAATGTCTGAACTAGTTGATGCACAAAATCAGTACCCCGATAAAGAGGTTGACTGGCAAAAAGTATTTTATGTATTTTGAAAATACAAAAATACTCATCTTAAATGTATTTAAATACAAATTACATTTGATTTTTTTTCCAAAGGCTTTAAAATACAAAATAGTATTTTGTATTTCAAATACGTATTTTAAATACATGTATCTGAAACACTGCCCATCCCTGAGCGTGTCGGTGTAAATACTCATAATGTGTCTGTCAAGAATGTTATAACAAGTTATAATATTCAGGGGACGTTCTTTTCTGATGTTGGGGAGAAAATTACTAACCCTGATTTTGTTAATATTGTATATAGTTCAGATATGATTATATTACTTGAGACATGGAGTCATTTAGACTCCAGAATCTGCACTCCTCTAAACTACAGAGAGCTACGAATCCCTTCAATCAAACAGCCTAACATTAAAAACAGAAGAGATTCAGGAGGAATCATAGTTTGTTTCAAAGATCATCTGTGGCACTATATTCAGCCTGGGAAAAAAGGAAAAACACACATTTGGATAAAACTTCAAAATGAGCTTGTGTGTTTAGATGAGGACATGTACCTGTGTGCCACATATATCCCCCCATATGAGTCTCCTTATTAGATATCTCTTCAACCCTACAGTCAGAGATCATTTACTCTCAATCTCTAGGACCGGTTCTGTTAATGGGGGATCTGAATGCTAGAAACGGGGAAGCGGATTACATTAACAGTTACCTCAGATGGAGACAAATATATGAACAATTCACAAATATATCAACGGAAACACTTTACTAAGGCACGTCAGAATTATGACAATAAAGTCCTGCATCTCTGCAAAAGCCTGGGTCTGTATAAAGTTAACGGCAGAACAAAGGGAGATTCTCTGGGTCGATTCACTGCTCATATCTCGGCAGCAGCGCAGGAGATTACGCCATCACAGATATAGACCACAGTCAAATCAACTATTTCACAGAGATGCCACAGCTGCCGGTATCAGACCACAGTCACACAGTCCTCAGTCTGAACTTACAGATGTAAGAAAGAAATTGCTAAAGCTGGTTGGTTTGATAAAGATTAAGAAAAGAATTGCGATCATTATCAAATAAAAATACACAGAGACCCTGCAAACCAACAAACACGAGACACATATCAGCAAACCCTTAAAACACACAAGTCACCACTAATACAGAAAAAAGCTGATCACATGACAGCAAAGCTTAAAACCCTCAGGTGCTCTTCGGTCATTTCTGACCGAAAAAAAATCTGATTTGAATTGTTAAAAATCACAGCTTCATCGAAATGTTCCGAATCTTGGTGACTTTTATGGCATGTGGTATGTGAACACACAAAAAAATTGAGGTCATGATCCAAGCATGCTAAGTGGTCGTAAAAAAAATAGTCACACTTGTGCTCTTCGGTCAAAAATGACAGGCCATAGGAAATGAATGGGAAATTGACAAAAACACAATTCTGAGAATTTGTGTGTGTACAATCTACAAATCGGCCACGATGCAGAAAAAAAGTGCTCAACAATGAAGGGGTGACACTCTTAAAACATCAAGAGTGCAAAACAGACCCACCCACCCACACACCCACACCCACACACACACACACACACACACACACACACACAACACACACTTTTATACACGTACACACCAATGAATTGTGATTAAAAATAAATCTGTTTAAATAATCTGAATTTTTAAAAATCACAGCTTCAACGGAATGTTACGAAACTCTGTGACTTATATGGCATTGGATGTGAACACACACAAAAATTAAGGCATGATTCCAGCAGGCTAAATGGTCGTAAAAACATTAGTCACACTTTTGCTCTTCAATGTACTCAGCAATAAAGGGGTGAAACTCTAAAACATCAATAGTGAAAAACATAATTAATAATAATTATAATTTATATATATATATAATTATTATTACAATTATTAAAATAATAATTAATATGATGTTTAAATAATAATAATAAAAATAATAATATAAATAACAATAAGTTGTGATAAAGCATTACGGTTTATTTTTGTATTTTTTTTAATTGAATTTTAATGTTACCTGTAACAAAATGCTTTCTCTGTATTCAGGTTTGACTGTAGTAATAATGCAAAAACGTGTACACTTCACATCGAATTTATTAAAAAAAAAATTAGAAACCTTGGCAAAAAGTTTTATTTGAGAATTTCTAAAAAAATACATTCAAATCCACATCTTAAAAGTAAGTAATTTGGTCCAAAAACAACTAGAGAATTCACGAGCCTCTCCATAGAGAGCTATACAGGCATCTAGTGGTAAACCCATGCAATAACATGCAATATTTAATTTTGTATCAACAGATGGCGCTTATCTGACTTTAAAAAAAAATGGATTTAAAAGGCCTAGTCTCTATTAATCAGAAATACTGCAATAATTGAATAAATATTTATAAAAATTAGATTTTTTTTAAAATTAATTTCAATGGCAAAAAATGGACCATAAATGTTGCATAAATATTATTAATCGCACTTTCCATGTAATCGCACTTAAATCAAGATGGCTTATCGCGATTTTAAAATCACAAAGGCTGCGATTATTTTTTATGCGCAGCTTGTCAGTGACGTACGACTCTGTAAACGCTGCTTCATCTGAAAGCACTGTGAGTTTGAGTCACTAATAACGAGCATTTGAAAAAACAACGTGCGTCAAACATCTTTCCAAAACATGAGAAGCATTTATGAACCTCTTCTCCAACAGACAACATTTAATAACATGCATTTACTCCAAACTCACTTCATAACGACAGCTGAGCTCCTCCTTCTGTAAGATGATGTGCTTCTTACACAGAATAAGGCAGTCGTGTATTTATAAGTCATGGTTAATCAAAGCGTTTCAATCTTATTCAGCTACAGCGATAGGGATTTCCTGGAATGATGCTCATTATTGTACTTCTGCGGCGAGGCATATTTATCATGTTTGCGTGAGAGTGCCCTCTGGCATTCAGATGGGGCAGTATTTACCATAGATATGATATCTATGGTATTTACTACCGATCAGCCGCACTCCACTGACAAGCTGAGCATAAGATAACCGCAGCCTTTGCCAAATCCCGTGCGGTTTTATTGCGATTAATCATACAGCCCTAATTAATAAGTTACATCAAATTCTCTCAAAATACAAAATTAAAAAGAAAAAATATTATAGAGCAAAAATAAATTGCATTGGTTTTACTGGGGTGGAGGAAGTTTCATTTTTAGGTGTCCGGTCACTTCTGACCGGGAAGATAACTCGTGTGACTCCCAAACGAAGAGCACCGGAGGGTAAGATTGAGGAGGCAGTTGATCAGAATTATTTTTGAGAATTATGGAATAATTTAGATAAATCAAAAGAACCCAAACACATTCCCATCTATGACTCAAACATCTGGACCAAACATTTTGAAAAACTCTATTCACAAAATGAACCAACCCTCACCCAAAAACATCTGACCTCTTAACTATATGAGCTGGAACGCACTGTAAAAGACCAGCTAAACCATTTAGACCAGCCCATATTATTAAATGAACTGACAGACAAGATGAAATCCCTAAAAAATAAAAAAATCCTGTGGCGTGGATTTAATATCTAATGAGATGCTGAAACACAGCAGCCCCAAACTGAAAGAGGCAATTCTGAAATTATTCAATCTTTTATTAAAATCAGGACACTTTCCTGAGATCTGGAAAGAAAATTTGATTACACCAATTTTTAAACAAGGTGAGAAGTACGACCCACATAATTATAGGGGCATCACAGTGAGCAGCAACCTGGGCAAACTCTTCTGCTCCTTCATCAGTGACAGATTAGTCCAGTTCATTCAAGAACACAAGATCCTCAACAGCTGTCAAATTGGATTTATGCCTAAACAAAGAACATCAAACCACATTTACACACTCCACACACTCATACAACAACACGTCCAGCAAACAAAACAGGGGAACATATTTGGTTGCTTCATTGATTTAAAAAAAGCTTTTGATTCGGTATATGGCATAATGGACTTTTCCTAAAACTAATCCAAAGAGGAATAGGAGGAAGGACATATGACATCATAAAGGATATATACAATGGGAACAGACGCGGCGTCAAGATTAATGACAAACGTACTGATGATTTCAGTCAATCTAAAGGAGTCCATCAAGGCTGCAGCTTCAGCCCGACTGTTTAATCTCTATATTAATGAATTAGCATCAACACTTGAGAAGTCCTCTTGTCCTGGTCTGACCCTCGAGGACAGAGAAATCAAGAGCCTCGTGTACGCTGACGATCTTCTGCTGCCGTCTCCTCATGAAGAGGGACTGCACCAAAGCCTCTCGCTTCTGGAGGAGTTCAGCAGCGACTGGGCCTTACCCATAAACATGGAGAAGCCCAAAATCATGATCTTCCAGAAGAAACCTCGCCTTACTGACAACAAATACAAATTTACACTTGGGGGAACAATTCTTAATCATGTCACCTGTTATCATTATTTGGGTCGGACAATCTCAGCTTCTGGAAAATTTGACACTGCAATAAAAGATCTGACTGATAAAGCACGTAGGGATTATTATAGTATAAGAAAACCCTGTTCAAATTTAACCTGCCCATTAAACTGTGGCTGAAAATCTTTGACAGCATCATCAAACCTATCCTTCTACACGCCTGTGAAATCTGGGGCCCCAAATTTAAATTAAATTACGAATCCTGGGACAAAACCCCTGTTGAAATTTTCCCCGTTGAGTTCTGCAAGAACATCCTGGGAACTCACAGAAGAGAGCCGTAAAGTTCTGGCTCCATCTATCAGACGCAGAGAGTGACCATCACTGCGCTCTCAGATACAGGGCAGGACACACAGAGAGCGACCCCATGAAATATTTAGTGGAAAAACATCAACTTAATTAAACAATTCAGTTCAGACACTCAAAAGTAAAAGAAATAGGGAGAATAAGCAAAGAAGATTACATACACGATTGGCAGATAAAGGTCACACAATTAAATAAATGAAAATACTTCCACAAAATAAAGTCTGATTATAAACTGGCACCATACCTGACCGATATCAGTAATTATGGTCAGAGAAAGCTCCTGACAAGGTATCGCATTAGATATCGCACAGTGTGTGTGTGGAGACGGGCCGACACAAGCAGAGCTGGAGAGCCAGAGAGCTCAGACTGTGTTCACACTGCTCTGATGGAGTCGTAGAGGACGAGCTGCACTTCCTCACCGAGTGCAGCGAGTATAAACACATCAGAGACTCTTATTTCACACCAATAGCACAGATTTGACCTCAGTTCCAACAAGCGAGCCTCATAAACAAACTGTGTTGTATTTTGGGAGAGAAAGAAGAGTGTGTTCTCCTGGCAGTGCAGTGTGCCCTTACGAAAAAGTAGTATACTTCAAGTTAATTTTATTAAGTATACTTAAGTATAGTAATGTTCAAGTATATTTTTAAGTATACTTGATGTAGTAAGTGTACTAATATCAATCTGTACTTGTAGTAAACTTGTAAGTGTACTACTTCAATACTGCTTGGGACTAAATTGGCCCACTTTTAGTATATAAAAGTATACGTTTAAGTGCACTATAAGTGTAACAGTGGTAAACTTTAAGTACACATCTAGGTTTCTCATTTTAAATGCATCTGTATAACAAGTGAACTTATAAGTATACTAGTATTTTACTATTTTAATACAAGTAGTAAATTTTTTAGTTTATGAAAGTACACACTGAAGTGTACTCAGTAAACTACTAGTTTAGTAGTTTATACTGCAATTATACTGTTTTATTTAAGTGAACATAAAATTATACTTATAGTTTACTATTTATATATTATTTTTGCACTTGCAGTATATTTTCAAACGTAGATATTATTTTTTATACTTGACAAATACCTTTAACTGTACTAATTTTAAAAACATTTTTTTAGCTTCATGCATCCTTTTATCAACACTTGAATGTCGGTAAGTTTCATAAAGAAAGGCAACATTTTAAACAAAAAAGTTGAGAAAATCACATTTTTGTCAAAAATCACATTTTGTCTGCCTTGATCAGATTGATAACGATGATCAAAACACAGATGGAGTAGATCGAGTCCAACAGCCCAAAGCTTCACAGTCGTTTTCTCTTCATGGGTTCGACATTTCATTTGGAAACATTAAGCAGTTTTGATTTATACGCTGTTTAATGTTTGAAGATCACGGTATTTTACATTTGACTCAGCAACCTTCTATCACTTGTTTCAGCTTCTTCTTCTCCTGTGTTTTGATCCGGAGATTCTGTACTAGAAGATGTGTCATATAGCGCCCCCTACCGTATAACACTGAAAACATGGATAGCTGGAAAATTCAGTCAATGGTGGGGAAAGAGTAAAGTAGAATTAAAGTAAATTTCTATACACTACCAGTGGACTAGCCTAAACAAAAATTCAGATACGCAGAATTAGAAACATATCTGTAATATCAATATTCTAATCAATATTTTCAAACAATGTAAGTTTCATAAGACGAATATATGAAAAACTATGTAAAAAAAGTATATTTAATAGGCTACTCAAAAGAGTTAACACAAGAGTTACGAAGCCAAGTATACTTTGAATACTTAATTATACTTTTAAGTATATCTCGATCAAAAGATTGAGTATAGGTATAGGCTAGGGGTGGCTCGATACCACTTTTTCATGTCCGATACCGATACCGATACCACACACTTGAGTATCTGTCGATACCGATACCGATACAATACCATATATTTTTTTCTTAATTAAGCTGTTAATAATAACACATTTGTCAGGAGGATGCACTGTGCTTAACCTAGCCATCTAAAAAGCATCATGCTCAAACAGTGCAATAAATGTTCTACTTTCCTAAAGGAAGAAATAAGTAGCCCACAACATGACTCAGTTGTGCAATACTGCTGCTTAATTTTTATTAAAACAATTTTTAAACAGAACTTGTAGCAGCATTTTTAATTATTCAGCACCATTCAATTAATGAAATTTAAAGTGCAACTGTGCAAATAAAACAAAAATTATAATTCCAGTGCCAAACTGGATGTAACACAAAACTCTTATGTAGTCATAATAACTTTAAGTATAACCTAACATAAAAATAAAGGTATCTCCATTATAAAATGTGCAATAGAACGCAGTCCAATAAGGCACTCACAAATTAGACTCTAAGCCATTACACCTAAAAAAGGGGGAAAAAAATCTAGGGTAGACAGAGCAAGCTGTAAAGTTTTTTCACATGTAACATCTGAGGTTGAACTGTAAAACACCTGTATAAAACTAATCATTAGAATGAATTAGGGCTCGGCGATTTAAATCGTGAGATTGTTATGCGCATCTCGTCAGTAAAGCCGGTTCCTTGATTAGTAGTAAATCGCCATCGCCTGCTTTCGGATGGAGCGGCATTTACTACAAAGAGCCGTAGTTGACTGACAGGCTGAGCCATATCGCAATAATTATCGCTGGCGATACGTCCGCGATTTTGGTGCGATATGGCTCAGCTTGTCGGTTGGCTGCGGCTCTTTGTGGTGGATGCCGCTCCGTCTGAAAGCAGGTGATGGCGATTTACTACTACTAAAGTGTTTAATCAAGTTTGTGGTGTTGAAGCTTCCAACGATGCTGCCACCTCTCGAAACGCTTACATTGCATAAATTGCACTCGGCTTTTGTTTTGTCGTCCTTGAGTTTGAAATAACTCCACACAGCTGACATGATAACTTAATTGCTGAGAGGGCTTACCTCACTCACCTCTAGCTACCGTTCACATGATGCCAGTGTTGCCAAGTCCGCGGTCTCTCCCACCCCGAAACGCGATTGGCTATTTTTAAGAAGCAATTGGGCGGGATTTGTATGTGAAAATCTGGCAACCCTGCGTGACGCATGTTGCTCATCTCTCTTTACGGCATGTCTCTCAGGTGTTGTTAAGCATTTGTATGACAATTTAGGACTAAGGGACGTGATCGTATCGGATCGGGTTATACTCCCGCGATTCATGCAATATCCGATCCAGTGATTTTGGCCAGTATCGGACTAATACCGATACCGAATATCGGATCGGCGCACCCCTAGTATAGGCCAAATATACTTGGCCTTTTCTCTCAGTAAGTCAAGTACACAAGTGTAATTTAAGTATATTTATGAGAAGTACATGTAAAGTATATCTCTGAGAAATATATAAAATGTAGACTGAAAGTATACTTTCTTATGTTTAGTTTAAAAGAAGTATACTAATAGAACACTTGAATAAAACTTTCTTTTTCGATAGGGTGTGTTCTCCTGCCATCATATGAGGGACAAGGGCTGAACCCTCTTTTCCCTTAAACTGCTCTCTGTACTTAACCTTTTTTTTTTTTTTTTATTGTGATATATTTATGTATAATATGGAAATGTTTTTTTTTTTTTATTCACTTTGTATATGTTTGTATATGTCTATTGCTTTGGCAATATTGTGCTATTTTACACAGTCTTGACAATAAAGCTCATTTGAATTGAATTGAATTGAATTGAATTGAGAGAGAGAGAGAGAGAGAGAGAGAGAGAGAGAGAGAGAGAGAGAGAGAGGATTAAACAACTTTTATTTAGACATCATTTATATCTCACTCACAATAATAATAATATTATAATAATAATAATAATAATAATAAAATGTAATATTCAAAAAACTAAATAAAATACATATTTTTTAAAAACTTAAGACCAATTGATCATCATGTACGACACATAGAACCTCATTAATACACCAGATTTCACAAAAAGCAGCTACATTATTTGTGAGACTGTATGTAAATTCCATTCTCAATCTTGCTGCCACCAGACTCATACACATTACTCTAGAATTCGTTGCTGCCAACTCTGCCCTTATTCTTTCTAGTTTTCCATATGGCCAATTTTGCTGTCCCTATATAATTCAATAAACATACTCCTTCTTAATAAAAATCTATATTTCAACCCTCCTATAAATATTTTATCTGAAAATTCTTCCGCAAACCCCTGAAACCAAGTTGCAAGTAATTCAAACAAATCGTTTAATCTATTGCATTTTAAAAACAGATGCTCTAGATCAGGGGTTCTCAAACTTTTTGTGTGTGTGGACCACTATTTGTAATCAAGAATTTTCGCGGACCACCTCATAATACAAAAATGTCTACACAGAGTCCTAACTGAATTAATCCGCACCTCTAAATAGGCTTACTAGCACTAAAACTATAACTGGTCATCACATCAGTACAACAGGCTTGTTAAAATAAAGTTTACTGCACACCACGGCTGCCACATATTTAATTTATTTATTTATTTACTCAAGCGCCCGAGGGCATAATCAGGTTCATTTGAACAACAGGCTTTCCATAGCAATGGAGTATGAAATCTATACAGTAATAAGAACACTTGGATATAGTCAACATTTCAAAACCTTTGGCGATTTTAGGAGATTAATCTTCAGAGTTTGATGCCCTCAAAAAGTAGGCTTGAGTTTGACCACTTAACGTTAACAGCACATCTGCACAACATTTCAGAAACGCGAGATCAAGAAACGAACTGGAAATTAAAATAATAACAGGCCTTATTCATTCCATTTATAAACATTTCGTTTCATACAAACTGCCTATAAAGGCTATGCGTGTGATGTGATAATGAGAACATCTTTGCCTCTACCCTTTTCTCTTCAGAGAACCTGTTGCTACTCACCGATCCATGTTATGGTTCTAACGGCACTGATTTTGAACGTCACGGCTAAGCACCAGTAGCCTATTTTAGTAATCACACAATAACTTGACAATTTAATTTAAATTTTATATCAATATAGGCCTACATATTTTTTTTTACTTTTTATTTTTTTTTATGTGAATTTCCTGGTAAAATGAAGGTAAAAAAAAAAGTTATTTTATTTTTTATTTTGCCTTTCCACGGACCACCTGCAGTACCCTCACGGACCACAGTTTGGGAATGGCTGCTCTAGATCTTCACCCTCACCACAAAACCTACACTGCCCCCCCACTGCTGGGTTCAGGTGTGCCACATGCCTGTCTGTAGCTATCGCCCCATGTATGATCCTCCACAGCAGATCACCAGTTCGCTTTTCTACAGGGAGTTTGTACAGGGTCCTCCACCTGTCTCTAACAAGGAAGTCTGGTCCCAACAACTCTAGCCATCTGGAAGCTTTTTGTCTCTTCAGTGACCTCTGGTGTATCACCTTAACTGCTGTGTGGTAAAGTGCCTTCTTCGAAGCACATTCCAGATACTCCAGTTGAGGTGTCTGTAAATTCAAGATAGAATCGGCAACTTCCCCTTCATTCTCATCACACATTAGTGACGAAATCTTGATCCTTGGAAAAACTTTCATGTCATTCTGATTTGACATTTGTCCTGTTGCTATACTTTCTCCATAAGTTATTTGTATTGCCAGAGAAATTTCCTCTATCATTTTTGAAACAAGTCTCTGTGATCGTAAACCAGTCACTTCCTTAATATTTTCCACAGATTTCCATCCATCTTTATCCATTAGATGACCCAGCTTCACGATACCATTCCTGAGCAGACATGCTCGCACACTCACTGAGGACAAAAGTCTTGTCTGGATCATGTTGTTAAAAAACAATGGTTCCTCAGGAGCCCAGTGAATAGAACTGCTCCAATCTCTGTCCACCTTTAAAACATTCCTCCACACGTGAAACATTGTCCGATAAAAAGGTGTGATTTCAGACAAATTCATATCCTCCAAGTTCATTAAAAACAGGTGTTTATCAAGACCAAGCCCACCTGCCCTCTGCAAGATGGCACATGCTGTAGGAGTCCATAACAAGTCTTTTTGATAAAGAAAGCTTTTTGCTGCTTGTAATCTGAACGCGTGGATACGACTCTTAACGTCCACCAGGCCATGTCCTCCCTCACAAACTGGCAAAAAGATCACTGATGCTCTGACCCAGTGCTCGCCACTCCAGAAAAAATTTACCAATTTCCTCTGAATTTCACATATAATGTCCTCAGGTGGATCCATGACTACACACCTGTGCCATAGTGTAGAAGCTGCCAGGTTATTGGCGACCAGAACTTTCCCTCTATAAGACAACTGTGGTAACAGCCATTCCCACCTAGAAAATCGGGCAGACACCTTATCCAGCATACCCTCCCAATTCTTCATTTGATATTGTCTATTGCCTATAAAAACTCCCAACACTTTTAAACCTTCCCTTCCCCATCTCAAGCCACCTGGAAGTTGTGGATATCCTACCTCGTCCCACTGACCCATAATATAACCCTCACTTTTTTCCCAATTTACTTTGGCAGTGGACGCTTTTTCATAAAGCTTAATGTCCTCATTTAAACTTCTAATATCCTCTTGCCTCGTGATAAACACCGTAATATCGTCTGCATAAGCAGACAAAACTAATTTAACACTTTCACTTCCATTTTGAAATAACACACCTTGTAAATGTTTTTTTTAGTCTATGTAAGAGAGGTTCAATCATTAGGCTATACAGCTGCCCAGACAATGGACAGCCTTGTCTGATCCCTCTACCAAGAGGTACTGGAGCACTAAGACCCCCACCAGCCTTTACCATGATAAACACATCAGAGTACAACAATTTTACATATGATAAGAAGTTTTCACCAAAACCAAAATGTTTTAAAACATTAAACAGATGATCCACCCTGTCAAATGCCTTTTCTTGGTCTAATGATACAATTCCAAGATCACTATTATTAAGGTGGCTAAAATCAACTAAATCTCGTAACACAAATATATTGTCTATAATAGATCTCTCTGGGACACAATACGTTTGATCTTTATCAATCAAAAACTCTAAACAATGCTTAATTCTATTAGCCAGACATTTTGACAGTATCTTATAATCCAGACATAGTAAGGACACTGGTCTCCAATTTTTCAATAAACATAAATCCCCTTTTTTTGGAAGCAGTGAGAGGACTGCACGTCGACAACTTAACGGGAGTGATTTTTCTTTAAAACAATTTAAAAATACTTCATACAAATCCACTCCAACTAGATTCCAAAATTGCTTATAAAATTCAACTGGCAATCCGTCTATTCCTGGAGACCGACCTGAAGACAGTTGCTGCATTGCCTCTGTGAGTTCCTTAAAGGTAATTTCATTATCCAGGAATTTCTTATGTCCATCTGGTAACTTTGGTAGATCAAGCAGTAAGATCAGCACTAAGTAGATCAAGCAGTAATTCCTCAGTACTTTTAGAGTCACATGATTCTTTACTATATAATGATGCATAAAAATTCACTGCCATTTTTCTGATTTCCACCGGATCAGAGGTTAGAGTTCCATTTGCACGACGAAGATGATACATCTGTTTCTGTTGAACATTTTTCTTTTCCAGGTTAAAAAAATAAGAACTAGGAGCATCCATATCTTTAATCGAGCAAAACCTGGCTCTAATCAGTGCTCCCTTAGTCCGTTCCTGTAAAAAAGATCCAAGTTCCATTCTCTTCTTTTCCAAAAAGTCTTTCTGTACAGTTCCAGGATTATCCATAATTTCTTTTTCTAACTGCACAATGTCTCTTTCCAGTCTTTGTACTGTTACTTTAATTTGAGATGAAGAATGCAAGGTATAATTCTGACAAAAAACTCTTATTTGGGCTTTTCCCATGCACTTCCCACCACTGGCTAATATTCTCAAAAAAACTCTTTTTCATTTTCCACTCATTCCAAAACATTGTAAATCTTTCACAAAACAAACCATCTTGTAACAGTTTAACATTAAAATGCCAATAATATGTACGTCTTGACAATTCTTTCATGTTAAGATCGAAACCAACCATATGATGATCTGAAAAGGCATTTGGTGAATGAAAAACATTCATTACTCTGTTGTTCCATATTTTTCCAAGATAAAACCGGTCCAATCTAGCCCCACAAACAATATTGTCAGTCACTTTAACCCATGTGTACTGTCTTTCCCTTCCATTCCTTACTCTCCATATATCTATCAAACCTCTTTTTTCCATTATTTTGGATAGTACTAAACTAGATTGATTATGAGGTTCTTCACCATTTCTATCAACAGTGAAATCTGTTGTACAGTTCCAGTCTCCCCCCTACAATAATACACACACCATCATCAATTTTCTTAAGAGATTCATTCAGTTTCATAAAAAACCTCACCCTTTCTGACCCATTATTCGGGGCATACACATTTTACAAAAGCAAAAAAAAAAAACTCAAACTCTATTTTTGTTATTATAATCCTCCCCTTTTCAATTTCCTCAACATTTAAAATATTAACATTCATATTCTTTGAAAATAAAATAGCAACTCCAGCACTATTATTTGACCCATGACTTAAGACGAGCTTTCCACCCCACCACATACCCCATTCTATTTCATTATTATTATCAGTATGTGTTTCCTGTAAAAATGCAACATTAATCTGTTTTATTTTCAACCATTGCCAATTTCTTCTTGTCTCTACCCCCATTTATATTTAAGGAACCAACCCTCAAACACTCCATAGAAAAATGAAAGGATAAAAGGGATAGAAAAAGAAACCATTGTAAGAGAGACACCCTGTGCAAATTAATCATTGCTTTAATAATTTGAAGCACGAGATTTACCCTGACGTAATTTCGTTAAGAGTTTCTTCAAACGAAATCTCTTCTTCTTACTTAGTTCGTCATGGCTTACCGTTCTCTGTAGCATAATTACTGAAGCAATAAACTTATCCACATCTGGGAAGAAGTCATTTACTTCAACTATCTTACCAAAAGTTACATCCAAGAAGTCATTTATTTCCTGCAATGTATACAATTCTCCCATAACTTGGGAACCAAATTCAGAAATTTCCGAACAAGCATCGTCATCCACCATCTCATTGATTGTCATCATTACTCATTTCAAAGCCCTGTGATGTTTCAGGTTGTGGCTCAATTTCACTTCCACCAGCCTCACTAATCACCATTTCTACACCTACTCCACTTACTTCTGCTGTCACTGTAACTTCATCAGCCCTCATCATTCTCTCAGTATCCCTCCCTGCAGGGCCTGGCGCTCTCCCTGGCAGTGGCAGGTCATAGCGCCACTTCCGGTGGCATCGCCAGATGCCGTGGCAGCTGCCAGATTTCGTGACAGATGCCACGGTTTTTTCTCGCCGTTTTTGGAGCTGTTTAAAACTACACTGTTCATAGTGGCGATCGATTTTGTTTTAATAATGCAAAGTTCCCACAGGTGTGTTATTTATTATGATTTTTTTTATTATTATAATACATTTCTATGTATCAGCTGCCAGAGTTCGTATCAGGAGTCACAATCGTTTATCGCCGTTTCTGCTGTAAACTACACAGTTTTATTTTTAAATGAAAGATTTGATGATGCATATTACATACCAGCAAGCAGATGCGATCAGAATCTGAACCCAATAAGCTAAACAGCATTTTCCCATAAAGAACACATAAGGAGTGCTTAGCTGTATAGACAGTATATATGTACACGTATACTATACACAGGTGCATAGCCAACATTTCAGAAGTGAGTGGGACAAAAATGTTATATATATATATATATATATATATATATATATATATATATATATATAGGATACTGTTTATAAGAATATAGAAACTTTATTTTTTTCTCTCTTATGTCTTTCTTCTAATTGGCTTAGAAATCAGATACACTGTTGGACAATAACCAATAAATGATTTGTTAATGTACTACAAACACTTTGTAATTTACCATAAAATGACCTGGAGATGATTGAAAAAAAGTACAAATAAACTATATGGTCACAATCGTGTGTTTAATGCCTTCATGTTTCCAAAGGTTTCTGCCTTTTATTCAGATCATACAGTGATAGCTGGATGCTTTTGTCCATATTAGGGATTTCCTGGTACTTTGTAAGTTATTACTTCAATATGAGTCTGTCTTGCACTTTCTAAGCCCTCCGGCTTCGTGTATGTGTATATGTTGTCATATTTCCCTTAAATAAACAATACACTAAAAAGGCCAAATACAATTATATTTTGTATTTTTACACTGTGTAATATTCTGTTTATCAAAACCAATAAATGTCATCAAGTTAGTGTTTTTACGTATTTTTACATTTATTCCAAAATAATAACAAAAGGCAGTAACAATACAAACATTTTTTTTTTTTTGTCAACTGATGTTCAGCTGTTCTTTTTAACTTTACCAGCGGGTGTCGCTGTTGGACAATTACTTTATACATACTAGTGAGTTTTACGCTTTTAATGTCATATTTTGTAATACTTGCATTGATTTTTTTTGTAATATCGATAATTTTCTCATCCATTTTTTTTTTGCTCTAAAGAGTCTCTGCCTCCCTTGCAAATAAAATAAAAGGCGACAAACGATTGTGACTCTTGGCACTAACTCTGGCAGCTGATCCATAAAAATGTATAATAATAATAATAATAATAATAATAATAATAATAATAATACTACAACAACTACAACAAAAAACACCATCGCACGCCACTGAGAACAGTGTAGTTTTTACCGAGCAAACAGCAAAAACAGCGAGAAAAACCATGGCATCTGCCGCGAGAAATCTGGCAGCTGCCAGAAACGACTGGCAGCTGCCACGGCATCTGGCGATGCCACCGGAAGTGGCGCTACGACCTGCCACAGTGCCAGCATTTGCGCTTGCCCTCTCTCAGGCCTTCTTTGCTTCACAACAACAGTAGGCTCCTCGCTAGGCCTCTCGTACTATCACCCACAGCAACGCCACCATGTACTTCACTCACAGCCTGAGGTTGTATTCCTCGATCTATTTCACGATTCCCATCATCAACATTCTGCTGCGTATTCTCAACATTCTGAGCCTTATGTGGACATGCAACCCTCTTATGCCCAATGTCTCACATTCAAAGCATTTATTATTCCCGGTACTCGCATAAACCAGATACGACTTTCCTTCATGCCCCAGTCTAAAAGAAACATTCAAATCTTGTTCATTCAGAAACATAAAAACCTGTCTTCTGAATGATAACGCGTGCTTCAAGGCCTCATTTTTGCATCCAAGAGAATAAGAGAAATCATTTTAACTGGACTAGCAAACTTTCCGTAACTCGCAAGAGCTCGTTCAATTTCACTATTCTTAATGAATGGCGGCACATTTGATATCGTCACTCTAGTAGTAGGTGTAACAGCGGTGAAACAGTAATAAAGGTACCACTTACCACAACGCCGTTGCTTATCAGACGATTAACCAAATTTTCTTCTTTCACGAAAATCACCACCGCCTTATTCATTCGAGAAGCCGAGCAAATATTGTCGTAGCCGATCTGCTCCCCAGCCGCGATCAATACATCCTCCACATTTACGCCAGGTTCCGCCATGCACCTGACCCCATGACGGAGCGAGAGAGACGCTGCACTCCCCTCAGGAAGGGATGCCATCTCAGCTCCGTCAAACTTTCCAAACAACTCACGAAAACTTTCAGCTCACCTATCCAATATAATTAATTCCTTACTTATCCGTCATAACTTCCAAGTGAAAGAAATAAATGGAAATAGGAAAAACCGCCCTCTCACCGCGTCCACCCGCACTCACACACACCCAAACGCTCCCCGCATGCAGAGAGAGAGAGAGAGAGAGAGAGAGAGAGAGGAGAGAGAGAGAGAGAGAGAGAGAGAGAGAGAGAGAGAGAGAGAGAGAGAGAGAGAGAGAGAGAGAGAGAGAGAGAGAGAGAGAGAGAGAGAGAGAGAGAGAGAGAGAGAGAGAGAGAGAGATCGAACTCAAACCTCCAGCTTAATATATCCTGATCATGTGACCAACCCTCTGTGCCACGACTCCGACATTTAATGACAAGCTCATGAACTTTACCATGAAAACACTTTGTAAAATAAACTTTTATTTGCTTGATCAATGATGCGTTGTAATTACAAACATTATTAAAATATGATCATACCTGTTGTTTTCTCCAGTGTCATTATGTAGAGACCGATCATCACTGCATTCATCACTAGTGTGAAGATTATCATCACTGTTCTTATGACTGAATCTGAACCTGTAAAAGACGAGAGTGTGAGAATGTGTTCATGAACAGACAGAAATAAAGATGATCAGGTTAAACTGAATAAACACTCAGTGTGAAGATGATCAGAAAACAGAGATAGACTCATTCCTATCTACTTCATTAGCGAAGAGAAAGAAAACTATCAATTTAGCAACTCATCAATTAAATGAAATATTTTCTACAGTGGTCAGAAAAGCCCTGAGAAAAAAAACAAAATATAGATGTAAGAAAGAAATTGCTAAAGATGGTTGGTTTGATAAGGAATGCCAAAAATTAAGAAAAGATTTACGATCATTATCAAATACAAAACACAGAGACCCTGCAAACCAACAAACACGAGACAAATATCAGCAAACCCTCAAAACATATAAGTCACTTCTAATACAGAAAAAAAGCTGATCACATGAAAGCAAAAGCTTAATAAGATTGAGGAGGCAGTCGATCAGAACTATTTTTGGGAATTATGGAATAATTTAGATAAATCAAAAGAACCCAAACACATTCCCATCTATGACCCAAACATCTGGACAGAACATTTTGGAAAACTCTACTCACAAAACGAACCAACCCTCACCCAAAAACATCTGACCTCCCAACTCTACACCCTGGAACACACTGTAAAAGACCAGCTAACCCAGTTAGACCAGCCCATATTATTACACGAACTGACAGACAAGATCAAATCCCTAAAAAATAAAAAATCCTGTGGTGTGGATTTAATATCTAATGAGATGCTGAAACACAGCAGCCCCAAACTGAAAGAGGCAATTCTAAAATTATTCAATCTTTTATTAAAATCAGGACACTTTCCTGAGATCTGGAAAGAAAACTTGATTACAACCAATTCATAAACAAGGTGAGAAGTACGACCCAAATAATTATAGGGGCATCACAGTGAGCAGCAACCTGGGCAAACTCTTCTGCTCCATCATCAACGACAGATTAGTCCAGTTCATTCAAGAACACAAGATCCTCAACAGCTGTCAGATTGGCTTTATGCCTAAACAGAGAACATCAAATCACATCTACACACTCCACACACTCATACAAAAACACGTCCAACAAACAAAACAAGGGAAAATATTCGGCTGCTTCATTGACTTTAAAAAAGCCTTCGATTCGGTTTGGCATAATGGACTTTTCCTAAAACTAATTCAAAGTGGAATAGGAGGAAGGACATATGACATCATAAAGGACATTTACAATGGGAACAAATGCGGCGTCAAGATTAATGACAAACGCACTGATGATTTCAGTCAAACTAAAGGAGTTCGTCAAGGCTGCAGCCTCAGCCCGACTCTATTTAATCTCTATATTAATGAATTAGCATCAACACTTGAGAAGTCCTCTTGTCCTGGTCTGACCCTCGAGGACAGAGAAATCAAGAGCCTCGTGTACGCTGACGATCTTCTGCTGCCGTCTCCTCATGAAGAGGGACTGCACCAAAGCCTCTCGCTTCTGGAGGAGTTCAGCAGCGACTGGGCCTTACCCATAAACATGGAGAAGTCCAAAATCATGATCTTCCAGAAGAAACCTCGCCTTACTGACAACAAATACACATTTACACTTGGGGGAACAATTCTTAATCATGTCACCTGTTATCATTATTTGGGTCTGACAATCTCAGCTTCTGGAAAGTTTGACACTGCAATGAAAAGATCTGACTGATAAAGCACGTAGAGCTTATTATAGTATAAGAAAACCCCTGTTCAAATTTAACCCACCCGTTAAACTGTGGCTGAAAATCTTTAACAGCATCATCAAACCCATCCTTCTACACGCCTGTGAAATCTGGGGCCCCAAATTTAAACTAAATTACGATTCCTGGACAAAAACCCCTGTTGAAACTTTCCACCTTGAGTTCTGCAAGAACATCCTAGGAACTCACAGAAACGCTCCGAGTCTGGGTTGCCGGGCAGAATTAGGCAGATTCCCTCTCCTATCTGAGATCCAGAAGAGAGCCGCAAAGTTCTGGTTCCATCTATCAGATGCGCAGTCAGAGAGTTACCATCACTGCGCTCTCAGACACAGGGCAGGACACCCCGAGAGCGACCCCATGCAACATTTAGTGGAAAAACACCAACTTAATCCAACAATTCAGTTCAGACACGCAAAAGTAAAAGAAATAGGGAACATAACCAAAGAAGAATACATACAAGATTGGCAGATAAAGGTCACACAAGTAAATAAATTAAAATACTTCCACAAAGTAAAGTCTGATTATAAATTGGCCCCATACCTGACCGAGATCAGTAATTATGGTCAGAGAAAGCTCCTGACGAGGTATCGCATTAG